>NC_061116.1:162282746-162383381 GCF_002878395.1 Capsicum annuum | reverse complement strand
ATCCAGTTTTTATGTATCTATGCTTCGATGCTATATTCCAGATGAATTTCACGTGCTTTATTGGGACTCAGTTCAGTTGTATGAGATGTTGACCTTTGTAGAGAAGCCAATCTCCATTTTATCCAAAGATGTCATAAACCTACACTTTAGAGATATTTCATGGTTAAGGTTCAGTGGAGAAACCATCTTGTTGAGGAGGTTACTTAGGAGGTTGAGTCTAACATGCATAGTAATTACCTTCATCTTTTTATTGATTCAGGTATTTCTTTACCTTTTTGTTCGAGGGTGACTTAGAGTTTTAGTGGTGGATGTTTAATTACTGGAATTTGTGTTTTTATTTTTTATATGTTTTGACTATTTTTACCTTCCTCATAGTTGCCACATATTCATTTTGGTGTTAAGGGATGGTTGGTATAGTTCTCTATGCTATCGAGAATGATTTGAACGAGTTTGTGGTTTTTAGAGGCTTAAGAAGCCATATAGTTGATTTTGCTCAACATTCATTATTTTGAGTGTTAGATGACAATTTGGACTGCACTAATAAATTTAGAATGTCAATTTGGGTTAGTAGCGTGGTTGGTCTGGGTTTGATACCTTTATCTTGTATTTTGATGCTTCATTTAGAAAATAGTGAAATAGGGTCCTAGGGGTTAATTTGTTGAAAACAATGTTTTTTTTTTGAAAAGATGACATTGCCATTGAGTCTAGAATATTGAAAATAGCCTAGAAGCATAGTTCGTTTGTATTCACAGGATTCCAAGTGAATTTCAAAGGTCTGATTAGAAACTTGGCATTTTAGCCAAGTTGTTGATTGTGTTGCTATCTGAAGCAACCACTTAAGTTTCCATAGACCAGTTTAGCAATAGTCATTTTAGAGGCCATTCACGCTTAAACAATGACCAACCTAAATGGATTTTCTGCTTTAGCGACCTTTTAGCCGCTTAAATGGTCAATTAGCCTCTTAAACGGCCATCGTTGAAACAATATAAATATGCTTCCCTTTTAACATTTTTCTTCCATTTTTGGACCTTTGAGCATTGTGTTTGGGCGATTCTTGTTCATTTCTTCACCATTTGAGCTTAGGTAAGCTCCAAAACCTTACTCCCATTATTTTTTCATCAATTATATCATCAAAGACACCTTTAAAATCATGTTTTCAAAATGGAAATTTAGGAATTTTATCGGTAAATTTTAAAAAGGGGTTTTCTTCAATTTCGACCTCATTTTAACCCATCTTTGCATGGATTTTCACCAGTAGATTTTTATAACCTTGGAAATATGTTTTTAAAACAAAATTTCAATTATACCCATTTTAATTTCAAACTCCATTTTCATACTCGTTTTGGACCCGACCTAAATATGAGAAATATATGTATCGTTAGATTTTTTTAACACCTATATGCTAAATTTAAATGTTGAAGTTGATTCATAGGGTGTTCGTTAGGAGAAGGCTTCCTGGTGAAGCACCTTAGACCGGTTTCATTGTTTTTAGGTAGGTTATGGCTTAACTTCTTTCAGATTGAGCTGGATAGTTAATAAATAAGTAAAATATGTCGTGGATTGGGAAAAATAATTATGAGGTTTATATTTCAAGAATATTATTATTTTTTGGTACCCATGTGGGGGTCTATACTCTATTGTTGTTAACTTATGATATTTTTTTTTGTGTGTTGCTCCGTGGGGGCTTTTGTTTGACAACCTTGTCCTTATCTGTTCCTTTATTTTGGATATGATATCTACGTGGGTGCTTATTTTGCTAATATATGTCTTATTTGAGCATTTATTGCCTTTATCATGATATATATACCCGAGTTAGGGGTTAATATGATATTAATAATGTCTTATATATATATTTATTCTGATGGTGCCTAATTCGAGTTGATGGTGATGAATTGTGGTGATATTGAGTTGATTTCCAGTCTCACTTATATACATACGTATTGAATGTATTGGATATCATCATATTTGTGTGATTGTGAGCATTACAGCCTCATTCCATACATATACATTAATTAGATACTGGCACCTAATGTCACCCAAATTACACCTCTAAGAAAGTATAAATCGATCATCTGTCAAATATAGAATCAAACAAGGTTGGGGTCGATCCCATAAGGAATAGGACAAAAATCTATCCAAATCTTGTTGATGTAATTGAAAAGTGCATAATTAAAAGGGGGGATGGTTTGTAAAAATAAGAGTAACAGTAACAATGCTGGGTAATTAGGATTGAGTTCAATATGAGATGATAATTCAATCCAAATTGCCTCCAGAGATTTTGATAGGATGATTATGATGTTAGAGGTACTTGAAGACTCCTTAGTTATATCAAAAGGTGCCAATTGGATGATGATTACCTTCAAGGAGAGTCAAGGGACATTAAAGAGGCCAAATAAGTACAAGACGGGGTTAAAGCCCCCCAAAGCTGACATGTGCCCCCATCTGCTTTAGAGGGGTACTCAACCTACTCTGGATCTTCTAAAGTGGGTCAAAATAGGTTCACATGCTCCTAAGATGCACCCATGTGCTCCTGAAGTGATCAAGTTGATGCCAAGTGGGCTATCATGCATTATTATTTTAAATGGGTCACTTTTGATCCCATAAGTTGTAATTATTAAACCTAGACCATAAATAGGAGTTTTCTTGCATTTAGTAAGTAAATTTGATGAAAAATGACTAATTACTCTCTTGTGAGTGAGTGTTTAAGCTTTGATTATCTTGCATTGAAACTTCATTTAGAAATATTGGTTGCTTGGGAATCGATTCCCTTGTCAACGTATGATTTAGGATCTTGTTTGGTTAACTGTATAGAGGATTAAGGATTTGATACACCCTTAGGTTTCTGTCTATTCCATTCTTTTATCTATCTTTTTGTTTTTCTATCTTTATCTTTCGCTTCTTGTATCTTAGTTTCATTTTTTGATTTTGTTGTTTGTGTTAATATCATTTGGTATCAGAGCCGAGCTTGATTTCATTCCCATGAAGTCAATCTTTGATGTGTTATCTCGAATATAAAAAAAGGTGTATAAAAAGTTTTAAAGAAAACCCCTAAAACGTTTTAGTGTTTTTGAGTCCTTTTTGTTGTTTCCACACTAGATTTGTTTCCTCTAGTATTATCAGGTTGGAACCTTGAGATTTAGGGCTTGATTTAGTGTATTTGAGAACAAACCACCATCGTTGTCTTTAAATTTGAAGAAAGAGAACAAATAGATTCTTAGATATATAGATTTTTGGGTTGGAATTTAAGGTTGAAAAAGTGTTCTCTACGTTAAGAGAAATTTTGGGTCAAAAGTTGGTACAATTTGGAGAAGATTCAAAAATCCACCATTTTTGGGTTTTGAAACTTCAAGAAATTGGCAATTAGGTTGAAAAATCTGAAGTAATTGGTGAAGAATTGAAGCTTAATAATGTTTGTAATATGTTTAGGAGGTTGGAAAGATCTTAGGTTCCGAATTTCATCGCATTTTGTGCAACAGAGAAGAAGTTGGAAATTTTCGGTGTTCATAATGTTCATGAAGACATTCATATTTTCTAGATTCAAATTCATCCAAAAATTGTTGTTTGATCCAATAAAGAGAAAGAAAAAGTATACAAGATTGTTGGTACGAATGCATATTTAAAGAACCAAAGAATATTCCAAGAGAAAAGGACACAAGGGGAAACATAAGAGGGCATTTTTGGCCTTGTACAAGCTGACTTTTGGCCAATTTTCCTCGGAGATCTTCCTGACCTGCTAAACCAAGTCTAAGGCAGCCCAAAACGGCTGCTCCTGTGCCTCACCTGCTGTAGAGGTGGGCCAGGTCAGCCCTACATCCGTTTCAGTGTGTTCCAATGCAGAACAAGCCAACCAACTCGCTTGTTCCATGGTTTCAACCATCTAACTTAATTTCTTGATTATTAACTTCATATTTTGATCCTTAAACACTAATAATTGACCTATTAGTTGATTAATTAGTCTTTTAAGTCCAATTTTTTCCTGGTTCATTTTTGTGTGCTTTCTCTTTTTGTTTTGTTGTTCTTTCTTGATTCAAGTACAATAGTTTGTTTTTGAGTTTTCTTTTCAATTTCAAACAATAATCCACTCTTATCACAAGACACAATGGTATCAAGTCTTCTAATTGGAGTACAAATGATCTATCGATGTTTTCAACACTAATTGAGAGATAAAACAAAGGTGTGAACTCTGAGAGATTGTGAGGTTGATTTCTTAACTCTAACTTATTTTTTGTTTTTGTTTTATTTAGTGTTTATTCTTATTAGGTGCCATGCTTTATGAAGGTTCAAATCCCTGGAAGAGTGAGACATCAAAGTCCATATGGGGATGATTAAGGAACTAAACCAAATATTTGGAAGTTTGAAAGGACATCTAACCTCCACAGAAGATATTATGAAAGAAAAAAGAACTTGGCTCAAGAAGTAGAGTTGTGTGAGGATGTTGAGCCAAGGATTGAATTAAATGAGGTATACAAGGAACACTTAGTTTTGGAACTTGTCAAACCTAAGCCTTTGTTACATCTAAACATGAAACTAAAATTTTGCCTAGTATCAATACTTCTCTTTTCTAAGTTTATGAGACAATTCTTCCAAAGAAGGATTCAAAGAAGGTCACTCATAAGTATGAGCATAAGTTTGAAGGCCTATACGAGCTCTTATTCAAGGACTTCGAAGTTGATGAAGGCTTGACTCAAAGGAGGAACCTAGTCAAATTCCTATGGGCTGATGGATACTTTATGACAAGGGGTGAAACATCTAACCCCATGGATCAAAAGAAGGAGTTAACTCCCAAGAAAATTCTTACAAAGAGGCAAATAAATCAAGCCTATTGGTCTAAGTTAATTCATAGAGGCTAAGGTCCTTGTAAAGAACCTATGGAGGACAAGATAATAAATTCAAGGCATTGTTTCCAAGGTATATACCTACCCCCTCCTATTCCTAGTGAACCTTAGAGGCATGATGATATTTTTCTCATGTTGGCTAGACCTTTGAAGTTGGTTGATATCATGTTTATCATAAGAGTATTAGTGTATCCAATATTCTTTTAGGGAATTTATATTTGGAGCTTGAATCTGTGGGTCTTGCAATCGAAATCCCTAATCTATTTCTAGTTTTAGGAAGAGTCCTTGGCGTGTACTTTGACGTACAACCTTTGTATTCCTAATCCTTGTCACACTTGTGTGGTTGGAATAGTTGAAGTAATAGCAAGGACTCTTAGGATCATTGTAAGTGCCATAAAAATAAGTCACCCAACTTGTTGGGTATACCATTTAGCTTGGAATGAATTGGTTTCTCATACAACCTCTAATTCCTCTAATAGCATGATTCCATTGGTGAATGCACATCTTATGGGAAGTTTCTTAAAGGGAAAAATGTATTGTACTTGCATTTTCTTGTCTCATCTATTGTATACTTCTATTTGAGGGTAATTTAAATAAGAATGGTGTCCTTCACTCTTTTCTTTTCTATATTTTTGCCAATGATGGCGACCATGTTTGTGTTTAAAATGTATTTTATATGAACATGGGTTGACTTGAAAGGAAGGGTGATGTGCCTCCTAATGACATGACTCCATCCTTGGTTGTTCCAACTTCTAGTGACTTGATTATTAGTTTTCTTGAGTACCTTTCTACTTTTGATTATGGAAACACCTTTTATGGGGCTCATCTTCTTCATACCTTTTTTATTACCTCTTTACATTTGATGACCTCCATGTTGATGTTGAATTTGTTTTATATAGAGGTAGGAGTTATTGGGTATGGTCTTATTGTGAAATAATGAGACACTTGTGTCTTATGACTTTGGTAGTTTCCTATTTCATAAAGCATTTTATAGCTAACACCTTTGTGTAGTGTGTGTTGAATTCGTTCTATTAACAACAAGGGAACGTTGGTTGTATGGAAAATGTGAGCCTCTTTGGCATGGATATATAGATATTAATCCTTGTTCTAACCCTCGTGCTTTGAGGATGTATTGGTTGTGTGTTCTTCTCTTGTACCTTAAGGTTGTATATTCAAGGACGAATCTTCTTCAAGATGAAGAGGATGATACAATCCAAATTGCCTCTATACCTTTAGATAGGATGCTTATGATGTTAGAGGTGCTTGATAACTCCTTGGTGATAACCAAAGGTACCAATTAGATGACTACCTTTGAGGAGGTTCAAGGGACTTTAAAGAGGCCAAAGGAGTACAAGACAGGGCTAAAAAACCCTGGAAGGTGACATGCGCCTCCATCTACTTTGAAGGTGTGCCCAACTTTCTCTAGATCAGCTAGAGCAGGTCAAAATAGATTCACATGCTCCTAAATGTGTCCCATGTGCACCTGAAATGCTCAAGCGAATATCGAGTGGGATGCCATGCATTATTATTCCAAATAGGTCATTTTTGGGCCCGTAAGTTGTAATAATTAAACCTAGACTATAAATAGAAGCTTTGTTTCATTTAGTAGATAACTTTGCTGATTAGTTCCTAATTACTCTATTGTGAGTGAGTATGTAAGCTTAGATTATCTTGCGGTGAAACTTTATTTACAAATATTGGTTGCTTGGGAATCCATTACTTTGCGGTCAATGTATGATATAAGTGTCTGTTTGGTTAATTGAACAGAGGATTAAGGGTTTGGTACATCCTTAGTTTCTATCCATTCAATTCTTGTGTCTTTATTATTGCTTTTCTATCTCTCTTTATCTTTCATTTCTCATATCTTAGTTTAATTTTTTGATTCCGTAGTTTGTTCCGGTATCAGACAAGAACTAGGATTGTGTCCCCCCTGAATTCATAATTTCACAGATTGTTCGTTCTTGTAAAACTATCTCTGTGCCTTACATAAAAAATAGAACAAGTTAAGTCTTTCCTAACCATCTCTCGACTTTGGTTTGACTGAATTTCACTATCTCCTCTCGGTATCAGAGCATTGCATTACCAAACCTAGTTTTGTGATCCCAGATTAACTATCTCCTCTCTATCTCAAGTTAATTAGATGAAGGTTGATATCTTCAAATTGTTGTTGTGATTTCCTTTTACTAATATCTACCTCTCTCCCGAGCAAGTATCAAATTTGGGCCAATTCCTAATATTTGCAATTATTAAGAAAGCAATTCACGAGAAGAAAATCCCAATACATGAAAGAACACCATTCTAGAATGAATTCACACTTATTCTACTTTGTTAATTCATCTAGGTTCCTACAACCCAAGCTATGAAATATAGCTACTCATGGTTGTAAGAACAAACATAGATTTCATAAATGAAAACATAATGATGAACTTCTGGAGAATAAGAAAGAAAACCCAAAATCTCAAATTAATTGTAAACCCTAAAAACTAAGAACAATAATTCCAAGATCAATAATGTGTCTCTGAACTCAATAAAATGTCAAAAGTGTATAAAATGCATAAACTATTGTAAAAGAGTCCAAACTAATCCTAAAACCCTCTAGGAGATTTATAGATATAAAATTAAACATATCCTAAACATTGTAGGAAATCTTGTTTAGCCTCAACTCACGATTTGTAGGTTGAGAAGTAGGTACAACTGATGTGCTATAGAAATATAACACTTTTGATGCTTAAACTTTAAAAATATGCAAGTTTCTAAGGTTGTTTTATTAGATATAATACGTTTTGGGTATGTTTTGTTGGAAATTATATTTTTGATGCTAAGTTTGTGAAAAAAAGATGAAAAGGGTGTTTTTGGCTATTATGGGAGAAATTATGGATATTAGGGACAATTTTTGGATTGATCGTGATCAAAGCATGTCCAAGAATTGAAGAAGAGCTGAAAAATAACTTCCGACACATGCCAATTCAACATGCAGACCGCATGTAGCACATGTGGACTGCATGTGGGCAAATCATGTGTTAGAAGTCCAAAATCCTAAGAGCTAACCTGCAGAAATTTTTTTGTTCAGGCACATGCAGTCACTACATGCGCCCACCCTATAGGCCGCATGTACGACATGTGCCCGAGGCTAGGGCACATGTAGGGACCACAAGTAGCCACTGAATTTTTTTCTCCTATTTTGTTTGGGCTTTGGTTTAGGGTTTCCTCATATACTATAAATACCCCTTATGTTTTTTAAGCAGTAGTAACACACTCTTGATCCTCACAAACATATTTTGATTCCAAGATTCGATTTTGGTCTTGGAATTCTCTTGTATTGATTTTTGTTGATTATTTCAGTTACCATTTTGGGTTTTTACTTGTGATTATTGTGATTTCATCTTATCCTTTCAATCATTAATATTGTTGGTTACTTCACAAGCATGAGCGGCTAAAAACCCTTAGCTAGGGTTGTAGAAACCCTGATAGATTGACAAAGTAGGGGAAGTACTATTGTTGTTCTGAACTGATACACATGCATGCATTGTGTTATTTTCACTTAAATAGTCTTCTTAACAGGTGCACACGTTAGGATCCCACCTAGATTATTGCTACTTACACCAAAAGAGGAGTAGTGACTAGGAAAATATAATGACGATCGTAATTTGGAGTTTAACTATCGATCTACGTTATTAGTCTTTATCTAAGTATGATGGTTAGATTTTATCTAATTACTAGAAACTTGAAAGATAATAGTTAACAAGGTAATAAGGTGACATCCTGAGACTCAAAAGGTAAAGGGTGAAATGCTTCTGCTCATCCAAAAGACTATAGAAGGTACATAACTTATCGATTCTGCATACAAGGTATTGGGTTGGTTCAATAAAGCATGATAATCCTATAAAGTTGGAAAGGGGAATACAATCCTAGTCTTTACCTAGAACTAATTACAATTGAAGTTGATATTCACCACTTGTTCGACATTGATATTAAAAACCCCCCATTTACTTTTCCAGGTTTGCCAGCTGATTACAATAGCTGAGAGCCATGATTCCATGTTTTCCCTTGGGATTTGACCCCAACCTTTGTTGGGTTACTATATTTTGCAGTGACTGTATCATTTTCTGAGAGGATTTGTAGCTCGTATGTCACCAAATTTTGGTGCCATTGTCAGGGAATATGGTGTTGATTTGTGATTTGAAGTTGTTGCAGTTTTTGGGTTTTTCTTTTTTACTTTTGTTCTTAGTTTGGTATACGCCGGTGTATGCCTAACACATGTAGTAGAGGAAATACCTTACTCCTAGTGAATTCAATCCAGAGAGTATCCTTTAAATACCTAGTAGAATGGTGGAATAGAAAAAAAATAATAATCGTGAAGAGGTTTATGATGTCGTACCTCCCCCTCCTCCTAAAGGAATTTAGGATATTGTTGATTGAAAGACTAGGGAGCTTTTATCTTAAGCTAAAAATTAGATAAGGGCAATGAAAGAAGCTTAGTGGGTAGCTAGGGAGGCAGAGCTAGCTAAGTAGAGACAAGAAGCAGACTGCCAAACAACACTCGGGGGAAATTAGAACAAAGCTAGAGGTGCCCGTGTTCAAGTAATCCCAGCATATCAGTATGTGAAACCATATATATATGATGAAGAAGATCTGAGATACGTTGAACCTGCAGAAATTGGAGCCATTATTCCTCCTATTTTACCCCCAGGCATTAAGTTTGACATCACGAATGCAATGATCCAGTTCTTAAATCTGATGCGTATTTGTGGGTTTGCCTGCAGATGATGCAAATATGTACCTTGAAAATTTTATCGGGATCTACAGTTCGTATACCATTCTAGGGGTGAATCAGGAAGCACTTAGACTGAGGTAGTTCCCCTTCTCACTTACCGAAGAAGCATCTTTATAGTTAGGGGAACTGCCAGTAGGCTCTATCACTACATGAAATGAGTTACGCAGACAATTCTTGATACCAATTCTTTTCTCCATCTAGGATGTTGCAGCTTATGGATAAGATCTATAATTTCAAGCATCTATAGTTAGAATCTATGTACGTGGCATGGTTTAGGTTTAAGAAGAAGCTGAGTATGGTACCCAGCCATTAGATGCCAGGGACAAGCTTATTGGAGATATTTTACCAAGCCTGGGACATCAACTCTAAAGCCATGGTAGACACCATAGATGGAAGAGATCTTATAAGACTACACTGGGAGGAAGATTCAGAGATACTAAACCAGATCTTACTTACTAACTGAGGTGGAAAACTCGAGATGCTGAGTGGGGATCTGGCACATATGCTATTGGTGCCTCCTACATTCAGAAAGTAGTTGATGATTCAGTAGAGTAAGAGAATGTGTTGCTAAGAACCAATCTAGGGGTACTAGTATAACAGTTTGCAGCAGCAACTTTCGAGAAAGTGAATGCAGTAGGAGCACAGAAGTCGGCATCCAAATCATATGAGTTCGGATTAGAGGTGGAAGCAAACTATCTAGATCATCAATTGGTGAGTTTTCGATCCCATGGAAAAGGGAACCAAGTTCAAAACACTATGACAAATACAAAGATCATAGTAAGGAGCGAGATAATAACTGAAAGAAGAAATATGACTATAGAGAGAAGATAGATAGCTACATTCTACCTAATAAACGAGATGCAGAATCAAGAATGGAAGAGATATTGACTAAGATGAGAAAGGGTCAAGAAAATCTGGAGATCAACCTTAAGGAGATTAAGGCTGAGATTTCAGTATTGACCCAGAAAGTCGAATCCCATGCCACTGCTATAAAGTAATTGGGGCACCAGTTTGGGAAGATGTCAGCAACTCTAAACCAGAGGCAGTAGGTACCTTTTTGAGAAACACTGTGCAAAATTCAAAAAATGACAATTATGTTCTTATTATACCACAAGGCGTGGTATGACAACTATAGATCCCCCACTACCTATTGCCGAAGCTACTATTAATGAACACTTATTATAGAGTTAGAAAAGGTAATAGGTGGTGATTATGAAGATGGTAAGGAAAGATATAAGGGTCCGATTATTGAGTAGGAAATAAAACAAATTTTGATACCACGCTTGCCTTTTCCTTAGTGACTGAAGCAGAAAAGAAAGGAAAAAAAATTCAAGCAATTCATTGAGATACTGAAAGAGTTGAGCTTTAATATTCGTCTTATCGAGGCATTAGATTAGATGATTAGATATGCTAGGCTCATGTAGCAATTAGTCACAAAGACAAAAGGAGCGATGATTGAAGATGTTGATGTTTTAAAACACTATAGTGTAGTCACTACGAGGTCTTTGTCTCAGAAAAAATATGACCCCGGAGCATTCACTATACATGTACTATTGGGTCATCTCGATTTTTCAAAGCCTTATGTGACTTAGGAGCCAACAAAAATTTGATGTTGATGTATGTATTCAAGAAAGTTTGTTTGAACCCTCTTGAACTGACTTCAATGTGGCTATTAAAGGTTGACTACACGGTGAAGAAACCTGTGGGAATTTTGTTTGATGTGATCGTTAGAGTTGATAACTTCATCTTTTTGACTGACTTTGTCATTTTGGATTATGAGGTTGACACTGAGATGCCTATTATATTGGGGAGACCATTTATGGCCATAAGTAAAGGAATGGTTGACATGGAGAAAGGAAAATTAAAGTTCAGAGTCAATGGTGAGGAGGACATATTCAACATCCAAAAATCAATGAAACATCCTACTGGTATGAGGATGGTGTTGGTGATTGATTGTATTGATGACCCTAAAGGATACTCCTATGAGTATCTTGATGAATTCTGAGTAATCTAGATACTCGTGTCGTGACACGACATTAAATCAAGAATTGCATGGAAGGAAACCATGGGCTTGTTGCTGAAGTCTGAGTAACCAACACAACCATGTCGTGCTGCGACGTTAAATCAACTGCTGAGTGAGAGAAAACCATTATTTTAGTGTTCACTTTTTTTTTTTTTCTTTTGTAGGTTTTTAGGTTTTGGACTTGCCTAGAATGTGTTAAAATTTCAACATTCATCTATTTCCAGGTAAGGGGGTTATGTGATCAACCCATCATAGTCACAAGTCCCACACACTCTAGGTAAGTTGAAAAATAATTGAAAAGATGAATTTTTTAGGACGAGAATGGATAGTTGTTGACTTTTATACATATTTATACTTTTAGGACCATAAACTTAAGTTTTGGGACCATGAGTAGCTGGGAAAATATAAAAATGCCAAGTTCGTACTGTTAGAACAAGGCCAAAAATTTTGTCATTGTACATGTTGGTTGCATGTGGAACATGCGCCCTACGCCTGGCGGCATTTGGCAGGCGCATGTAGTTGCCGCAACTAGGTCAGTTGTGGGCCCATATTTTTATTAAAATTTCAATCCCACCAATACCTATTTTAGTCCTAAAACAACCCCCTCTTCCTTATTTAAATATCATTAGTCTCATTTCAACACATTCAAATCATCAAAACTTCACTTTTCTCTTTAAATATAAACTAACTCCACACTTAAGTAAATACTAAATTGAAACTTCTTTGAGATGCCAACTTGTCCCAACACACTAAAAACAAGTTCTATTGTTGGTTTTGCTTGATTTCTTCATCATCCACTTTCAAATTTCCATAAAAGAGGTAACTTTCTTGGCTCCTAATGGTTATGTGTTGATTTATTTATTGTTTAAACAAGTTGATATGTGTATTAATACACAAAATATATACAATCTATCATGATTGTATGTAGGAGTCTTGAAGTAGCCTGTAATATCAATGTAGGGCCTTGTTTAGAATTAAATTCTAAAGTTAGGACCCAACCAGAAGTTGAACTTGAATAAGTATAGTAATACCACAGGTTGAGCATGTTTAGTTTGCTTTGAAAATAATGACTCTTGATAAGTGTGTGCACAATGGACTTTCTGGGATTTCAAATAAGTTATAGGGGTGTGAAAATTGAGGAAAAAATTAAACTTTTTAGATTTTGAGTTGTTCTTCAACTTTTACAATTTCTCACTTTTGTTGGAAACTAACGACTGGTTTTTTAGGTACTCATGGCACTAAAAGTAGCTGAGAAGAAGAAGGTCGAGACATTTAGAAGAAGGAATAAGTCTCTCAAGCCTAGTGATTTTGGTAGAGAAGAACCCAATTCAGTAAGGTAGAGATGCTGCAATTGGGGTGACTCACAGAGTGACCAGAGGGCAGATGCGTCAGGCAGCCCAAGCTGTTGCAGCTCGACCAAGGATGAAGTTATCCCAGATATTATCCCCACACACTCATCCACCAGATGATAATGATGATGAGGAAGAGACAGTTTTAGAGTTAGGTACACAGGTTGCAACTCAAAACCCTCAGTCTGAGGAGGGGTCTCGAGATTCATCCAAGTATGCAGAGCAAGAGAAGTCATCAGTGGTACCCCAGACTAAGAAGGGTACTACCACGCATGTACAACAGACAGATTTACCACAGTTTGAAGATGGTACAGAGCAGGCTTCCCATGAGGAACCAGTACAACAAAGGTAGAGTCCTGCACCGAGACATACCTCGAAGGCACATCTGAGGTAGTGTGTAGAGGATATGTAGGAAATTTATGATATATACAGTTGTATCTCAGATACTGGTAGTCCTAAGATTCTTATTTATGTGGGTCATCGGATTGATCTATTGGGGCTGAGTAGAGTACCACAGTTGTGGGCTTTCTTTGATCACTATCAGTTAGAGTGGATGACTAGACGACTTAATTCTTACATCCTCGATTTGATACATGAGTTTTATGCAGCATATAATGCCATGTTATTTCTTCCTATGCACAAATTTCTAGGCCCAATAAGTTACAAGGAGTAGCCACAGCTTGATCATATACATGTGAGAGGGGTCAGAGTTGATATTTTCATAGAGACTATCTGCTAGGTCATTTTTGGTCCAGATTATATCACTCCTACATCCATAGTTGATTGTGAATGTAGACTGAGAGTCACACGTGATAGACACATCATGTAGGAGGCTGAGCATAGATGAGAAAGAGTTGAGAAGAATAGGTGGATAGCCTGCTATATTTCACCTTTGGGTGATGCGACCCCATGGATTGAGGGTCATAGTGTGATTAAAAAGGGTCCACTAAATTTTGAGGCCATGTTTTGGTGGTTTCTCATCCGATACCAACTATTCCCAACAGCCTCAGACAATGCTTTGACTTAGGAGGGAGTAGCCTTGGTTTCTAGTATGATGGCCAGATATTCTATTGATTTTGCAGCCATCCTCCGACATGAGATCCATGATAGAGAACTTGGGGAGATGACTAATCTAGAATTCCCTTTCATAACTTTGAGACTGTGTGATGAAGTCGATGTACCTAATATACCAGGATTAGATGAGAAGGTACTTGTGGCGGCTATTGTATAGAAAAAAATTATAGAGGATCCAACACGTCCAGGACTTCCCAGGATATCTAGAGAGCCTGTTGTAGTACCTCAAGCCTAGAATGAGGTCCCATCAGTTTCCATAGAGCCTTATGATACATATGTAGGCAATGTTAGAATTAGTGTTGATATGGAGATAGAAGAGCAGAGAGAGACCCCAGATATGAGTACTCAAAGTGAGGGGACACCAGCCACTTTTTCATCATCCTCGGCTTCGACCTCAAAGCCGATTGGCGTATCTTTAGAGCCTACTCTCTCATCTAATACAGCTCTTGCTACAGGTATGATTACTATATCTCGAGATTTCTCATAGAGTTTAGTGGATAGTCAAAAGGCCGTTGATGCTTGGTTCTGGGCTATTGAGATCGACATTACTAACCTATATGAGCAGATGCATTTAGGGGTTTAGATTAGATTTGAGATGGTAGAGGCCAGATGAGAGGATACATAGAGAGCTGCCTTATTTGAGGTATGTACTGACTTATAAACACATCTTGGTGAGTTTGAGAAATGGGTTACAACCCAATTTATAGACACAGAGGTGCTAGATCTAGCCTAGATAAAAAGAGAGATAGATATACTATTAGTAGAGGTACGCTCTCTCATAGAAAGCCATGTAGCGGCCACTCCTTCAGTCATACCCCCAGTTGTCCAGCTATTACCTCCGCGCGCACCTAGATATTTTGATTTCTTTATGGAGAATGATGATGAGATCCCAATAGTTGGGACAAAGAGAGGTCACATAGAATACTTACAGGATCCTGATATGCCATATGACCAAGATGTTAAAAAGGCTAGACTTAATTCGATAGATTTTGTAGTCATTAAGATGCTGAGGTATGACGTAATAGCAGTGGGTGTATTTTCTAGTAGTTCACTGCCACCCCTACCACCTCCTCCAAATGATCCGCCCCTATCTAGGGTTGCTCCTTGCACAGATTCTTAGTGCATCCTAGGTACGTTCTCACTTCTATTTGTTTTGTATTATTTAGGTTACTTGAGCATAGTTCAAAGTTTTTTAGGTAGGGGGGGAGATACTATAGTCATCATAGGTTTTTATTTTCATGCTTCTTTTCCTATCGGTTGTTGTATGGTTGCAGAACCGGCATGTCTAGGATAATTTTTTCGTATTGTGTTGTGTTTTTGTGTAATTAGGATATTTTTAAGTATTTAAGGCAGTAGCCATGATTTTGATTGATTTTTGATACCCCTCTAAAAAATGTCTTTTAGAATTGTATGCATGTATATATGTTTGAACATTGTGGATCTTGTTATGACATTACTATTAGGGACGTGATAAACACTTTCTAATAATTGCATGAACCAAATGGGTAGTATCTTATGATATTAACTATGTGCCATGTGTGTGTGAGATGCTACTTAGTTCCCTTTGTCTGTTGAATTCAGAACTTGCTTGGTTAGTCTTGCCTAAGATGAAAGATAGTTGGTTAGGAAAAGATCATAGGCCCTTTTTTTATTTTAGTGCACTTTTATCCTAAATGACCTTCCATTGTGCGAAATAGTATCCCTTGATTCTTGTTTTGAGCCTTATAGCCTGTTTTTCTCATTTCACTATTCACCTTCCCGTTGATGTTACAATGAACCAGTTTTGGCCTTGGTCCCCATTAGACATTGTACACCTCAACTCAAGCAAATTGCCTAAGTTGAGGGTGTCTATCATAGGGGTGTGTAGTGTAAAGTGGGTATAGAAGGATAAAATAATAAAAAAAAGTTAGTTGGGTTGGGTGTGGTAGAAAAAGAAAAATTATGAAAAAATTAAAAAGAAAGAATAAAAGACCACACCTAACCTGAATGTGCAATAAAGAATAAAAGGGGAGAAATATGGATGGAATAAAAAGTAATTTGGATAATAAGTGAGACCTCAAAGTTAGTGTAGTGTCAAGGAGGCTTAGTCACTTGATATGTCCATATGTACCATATCAGCCCCCAAGTCTGCATTACAAGTCCAGAACAGTCCTATAGTGATCCTAACTTGACTGTCTGAATGCTAAGGTAAAAAAAAATATGGGCAAGCCTATGGTATTTGATGCATATTGACTGGAACTTCTCTTCTGAGTGTGATCATCTCTTGACTATCTTGACATTGACATGCATTATTCCGTATGAGGGATAGAGACTTCTTTGTTGTAAGGGCACTTGTGTCATATTGCTTGCTATTTGCTTGTTTCGGTAGTATAACTTGTACATATGCATGGTTGTCTATTATTAATGCAATGCCATACCTTGGTCCCATTGTGTCACATTGTTGTGCTTTATGTTTTTACACAATTGGTTTTGAAAAGTAAGATAGGAGGGGGTGTTGTATTTTGAGCTTAAAGTGTTAACTGGCTGCCTTGAATAGCTTAGATTCTCCTAGTTAAGCGTCGTGTTTAGTTTGATTTTGCTTTGTTGTGTTTTGTTGCCTGAGGCGATGCAAATTTTCTAAGTTGAGGGTGTTGATTTTCTATAAATATAGAGCAGTTTCGATGATTAAAACTATGAAAATATGCAAGTTTTTGAGGTTGTTTTGTTAGATATGATGCATTTTGGTATGTTTGCAGGAAATCACATTTTGGATGCTAAGTTCGTGAAAAAGATGAAAAAAGTATTTTTGGATACTTATGGGAGCAATTACGGATGTTTGGGACTCTTTTAGGATTGATCGTGATCAAAACATGAGTGAAAATTAAAGAAGTGTTGAAAAATAACTTCCGGCACATGGCAAGTCAACATGCGCACCACATGTAACACATGTGGACTACATGTGGGTAAAGCACTACTTGTTCTCAAACTTATTGAATCATGCAACAAATTGATGAAATCTTTCATATGATATAATAAAATATTATTATCATATTCAAATAAAAGTGTTAACTCCTTTATTTTTTTGTAGCTAATTAGTTAATTGATTTCTTTATAGCCAAATAATAGCCTTGTTTATAATAATTCTAAGTGACTAATCAATTATTGACAAATGGTGTAGTTGAGCAATATATATATATATGTACGTATGTATGTGCGTGCGCGCGCGTGCGTGTATGTGTGTGTGTGTGCGAATGAATGTTGGACTGGACCACTTCAAATGGCGTGAGCCGTATGCAGGAAGACGCGCACGTACGGTTTTTAATGGGGATCTGAGCGAAAAATCCGCTGGAGCCCACCCGACTAGAAGGACTGAGAAAGTAATTGAGTAAAATTCTTATCTTCAAACTTTACCTTGTTTTGATCGTTCATAGGGTGATTGCGGGGTCACTAAATGAAGTCCTCCATTTCTTTCGGAGGTGCTGACCCACAGTGAAGAAGGGAAATTATGAAGTACATGAATTCTCTATCACTTTCCTCAGATGAGAGAGAGGGAGCAACTTGTATACTAGTAGGCTATTACGAAGTAATGGAGACCTTCAACCATAAGACTTTAAGTGCAACGACACAAGTATTATATGACCACTTACGCATTGATACATGAATACGATGGGAAACGACCGTCCATAATGGCTTTCCGTTGTTATGTAGTTGGATCTGCTTTGCCTTATCCGTTATCCTTGGAAACCTTGACTCTTCAATAGATTAGATTCATCAACACTTAAGAAAAGTGGTACTTTCTCTTTTCCTTACCAATTTTTCTCAGCAGATCAACCACATAGTGTGTGTGTGTATATATATATATATATTGTGGTTCATTATTGACAAATGGTGTAGTTGATTAGAAATCATATTTATTGATAATTGTCACAAGTTGATACATTGTATACTTATTATTAATCCATTAGAGTAGAATCTATGCTGAAAAAGTGGGAGCTTTATTAATAACAGGAAAATATTAATGACTAAAGTGGTGAGGATCCTACTATTTATGGAGAGATTCTTTTATAAGAGCCAAAAAAATTTGAATGGAGAAAAGGACAAAAATTAGCCGGAAATGGACTGAAATGAAAGATTTTTAAGAAAAAATCTTTGAAATTACACTCACAAGTCAGAACTCTACTATTTTCGGCCAACCCTCATTAGGCCACTGCTAGATGGCAAATAGATCATTATTGATTTTCCATGAGCATCTACTCTTCTATCAGCCTCCACCTCTATTAACAACCAAACAACCAACTTACCCATCTTTCTCTTTAACAAAGACCTAACACCTTCCCCTCATTTTGAGTTTTCAGCAACCAACGATACAATTTTCCATACAATTAATTAATTTTACCCTCCAACTCCATCCATTTACATCATTAATAATTAAATTCTTTCATAACCATAACCTTCTCTATTAAAATACACCTTCACTGACGTCACACCAAAATCAAATTCTCCATAGACTACAGTATTTGAATTTTCCGCTTGCCCAAAAAATAAGAAAATTGAAAATAAATATCAATATGGAGCTCAAAATACTAGAAATAGAAAGCTAATATATTCGATGACAACAAATAAAGTGTTTTGAGATTGGAGGAGAAGATAAATCTCATAAAAAGATTTTGAGTTTGAAGACAAAATGAAAGAAAGTGAAGAGACAGAAATGGATTTGAAGTTATTTTAGAAAAGGAGTGGGGTGAAAAGTACTTTAAAAATACTTAAAGGGTGGCACAAACTTTATAAAATATTAAAAATGATGACCCTGAGCCTGCACCTTTTCTGTTTTTCTTTTACAAAACCCTAATAATTAAATAAATAATAAAATAAATACCTACTCTTCTAATAAAATTGAGAATGTCTCTTTTACAAATCTTCTTCAAAGCTTATGACTAAATTAATGTCGCTTTCAACACACTATTATCTCTCGTCTCGCTAGTCTCTACTACCACAGATTACTTGGATAAGTTGGCTAAAGTCACATTCAAATCTCAACTAGAAATTTAGACACAAGTTTTCTAGCAATAGGGATATACCCACCTATTATGACATCACCCTATCCTTATGTCTTTTTGACCCTAAAGTTTACATTAATATAAACAGTCCCATTTTCAATCATCATTCATTTAATAAACTATAGTTAATGCCCATTACAAAAATCCAAAATCAGAAGCAAAAAATTTCTGATCAAAAACGTCTCCAAGAAGCTTCATTGCTAAAATCCATTCCCGCTAAAAAAATCTCAATCACCCTTAATTTTTCGATAAAATTCCATTGTTTCTTTGTCAAATCTGGTGTTTGGAAGCAATTGTCATTCCAAGCTTTCAATATTTTTCGTAATAGAGATTGTTTTATTCAAAAATTTATTTTCACCATTTTTTTTACAAAAGGTTCATCATTTCTAGATTCTTCACCAAAGGATAAATCCTACAGCTTCTAAACTATTCCATTTATACTAGAGGGTCCATTATTGAAGCTGAGGTCAATTTTGCTAAGCCATTGCTTTATCCTTATTTTTTAACTATCATTGACCCATTAGAAGTTAATAGACCTAGGAATCCGACAGTATTTTTATTATTTCTCTAGTTGAAATGGTTTTAATTCATGCCAATTTTATGGATGTGTAGGAGGATACTCCAAAATATTAAAATTGGTAGTCTTGGTCCAAGCAGTCTATATTCATTGCCCCGCCTCATAATAGTTTGTATGATGATATAATTGATAGTGTAATTGAATATGGGGAATTGTATTGTGAACATATGGACATTGTACTTAGTTATTTGATGAATGGAAGGGTAAAAGTATATTCTACAATAATAAAGAATGACATAAAAGTGGCAATGTACATGCTTGATGTTGGTGTAGACGGTTCTAGGTTTTTTCTAAAGATAAATGTTAAGGAGAGGTATGAAGAAGAAGCTTCGATCAACCCGACCACCCTCACCTCCATCTCAATCTACAATCCAGGATAATTTATTGGGATATGATTAGGTAGATGACTAGGTCGATGATGAAGATGGAGAAACAGCTGGAAGTTTGGAAGAATAGTGCAAAGAGGTGAAGCTAGTGGTGTTGAATAACAACCCCTCTACTCCTCCCCTGATAAAACTGGATTTTAGTTGCATCAAACATTCAATGACAAGGCACATTTGAAATTACTTGTAACTCAAGCTTTGGTGAAGAAGTCCTCTATTTCAAAATGGTTAAAAGTTGTTCAAAGTTTTACAAATTGAGGTATAGTCGTAAATATGGATGGATATTGCGTGGTAGAAAGTATGAGACCTTGGATAGGTTTTTCATCTATAGTTATGTAGGTCATCACACTTATGGTGTTGAAAATGTCATAGTTAAGCACAAAAATAGTTCTTCAACTCTAATTACCTCACTCTTGACCAATGATTGTATCGACGAAAAGGGGCCAACCTCAAAGAAAATGGAGAGGACCATCTTCAGAGAGTTACAAAGCAAAGTAAGCTACTATAAGTGCTGGAATGCAGGTGTTTTGGCCAAGAACATGAATAGGGGTACTCCAGAGCACGAATATGCTTATTATCTAGGCTTTACCCACATGGTATAGGAAATATATCCTAGTACTATAAACATCATTACATATAATACCAAATATGGAAGGTTAATGTACTACTTCATTGCTTATAAATCTTGAATTCTGGGACATTACCACATGCGAAAGAAATTGCCGTTGACAACACAAATTTGAATCGTAAATATGATGGTGTGCTATTGAGTGCTATTACTTAAGATATAGAAAAGAATATTTTTTTCAATTGCTTTTTTCATGGTTGATAAGGAATGTGATAATTCATGAAATTTTCTTGTTTAAAAATGTAATACCCCACATGTTTCTAATCTAGGAAGTGAATAAGTATTCCTACGTGTGAAATCTCCTATCCTATGATTCATACTTGAGTACATGACTTACAATTAATATCCTAGTGATATAATAGTTTACGATGCATTAAGCATGTTCATATGAGTCACTTAAGGTAATACAAGCTAAGAGTTTTTGAATCCATCAAGTTTTAGTGTTCGATTTTGCAAGGGTCATTCTTGAACGAGTATAACTCGATGTTGATTTGGTATGTTGGCTGATTTAGACCCACCAAATTGTATAAAATCGAATTATCTTTCCAACGATACCAATTTCTCCTTAATCCAATACCCAAGCAAAAAGTTATGCCCATTTTTGTGAGAGACAGTAAGCATAGGTGATTGGTTAGGCATCGCCCAACCCAAGCATAGGCGTTTGGTTAGGCACCGCCCAACCCAAGCATAGGAGATCACTTGGGAGCCACCTAAGTCAATTTTAGGTGTTAAAAACACTCTGTTTTGAGTTATTTTAAAGGTAATTAAGTCTTTAAATACTCATTACACGTCCCTAAACTTAACCCTACGAAATATATAGGTTCTAAACATACTGCAACCCTATTTTCATCTCAAAGCTCATCATACAAGCGCAATAAAGGAGAAAAACAACTACGGTTGCATAATTAAGCTTGAAGATCCAATTTCAAGGAAATTCCTCCATCAATCATCAAGAATCTTCCTTCAAAGGTATGCGTAGTGTTCATCCACGGATTCCTTTCGTCCGTGGAGTTCAAGAATCAATCTTTAAAATAAACAAGCTTGGTTAATTGGGGTGATATGATCATACCCATGTTGATGCTTGTTTTTTTTCCTCTTTTTCATTATAAAGTATGATTTCAATATTATTGGGTGTTGATGATCATGTTGTTGATATTGGGTGATTCCCAAGATAGAATATTTATATGTTCTTATGAATTCATGATATCATATGAGTTGGAAATATGTAAGTTTGGTTGTTCATGATGTATAATTTGGTGATTTCACCTATGCTTAAGATGTTCATGTAAGGTTTTTGATAAAATGCCTAAAGAACTAGAAAGCAAGCAATATAGCTATATTACGACTAAGTGAAGGATTCATGATATGTCCTTACGTTCCAATGAATTCTATGTTGATAACGTTCCTTGTAAATATTGTTGGAATACTCATGAACTATTCTTATGAGATTATGCTATGTTTACTTGCAAATCCTACTTATGAACAAGATGTATGATAACTATGCAATCCACATGAACTTCCATGCTATTAGGGTGTGTTGCAAATATGATTATGCAATGAACATGATATTAAGATTGTGCAAGTACTTCCACGTGATATGAAATCCTTTCCATGCAATACATTGTTGATAACCATGCTCAGTATGAGATCCCTACTTATGATATTATAAATTATGGACTCTACTCTTATGATCAAGTCAGTCATGTGTGTCAGTTTCCTTCCATCGAGTCCTGGGGGTCCTTGTACCCAATAACTAAAGTTGTGTGCCTAGATCCATGTCATGTTTCACGATATCCGAACTCAAGCTATGATTCCATAGACTTCAATCAGTCATGTGACTCAGGAAAACCTCATGATCTTAGTCAGTTGTCAGATATCAGTAACATTCCGCCAGTCTATGGAATCCAGTAAGATTAAGTCATGTACAGTCAGTTATTCATGTCCAGTCCCTCTAGATAGGAGTAGAGGTTAGCACCGAGTGAACCCAAGGATGGGAACTCACCCGTCAGTTCAGGGTGTGATTCTTAGTAGTAATCCTTGTGTTCCAGAACTACGTAGCCAGTGTAGGTTGAGACATCTTAACCCGTCAGATTAGGGTTGGTGAGGTGGCTTAACCTGTCAGTTTAGGGTTCCCACCATTCTCATTGAGTACCCACCAGATAAGGGTCACTCACAGGCTGTCCTTACCTGTGGCACGGTATTGACACCCCTCTAGTCGGGGCAGAGATTGGACCCCAGCTTAGCCATAACGAGATACATGGGGCATGTCGGTTAAACACTACTTCCCACAGTTTCAGTATCAGTCTCAGTAAAAGAACTCAGGGCGTTCTTTAGATTTCAGTATATACAGGACTGCCAGATACAGTCATCCATGTTATTAGTTTCACTATCAGTCATGACAGTTATCAGTAAACCATGTATTAGCTTACAGGTCATGCTATCACGTATTCACGGTCCCAGTTTCTATATATGTGTGTTTGCACTCCCACGTTCACATTAGTCAGTCAGTGTTGTTCATGCATGAAACCTTTATGTTCAGCCTACCTTTCTCGTATACTCAGTACTCCAGTTGTACTGATGCATTTGCGCTATGGTGCTTTCTTTTCATATTACACCATATGTTTCGAGACACAAGCTCCAGCCCAGCAATAGCGGTAGCATTCCAGTCGCAGAGACACAGTGAGTTCTCATTGATTCAAGGACAATACAATTTGATACATTTATTTATTTCTTCAGTTCAGTTTTATGGAGTTAGTTGGAGACATGTTCCTTCAACTCCTTATTCAGACAGTTTAGAGGCTTTCAGATTTATGTTCTGATTTACGTTCAAATTGAGTTGTTTTGGGTATTTTCACCCACATATTTTTATTCAGTTGAACCTTATGGCCTTACAGTTCTATGTATTCCGCATTATTATATCATGATTTGTAGTATACAGGTACAGATATCAGTCATGGGTTAGCTTGTGTTCCCTCGGGGTCATGAGCATCGTGTAGCATTCCGGTTCAACAAATCAGGGTGTTACATACTTGGTATCAGAGCCTAAGGTTCAATAGAGTCCTAGGAATTTTGAAAGCTGCATCTAGTAGAGTCTTGTACATGGTGTGTTGCATGCCACATTTATGTGCGGGAGGCTATAAGATGTTTTAGGAACAGTCCCCTTTCTTCATTATTCATGTCATGCTAGTGAGCATAATCACAAGTTAAACTCTCAGTATAATCCATTCTTCTCTTATTCCAGACCATGTCCCCAAAGAGCAGAAACTAGCCAGCTCCTCAGCTCGAAGATCCTTTGGGCGAACATGTTTCCCATGCGGAGTTTAGGGCCGCATTTACCACACTTGCTCAGTCCATGGATGCATAGAATGAACGGCCACTAGTTATTCTGGCTAATCTAGTGTCCACTCCCATAGCATCTAGGGTTCGGTACTTTACCCGGATGAACCCTCCATCTTTCTATGGGTCTACATCTAATGAGGACCCTCAGGAGTTCATTGACCAAGTCCAGAAGGTCATTAACATCATGGGTGTTACTTTTATTGAGAGTGCTGAGTTAGCCACCTACCAGTTATAGGATGTTGCTTATGATTGGTACAAATAGTAAAAGTCTGAGAGGTTAGATGATACAGGCCCTATTGAGTGGGAGGAATTTATCACAGCCTTCTTAGATAGATTCTTTCCCCGAAAGCTGAGGGAAGTCAAAGTTATTGTGTTCATCAACCTCAGGCAGGGGAATATGACGGTTAGGGAGTATTCTCTCAGATTTACTCAGCTAGCCAGGTATGCTCCTCATGTGGTTGTAAACAATAAAGCTAAGATGAGCAAATTTATGTCAGGGGTCAATGATAGCGTGGTAAATAAGTGTAGGTCTGTGATGCTGATCGATGATATGACCTTAGCAAGACTCATGACCCATGCCCAGCAAGTAGAAGATCAGAATTTTAAGACTAGGGAGAGGCGGAACAAGAGAGCAAGGTCAGGCAATTTCAACTTTGCTTACCCCAAGTCAGATGGAGGAAACCGTTCACAGTTTTGCTTTAAGTCAGCCGTTCCAGCTCCTTCCTCTGTCAGCGATCCAGTGCCGAAGTTCAGAGACAATAATAGAAATAAAGCGCCAGGCTCTAAATCTCAGGGAAGTGTTAGTCGTGCCCGAACGAATCCCCTTTGTTAGACTTGTGGTAAGAACTACAAGGGCATTTGCAAAGCCGGTAGTGATGTTTATTTTGGTTGTGGCAAAACAGGACACAGGATTAGGGAGTGTCTACAGTCAAGTCTTTAGGGTCAGCAAAATCATTCTACAGCTCAGTCCAGTCGCCCGAACCAATAGGGTGCCAATTCCAGTGGGCAACACCCAAATAGACTCTATGCTCTTCAGTCCCGGTAGGATTAGGAAAATTCTTCTAATGTCGTTATTGGTACATTACAGATTTTTCATGTTCATGTTTATACTTTTTTAGACCCAGGTGCATCTTTGTCTTTTGTTACTCTATACATAGCAGGCGATTTCGGAATCAGTCCCAAAGTCCTAGCAGAGCCCTTCTTAGTCTCTACCCCAGTGGGTAAAACCATCATAGCTCAGCGGGTCTACAGGAACTGCCCAGTTATGATATCTCAGAAATCTATGTCAGCAGACTTAGTAGACCTAGAGGTGACTGATTTTGATGTCATTCTCGGCATGGATTGGCTTTATTCCTGCTATGCCACAGTCGACTGCAGAAATAAGATAGTTCAGTTTCAGTTTTCGAATGAGCCCATCCTAGAGTGGAAGGGTAGCATTTCAGTGTTTAGGGGTCAACTTGTTTACTACCTTCGAGCAAGGAAAATGATTTCTAAGGAGTATGTGTATCATCTTGTGCATGTTAAAGATTCCATTTTTAAATCTCCCAACCTCAAAATAGTCCATGTTGTTAATGAATACTTAGATGTCTTTCTCGAAAATCTTCCAGGCATTTCTCTCAAAAGGGAAATAAACTTCGGCATAGACCTTCTTCGGGATACTCAACCTATTTCTATTCCGCCATATAGAATGGCACCAGTAAAACTCAAGAAACTGAAAGATCAGTTGAAGGATCTCTTAGATAAGGGATTCATCAGACCCAGCATTTCCCCATGGGGTGCGCCAGTATTATTCGTGCACAAGAAAGACGGTTCTCTCAGGATTTGTATTGATTATCGTCAACTCAACAAGGTCACGGTCAAGAACATATATCCTCTTCCCAGGATTGATGATCTATTCGACCAACTTCACGGTGCCTGTTACTTCTCTAAGATAGACCTCAGATCAAGCTATCATCAGCTCAGAGTTAGAGAATATGACATTCCGAAGATAGCTTTCCGTACTCGGTATGGTCACTTCAAATTTTTAGTCATGTCATTTGGTCTTACCAATGCCTCTGCAACTTTTACGGATTTGATGAACTGTGTGTTCAAGCAGTACTTGGACATATTTTTCATAGTCTTTATAGATGATATTCTAGTCTATTCTCGCACAGAGCGTGATCATGCAGACCATCTCAAGATTGTTTTTCAGACTCTCATGGATCACCAGTTATTCACTAAGTTCAGCAAGTGCAAATTTTGGCTAAGATCAGTAGCATTCCTTGGCCATATTGTTTTCGGTGATGGCATTAGAGTAGATTCTCAAAAAACTGAGGCAGTAAAAAACTGGCCCAGACCTGTATCTCCATCAGATATTAGGAGTTTCTTGGGTTTGCCTGGCTATTACAGACAGTTTTTCAAGGGATTTTATTCTATTGCATCTCCCATGTCCAGATTGACTCAGAAGAAGATTAAGTTTTAGTGGTCAGATTCATGCAAGAAGAGCTTTTCAAGAGTTGAAGACTCGACTCACCTCCTCTCTAGTTCTAGCTATTCCAGATGGTTCAGATGGTTTTGTAGTTTATTTTGATGTATCCTGAGTGGGTTTAGGTTGTGTCCTCATGCATCATGGTAAGGTCATAGACTACTCCTCCAAACAGTTAAAGCCACATGAGAAGAATTATCCTACTCATGATCTTGAGTTAGCAGCGGTAGTTTTTTCCTTGAAGATTTGGAGGCATTATCTCTATGGGGTTCATGTAGATGTCTTCATAGACCATAAAGCCTCCAGTATGTCTTTTCCCAGAAAGATCTCAATCTTCACCAGAGAAGGTGGTCAGAGCTCTTGAAGGATTATGACATGAGTGTTCTTTATCATCTGGGCAAGGCCAACGTTGTGGCCAATGCTCTCAGTCGACTCTCCATGGATAGTATTTCTCATATTGAGGATAGTAAGAAAAAGATGGCTCAGGAGATCCATCTGCTCGCCAGACTAGGCATTCGCTTAGTCGATTCTTTAGAGGGTGGTGTATATATTCATAGTAGTTCAGAGTCATCTCTAGTTTCCGAGGTGAAAGAGAAACAAGACAGGGATCCTAGCCTTGTCAAGCTCAAAGAGTCAGTTTTGAATCAGAAAGTCGAGGTTTTCTCCCAAGGGGGAGATGGTGTTCTCGTTATCAGGATCGTCTATGTGTTCCAGGTGTAGATGAATTGAGGAAGCGAATACTTGTAGAAGCGTATGGTGCATGATACTCTATTCATTCAAGGGCCACTAAGATGTACCACGACATGCGGTAGATCTATTGGTGGAGTGGGATGAAGAGAGATGTTGCAGAGTTTGTGGCTAAGTGCTCTATATGTTAGCAGGTTAAAGTAGAGCATCAAAAACCTAGTGGTTCCATGCAAGAGTTCATCATTCCTACTTCAAAGTGGGAAGAAGTTAACATGGACTTCGTGACCGGTTTGCCTAGAACTCATCATCAGCATGATTCAGTCTCGGTCATTATAGATAGAATGACCAAGTCAGCTCATTTCCTTCCTGTTCGTACTTCTTATTCTGCCGAGGATTATGCCAAACTCTATATCAAGGAGTTATTCATATTACACAGTGTTCCACTATCTATCATCTCAGAAAGAGGTACCCAGTTCACTTCTCACTTTTGGAAAGCATTCCAAAAGGGTCTCGGTACCCAAGTCCATCTCAGCACAGCATTTCATCCTCAGACAGATGGTCAAGCAGAGAGTACCATTCAGACTCTTGAAGATATGCTAAGGGCGTGTGGAATTGACTTTAAGGGAAGTTGGGATGACCACTTGCCTTTTATTGAGTTTGACAACAACAATAGCTATCATTCTAGTATTCAGATGGCTCCATTCGAAGCTCTTTATGGTAGGAGATGTAGATCTCTGATTGGTTGGTTCGAAGTTAGTGAGGCCTCAATCATAGGTCCTGACTTAGTACTCGACACCTTAGATAAAGTTCAGTTGATCAGAGAGAGACTCCGGGCTACTCAGAGCCGATAGAAGTCCTATACAGATGTTCGTAGAAAGGATCTCGAGTTCGAGGTCAAGATAGGGAAACTCAGTCCCCGGTATGTCGATCCCTTCATAATTCTTTGTCGCTTCGGCAAGGTAGCTTATGAGCTTGAGTTGCCTTCAGATCTAGCCTCAGTCCATCCAGTCTTCCATGTCTCTTTGCTAAAGAAGTGCATAGGTGACCTAGCAGTGGTTGTCCCTTTTCAGAGCATCGACATTCAGAATAGCCTCTCTTACGAAAAGATTTCAGTCAAAATCTTAGATTATCAAACTCGTAGATTGAGGAACAAAGAAGTCCCTCTAGTCAAGGTTATTTGGCAAAATTAGTCTCATGAGGGAGCTACTTGGAAAGCAGAAGCAGATATGCGTACCAAATATCCTCACCTCTTCCCCACCAATTTAGATCAACCTCAAGGTAATAGTTCTCCTTAATCTTATTCAATTTCACGTTCATATTTCCAGTATAAACTTGGTACCTATTAACCGTTTCATACTCAGTCATGCATTCATGTGTCAGTTGTCCGTGCATCAGATATGCATGAGTTTAGTATGTTTAGCAGGTGAGTAATGAGATCAAGTTTCAGTTCTTTATGTTCAGTTTAGGTTCTATTATCTTGTATCCCTTCTTAGTAAATTCTCATTCGAGGACGAATGTTCCCAAGGGGGAGATATTGTAATACCCCATATGTTTCTAAGCTTGGAAGTGAATAAGTATTCCTATGTGTGAAATATCCTATCCTGTGATTCATACTTGAGTACATGACTTATAGTTAATATCCTAGTGATGCATTAAGCATGTCCATATGAGTCACTTAAGGAAATACAAGCTAAGAGTTTTTGAATCCATCAAGTTTTAGTGTTCGATTTTACAAGGGTCATTCTTCAACGAGTATAACTCGATGTTAATTTGGTATGTTGGCTGATTTAGACCCACCAAATTGTAGAAAATCAAATTAACTTTCTAACGATACCAATTTTGCCTTAATCCAATACCCGAGCAAAAAGTTATGCCCATTTTTGTGAGAGACAGTAAGCATAGGCGATTGGTTAGGCGTCGTCCGACCCAAGCATAGGCGATTGGTTAGGCGCCGCCCAACCCAAGCATAGGCGATCACTTGGGCACTGCCTAAGTCAATTCTAGGTGTCAAAAATACTCCATTTTGAGTTATTTTAAAGGTAATTAAGTCTTTAAATACTCCTTGTACATCCCTAAACTTAACCCTATGAAATATATAGCTTCTAAACATACTGAAACCCTATTTTCATCTCAAAGCTCATCATCCAAGAGCAATAAAGGAGAAAAACAACTAGACTTGCATAATTAATCTTAAAGATCCGATTTCAAGGAAATTCCTCCGTCAATCATCAAGAATCTTCCTTCTAAGGTATTTGTAGTGTTCATCCACGGATTCCTTTCGTCCGTGGAGTTCAAGAATCAATATTTAAAATACAAAAGCTTGGTTAATTATGGTGATATTATCATACCCATGTTGATGCTTGTTTGTTTTTCTCTTTTTCATTATAGAGTATGATTTCTATATTGTTGGGTGTTGATGATCATGTTGTTGATATTGGGTGATTCCCAAGATAGAATATTTATATGTTCTTATGAATTCATGATATCATATGAGTTGGAAATATGTAAGTTTGGTTGTTCATGATGTATAATTTGGTGATTTCACGTATGCTTAAGATATGCATGTAAGGTGTTTGATAAAATGCCTAAAGAACTAGAAAGCATGCAATATAGCTAAATTATGACTAAGTGATGGATTCATGATATGCCCTTACGTTCCAATGACTTCTATGTTGGTAATATGCCTTGTAAATGTTGTTGGAATACTAATGAACTATTCTTATGAGATTATGCTATGTTTACTTGCAAATCCTACTTATGAAAAACATGTATGATGACCATGCAATCCACATGAACTTCCATGCTACTAGTATGTGTTGCCAATATGATTATGCACATGATATTAAGATTGTGCAAGTACTTCCACGTGATATGAAATCCTTTCCATGCAATACATTATTGATAATCATGCTTAGTATGAGATCCCTACGTATGATATGATAAATTATGGACTCTACTCTTATGATCAAGTCAGTCATGTGTGTCAGTTTCCTTCCATCGAGTCCTGTGGGAACTTGTACCTGAAAACTATAATTGTGTGCCTAGATCCATGTCATGTTTCACGATATCCAAACTCAAGATATGATTCCATAGACTTCAGTCAGTCATATGACTCATGAAAACCTCATGATCTTAGTCAGTTGTCAGATATCAAAAACATTCTACCAGTCAATGGAATCCAGTAAGATTAAGTCATGCACAGTCAGTTATTCATATCCAGTCCCTCCATATGGGAGTAGAGGTTAGCACCAAGTGAACCCAAGGATGGGAACTCACCCGCCAGTTCAGGGTGTGATTCTTAGTGGTAATCCTTGTGTTCCAGAACTACGTAGCCAGCGTAGGTTGAGACATCTTAACCCGTTAGATTAGGGTTGGTGAGGTGGCTTAACCTGTCAGTTTAGGGTTCCTACCGTTCTCATTGAGTACCCACCAGATAAGGGTCACTCACAGGCTGTCCTTACCTGTGGCACGGTATTGACACCCCTCCAGTCGGGGCAGAGATTGGACCCCAGCTTAGCCATAACGGGATACATGGGGAATGTCAGTTAAACGCTACTTCCCACAGTTTCAGTATCAGTCTCAGTAAAAGAACTCAGGGCATTTTTTAGATTTTAGTATGTACAGGACTGTCAGATATAGTCGTCCATGTTATCAGTTTCAGTATCAGTCATGACCGTTATCAGTAAACCATGTATTAGCTTACAGGTCATGCTATCACATATTCATGGTCCCAGTTTCTATATATGTATGTTTCCACTCCCACATTCATATTAGTCAGTCAGTGTTGTTCATGCATGAAACCCTTTATGTTTAGCCTACCTTCCTCGTATACTCAATACTCTAGTTGTACTGACGCATTTGCGCTATGGTTCTTTCTTTTCATGCTACACCATAGGTTCTGAGACACGAGCTCCAACCCAGCAGTAGCGGAAGCATTCCAGGCGTTGAGACATAGTGAGTCCTCATTGATTTGAGGACAATACAATTTGATACATTTATTTATTTCTTCAGTTCAGTTTTACAGAGTTAGTTGGAGACATGTTCCTTCAACTCCTTATTCAGACAGTTTAGAGGCTTTCAGATCTACTTTTAGATTTATGTTCTGATCTACGTTCAGATTGAGTTTTTTTGGCCATTTTCACCCACATGGTTTTACTCAGTTGAATCTTATGGCCTCACAGTTCTATGTAGTCCGCATTATTATATCATGATTTGCAGTATACAGGTACAAATATCAGTCATGGTTTAGCTTGTGGTCCCTCGGAGTCATGAGCACCGTGTAGCATTCCGGTTCAGCAAATCGGGGTGTTACAAAAAAGTTGCAGTCTATTGTTGTCGATAGACAAGAGCTTTGTATCATGTCCGACAGGTACACGAGCAAATCCAATGGCTTTTCCATGATATATAGGCATGATCACCGTGGACTTTGTGTTGACACCTAATTTTTGTCATCCACGACTAAGTTTAATTCTGAGTTTCTTTGATTTCAAAATAAAATTATAATATTTATCTTATTCGAATAAAAAAATTCAAAATATTTTAATATGGAATTTTGTCATTTTAAGTAGCGATTGTATATTTTTATATTTACGAGATTGTATAACTTTGTTATTAAATAATTATTTTTATGAAAAATTGAATTTTAGTCAAGGACTATCTTGAAAATTGAATTAAATGGGAAAAAATTTGATTTAAATATATTTTATTGTCAAAAATAATTTATTTAGAAAAATATAAGATTAATTTTGTTAAAACAAGAAGCTTCGGATTAAACTAATTGATAATTCGCATCAAATTTAATTTAATTTCAGCGAATTTATTAAAAATGATCATAAATAAAATCAATTTGGCGACATTGCAATGCGATTAACCAATTGATTTTTAATATGATTTAAATATTAATAAAATTATCTGAAATTCTAACTTAGGGTCGTTTGTTAAACTCCTAAATACCAATCTAATTGGGGTTATTTTAAAAAATAAACCCAAAACCAAACAGCAACCCACTACCCCCATTTTCTCATTTTCATATTGTAATAACCCAAATATTTCTAGATCAGTCTAACCCTTAATACGTACTTGTAACACTTAGATGCTAGAAAGTAACTTGTCTCGGGCAAGTTCAGGAATTTTTGAACGAGGATTGGATCGTATTTGAACTGGTAAAAGAGTAGCTCACCGTGTTTAGGCCGCGTCGTAGTGAGTATCATGATGAGCATGCCATCACGGCGCGATGAAGGCCATTTCGGCATTTGTCAATTTCAAAAGGGCCACCGTGATTGCACCGCTTCATGGTGAACCCCAAAATAACAATTATCACAATCTAAAGAGTCACCGTGATTCTACCGTGTCGCGGTGGGTATCGCGATGACCCATCCACTGCATCACGTTGAGGCCTTAATCGGCGTTCTAGTCGCGGCATTTTAAATCCCAAGGGCAATCTTGTCTTTCATCAAGCTCCCAAAACATGTAAATAGAAGATTAATCTTAATATTAAGCAAAAATGCCCATTTGTTTATCAAATTCCTCTCCATTAAAACCCTAGATGTAACACCCCGCATTTTCGCCAGAACAAAAACCATTATTTCTATACATAGATAATCAAAAATCCGTAAATCCTATGCAAATTTTCCATGTTAATCAATTATGTAGTGTGGGAAATTAAATGATCTTTTCGTCAATATAAGATTCTCCCAAACACCATACCCAAGCAAGATGTTATGGCTAATTTAAGTTCTAGTCATAAAACATCATTATTTTGGTGCTTGGCACGTCGCGGAGGTTGTCTATTTAAAAATTGTCAAATTCCAGTAGCCTAGCGTGATTATGGCACATCATGCTGATGTTTCAGGTCCCAACCAGTGGGACAACATGATGGCTCTGCATCGCGGTGACCCCAAGAATCCCATTCATCAATTCCCAGTGAGCCACTGCGATAGTAGCGCATCGCGGTGGCCCATAAAATCGATTTCTCAGTTATATTTTTATTTCATCTCATTAAGGGTATATTGGATAATTTTCACCTCCCTTGTCAGCTTAAATACAGGATTTTTCTCCAAAGTAATCTCATTATTCATATTTTCTTCAAAAATTCATAAGAACACTCTGTAGGATTTCAAACTAAAAACCCAAATAACTCAAGCTTCAACCGTGGATTTTCAAAACTGATTTAAGATTTAGAATTCCCAAACCATGGGCTTCAAGAATCATCCATCAAATTTCTAAATTGAGGTACGTGGGGTTTATTCTAAAACTACATGGGCTTGTTGAAACACCCCATTATGATTTAAAAATCATGAAGCATTAATTTTTTAAAGAGGTTTTGAGATCCATGATTTTATTACACCTTATGCATATTTAATGATATTGTTGTTTTGGCCTTTAGGCCTTATCCCGCATAAATTGATTTACATATATAAGTATATGTATGAAACTTGAAATTGAAGATTTATTTGAGAGCACAAATAATGAAAAGTCCCTCTCTTGTGATAACCTTATGTTTATGATCTTATGGTAATTGATTGAAATACATGATTTATGTCTTGAAAATAGTTTACTCAAATACCATAGCATTTTGAGCATGATTTAGAGATTTAAGAGAAGGTGTTTCTTGATGTAAATATATTTTTTAAAAGAGAAAGATTTTCATGAGATTAAGAGCTTTTACATGGCCACCTTGCATCATTAAAAGTTTAGCAAAGAGAGTTGCATACATGTGTTTACATGAGTTTTAGAGAAAGAGTTCTTCGAAATGATTTATTGATATGTGGTCCCAAATTTATGTTTTGAAAATAGAGATGGAAATATGCTAAAAATGGCTCAGAGGTGTGACTTGCAGGTCAATGGTATGATGATACCATATAAATATATGCCATAATAGAGTTAGAGTTTTTAGAGTATGTTTTCAGAGAATGGATGTCTTAAAGAGTTAAAAATAGGCATAAAGAGAGCTAGATGGTTTCCTGAAGAGGGCTAGAGTTCAAGTAACTCTTAGCCTAAAACTGTGATTTATCGATTCGGGTATATTATTTTTACACTGGCAATGGTCGTATGGTGTAATAGAGTCAGAGACTCCAACCCTTGCAACACACTTGGGTTAGAGGCTTCCCTGCCGAGTCAATGAAAGATTCTATATAGCCCGTGGAATTTCAGAGTTGTAGGGTTTACCACCTAGCACAGAAGTAAAACAAAGAGTGTCATAGAGTTCACATGATTTTATAGAGTCTTTCGAAAATGCCCATAAAATTTCTTACTAGATGATATGTTTATGAACTATTTTAAATTGCTCTCATATATATTGATTATAAATTATTATTTTTTATTTTCTCTGCATACCAGTACAATTGTATTGACTCCCTACCTCCCAGGTTCAGAGGCTCAGTCTAGGGGTCCGGCTAATTAGTAGAGTATCTAAGGAGAAGTGATTCATGCAGTGGTGAACCTTCTTTGTTCCAGAAGGCCTGTCATTTCAAATTATGTTATTCCTTTGTTTTGGTCTACTAGGGGCCTTGTCCCAGCTTTTTAGACAGTTATCTTTAGATCATATACTAGAGATTTCGCAGACTATTCCAGAAGTTGTTTAGTTGATTTCGAATTTCATTCTGTATGGTTAAACTGAATCTGTAGTATGACCATGTTTCCGTATTAGATTATAATTCAAAATTTTCTTTTATTATATAAATGTTGTGCATGATTACCAGATCAGATAGAGTAGGACATCCGAGCCTTCATGGTTTAGGATGTCCGTCACGGTCAAGCCCTAGTTCAGGTCATAACAAACTTGGTCTCAGAGCACTTTTTATGGTCCTAGGGTGTCTGCAAAATCACATCAGGCAGAGTCTTGTTTATGGGTGTGTAGGGTGCCACACTTATAAGTAAGAGGCTACTAGGCATTTAGGAATATTTCCCTTTCTTTATCTTCTAGTTCATGCTATGGAGTCAGAATGTTCCTCTTTCATATTCTACTTCGTTCTATGGTGTTGCTCATATGGAAGTAAAGTCATCCCAATTCTTTCCTTATTTTGATGTGCTCAGATATGTCTCATTGTTGAAGTAATTCAGGTGTAAAAGTTTAGAATCTAAATGGTATAGTCCTTTCTGATTGAGCCACATAAGATTTTTAAATTGGGCAAGGACTTGTGAGGAGTCCATTAGTGCCTCAGAGTGTATTGATTCTAGTGTGAATTTTGATTCTGATGAAATCGTGCTTTTGAGCCTGCGGTATTAAGTGTATTCAGTTTCTTTCAAAAATTTTATGTTGCAGATGTCATGCTTAAGAGGGAATGAGAGTAGTAGAATGTTGGAACTGTATTCCCACCCAACTAGTAGTATAAGTTAAAGTGTCGGTGTCATGACCTATTGGTAGTGTGATTAGACCAAGAAGTTGGTGATACAAAGTCACAAGGTTAAAAATCAGAGTGAGGATGACTTTTGTGTAGATAAATGTGTTTAGTTAAATAATTGATGTTTGAGGATGATTTACCCCTTTTATAGTGATAGACTAACGTGGTAACAGTAGCATGTGTGGATTGTATGGTAGTCTATGGAGGAAGAATTTGACTCAGATTTTTTAGTCATACAGAGTAAGATATGTATTCTTAGATCATTGATTATTGTGTGTCAAGTTTCTATCTGTTGTAACCTTGTTATCGTTGTGTAGTTGAAAATCAAAGTCTAGTGGAGCCGTGTGGGGTCTATTTCGATTCACTAGCAACTTGATGTCCATCTTGTTAATTCTTGTGTTGGTTTGAACTGGGGGTTTATAGGTGTAATGGTAAGAAAAGTGGTAAGGGTGATTTATTAAATGTATGTATAGCCAAACCTTTTTGCATGAGATTGAGTTGGTATTAAAGTGATACGTCCTTGTGTGTTAGTTTAATAGAAGGTAGAGAAGGAGTTATTAGCTAAGGTGAGTTGTTGTTTGCTCAAAGTATGAAAATGGATAGATTATCCAGTAAGTTATAAATTATAGACACAAGGTTGTTTGTGGAATTTGAAAGTAGTCTAAATGTACGCTTGGGTAGGTAAGTGTGATGTGAGAAGGTATGTAGTAGATTTTGAGGCATAGCAGTGAGGTCATGGAGGTGTTTTAGTTATGGGTTGTATCTAAATAAAATGATATATTTGGGTAGAATATTCCAATTTGATGGACTAGTATATTATGTTGCATTCTTCATTGGTCGTAGATGATTGATGCTAGACTATAGGCTTGATGTGTTGAAATAGTGCATGTTAATGAATTATAATAAGGAAAACCATAAGGTCATGATCGATTATTGTTTCTACGGAGTTCTAGTGTACTATTGTTTCTTGATATTTTATTTCATAGTTTCCAAGTGAGAATTGTGTGTAAGGTTAGGTTGTAAATCATGTTTAGCCCTAGACATTAAGTTTGAATAGTTGATGGCCATGAAGGTGGATGTGATTATTTTTTTGTTAATGAAACTAGTTTTATGGAAGCAACCTAATAGGCTTGAACAGTGTATGCAAGAACTTAAGTTTATTTGATTCATAATGAAGTATGATGTTGTATGTATGAAGTAGAAGTATGCCAAGGTGATATGAGGTTGCGGTATTTTTCTAAGGTTATTACATGTTGTGTGTGGCTAGTGGTACCGTTGAGTTTCTAGGTGGAGAAAGACTAGTTAGATGGTATATGGTGTTCTAAATAGCCAACTTAAGGAGTTTTGATAGATAATGTTAAGCCTTTTGATATGATCTTGATTCTCGTAGTAGAGAGATATAAGTTTGGAGTCGTGATGATGGTAGACTATGAAAGAAGTGGTATGGTCCTTCAAAGGTTTGGAGATATCCATGTTTAGTGTTAGAAGAATTTGAGTTGGTGAAAGTTTAAGATGTTATATGATGACTTTCGGGGCTATAGAAGCCTAAGGGTGGAATCTTAGAAGGAGGTACTAGCATTGGTTGTTATACAGGAAGATACCATCTTACAGGTAAGTTTGGTTTTATGTGTATTGTTATATCCTCGATTCTAGAGTAAAGTGAGTATATATAGTGGTCCACATACTTAGAGTAATGACTTAAATCTAAGGGGGAGATGATAGAACAAGTAACCAAGTCAAGCTTCCAGATACTAATAGATGTGCCAGTAAGTTGAGGAATTGGTCATGAGAAAGAATGATGCTCAATCTATTCTTATTTTAGCGGTTTTCCTCAGTTAATCAGACACATACTCATGCTTTATGTTTCAGCTTCATGATCATAGCTCGTGTTCATGTATATGATAAGGAATCATGTACTCTCCTAGTTCCTAGTCTGATGAGTTCCTAGTTTGATTAGAAGTCAGAATCACTTTATGTAAGTTATGAATTCCAAAATCCAGATCATGCAGTTCAGGACTCTTGTTTACATGTGATACTCTTAACGATCAGTAAAAATTCAGATTTATATCAGGTACCCCCTCAGATTAGATCTCTTTAATGAGTCCATGCCGTGAGTGTTCTATTCCTCACACCTCAGTAGGGTATCAAGTTATGCTTAGTACTCCCCTTATGTTCCGAATCCCGATATTCCAATTTGCAGTGGCATTTTCCCTTAGGTAAAGATAGTGATGATGAATGGTTGTTTAGATGGGAAAGAGTAAACATTTCTTATTGATAAAAGATGGTTGTATGCTTATTTTATTAAGGCGGTAATTGTGGAGTAAGATTGAGGCCGAGTCTTTGATACGTGTCAAGGTTAGTTGAAGTTTTATGTGTTATATTTAGGAAAAATTATTGTGCGCTTGTTTTATGTAAGTCAATAAGTTGAAAGAATTTTGAGGTGAAGTTTCGTGTATGGCTTGGTTAGTTGAGGATATTTTATGTGTATCATCTAAATAGTGCAGGAAAGTTGTTATGGATAGAAGTATTAGAGAATATGAGAAGTATGTTTTATGAGTGGTTGTTTAGAAGTGCATATATGGGTAAGAATATAGGCTTGAATGTTATGTTTGTATGCATATGGATTGATGCCTTGAGTGTTTGTGAATGTCTAATACAAAGTTAAAAGTGATTGCTGGAGTGGCAATAAGAATTATGCTGGAGATGAGGAATTGTGAAATGCAGGATATGCTTAATTCATGATTTGGACTAGTACTACAGTATTATATGGTGCTTCTTGTGATTTTGAGTTAGGCTTGAAGATGATGAGGGGATTTAGTTCAATTTAGACATTAGTAGATGGAAATATCAGTAGCCATGTAAGACAAAATAAGTGGAATCAATGAGCATGGTGTTTAAGGGAAAAGAATATTTGAGAGAGTATTTTAGATGTGTGGCTAATCTTGAAAGTAAGAAATTGCAATGCCTAAGGTTTGGTAATTCTATCCTAGTTTACGAGTTATATGTTTATATTCCATGCTATAGAGTAGTGTCATTGTTGTGATTACTTAGTTGGATGCCTTGTGTAACTCATGTCATAGATTCTTTGCTCCCGAAGGCTGCTAGAACTTCTTTAGAAGAGTGTTGAAGAGATACTCCAGTTAAGTATAGGTGTCCAGTATAATTCAGTTTAACAGTCAGGCAGGCGAGTTACTGTGGTATTCCACCTTTTCACCCAGTCCTACTATCTGAAGTCCAATGTGTATGACCGTCCCAAAAGATAATCTATTCCATCCGTGTAAGTTGCAAACTCAATTCAGTCTAAGCATCATGTTTAAGATTCAATTATTTAGTCATGACTCAGTTCATAAGAGTTCAACACATAATCTTAAATTTTTCCAGCTATTTTAGCTCAGACAGTGTAATACCTTTGTACGATCTAAATCTTGTTTCCTCATGATTCGTACTTACCTAAGTTATCACTTCCAAATCCAAAGTGAGTGATTTGAGCATAAACTCTTCGGGGGAAATACTAAACTATTAGCATGAATCATCTCCTTAAAACAAGTAAGGGCAAGTCAGTTTAGAATTCAGTTTCATGATAGAAGTTTAAATGTTCCAGATCAGTTATATCCTTTCTTAGAAGACACATCAGGTCCGCTTTATTTCATACCTTTAAGCTTCAATGTTCCTACCCATCATTCGGGGACGAATGATTCCAAGGGGGAGATAATGTAACACCCTGCATTTTGGGCCAGAACAAAAATTGTCATTTCTATGTATAGATGATCCAAAATCCATAAGTCCTATGCAAATTTTCCATGTTAATCAATTATGTAGTGTGGAAAATTGAATGAGCTTTCCATCGATATAAGATTCGCCCAAATCAGATACCCGAGCAAGATGTTATGGCTAATTTAAGTCCTAATCATAAAACACTGCCATTTTGGTGCTTGGCGCATCGCGGAGGTGGTATATTTAACAATTGTCAAATTTCAGTAGCCTAGCGTGATTATGGCGTATCGCACTGAAGTTCTAGGTCCCAACCAGTGGGACAACGCGATGGCTCCGCATCGCAGCAACCCCAAGAATCCCATTCGTCAATTCCCAGTGAGCCACCGCGATAGTGGCGCATTGCGGTGGCCCAAAAAATTGGATCCCAGTTATATTTTTCCGTCTCATTAAGGGTATATTGGATAATTTTCACCCCCCTTGTCAGCTTAAACATGGGACTTTACTCCCAAGTGACCTCATTTTTCATATTTTCTTCTAAAATTCATAGGAACACTCTCTAGAGTTTCAAACTAAAAACTCAAATAACTCAAGATTCAACCATGGGTTTTCAAAACTAATTTTAGATTTGGAATCCCCAAACTGTAGACTTCAAGAATTATCCATCAAATTTCTAAATTGAGGTACGTGAGGTTTATCCTTAAACTACATGGGCTTGTTGAAAACACCCAATTATGATTTAAAAATCATCAAGAATGAATATGTTAAAAGGGTTTTGAGATACATGATTTTATTATACCTTATGCATGTTTAATGATATTATTGTTTTGGCCTTTAGGCCTTATCCCCTTAAATTGCTTTACACATATAAGTATATGTATGAAACTTGAAATTGAAGATTTGTTTGAGAGAACAAATAATGAAAAATCCCTCTCTTGTGATAACCCTATGCTTATGATCTTATGGTGATTGATTAAAATGCATGATTTATGTCTTGAAAATAGTTTACTCAAATACCATAGTATTTTGAGAATGATTTAGAGATTTAAGAAAGGGTGTTTCTTGATGTAAATATATTTTGTTAAAAGAGAAAGATTTTCATGAGATTAAGAGCTTTTACATGGCCACCTTGCATCATTGAAAGTTTGACAAAGAAAGTTGCATACATGTGTTTACATGAGTTTTAGAGAAAGAGTTCTTTGAAATGATTTATTGATATGATGGTCTCAAATTTATGTTTTGAAAACAGAGATGGGAATATGCTAAAAATGGCTCAGAGGTGTGACTTGTAAGTCAATGGTATGACAATACCATATAAATGTATGCTATAATAGAGTTAGAGTTTTCATAGTATGTTTTCAAAGAATGCATGTCTTAAAGAGTTAAAATGGATATAAAGAGAGCTAGGTAGTTGACTGAAGAGGGCTAGAGTTCAAGTAACTCTTAGTCTAAAACTGTGATTTGTTGATCTGGGTATATTATTTTTACGCTGGTGACAGTCGTGTGGCGTAGCAGAGTCAAAGACTCCAACCCTTGCGGCACACTAGGGTTGGAGGCTTCCCCACCGAGTCAATGGTGCATTCCATATAGCCCGTGGAATTTTAGAGTTATAGGGTAATCCACCTAGCGCACAAGTAAAACAAATAGTGTCACAGAGTTCAGATGATTTTACAGAGTCTTTCAAAAATTCCCATGAGATTTCTTACTTGATGATATGCTTATGAACTGTTTTAAATTTCTCTCATATATGTTGAATATAAATTATTATTTTGGATTTACTCTGCGTACCAGTACAATTGTATTGACCCCCTACTTCCCAGGTTCGGAGGCTCAGTCTAACGGTTCGGCTAATCAGTAGAGTATCCACGGAGAAGTGATCCGTTCAATGGTGAGCCTTCTTTGGTCTAGAAGGCCTGTCATTTCAGATTATGTTATTCCTTTGTTTTGTCCTACTGGGGGACTTATCCCAGCTTTTCAGACAGTTATCTTTAAATTATATCGTAGAGATTTCACCGACTATTCCAGAAGTTGTTTAGTTGATTTCGGATTTCATTCCATATGGTTAAACTGAATCCAGAGTATAACCATATTTCTGTATTAGATTATAATTTCGCATTTTCTTTTATTATATAAATGTTGTGCATAATTACCAGATCAGATAGAATAGGACGTCCAGGACTTCATGGTTTGGGATATCCATCACGGCCACGCCTTAGTTCGAGTTGTGACACTAGTCTTCAATATTCAACCCCAGGAATCCCTAAAATTCCACCATTCTTTTCCCAAAATAGTTCAAGATTCAAGGTCAAATCTCAATAACTCATCATCAGTCCTCATGAATTCATTAACCCGGGTATGTTAAGTGTTCATCCATGGGTTCTTTTCACCCATAGAGTCCAAGTATCCATTTTTAATTGCAAAATTATGTTATTTTCAAGTTATCTTAGTTTTAACTTATGATTTCAACCATGAATCTCTATGAACTTTGATTCTACACTATGTTTAAATAGAATTATTGTTGTTGATGAGTCTCATATGTTTTATTGATATTATTCATCGAATTAAACCATAAGTTGGTGTCATTGATCTTGAAATCATTCTATTACTTCAAGTTTAATACTATTGCCTTGATTTTCTTAAGTTATTAACACCAAATGTTTGATAAAATGCCTATAAGAATGGATATTTGATAAAGGCTTCCATGTTATGTCCTCTAAGCTTAAACATTATTTTTACTATTATTATTATTGAGTCCTAGGGTTATAATTACCTAAAAACATTGTTGTTTACTTAGTCTCGGTAGATTCAGGATAGTTTCAGACATATTATGAGCAATATTAGTTCAGCCAGTTATCATAATCAGTTAAACTCCAAATAGTCAGTAACCCAGTGCCATTCAGTTGGGAGTAAGATTTAGCACAGAGTGAGTATAGGGATGGAGGCTTCCCTATTAGATACGCAGAGTCATTAGTAGCAGTCTCTATACTCCAAAACTACGTAGCCAGCATAGAATATGAGAATTTACCTACCAGTTTAGGCTTGACTTTTTCCCAGAGGTCACCCGTTAGATCAGGCTTGACACCCTTAGTCCTTTAGGACAATACAGTATACCAGATTAGTGGATCCACATAGCTAGCGTTAGTACCCGTGACACGGTACTAACACCTTCTAACTGGTGTTATAGGTTGGACCCTGATTAGCTCAGATTGGGGTATGTCGGTTAGATGATACCTCCCACAATCTCACTTACAGTTTTAATCCAGAAATTAGTTCAGTCACTCAATCTCAGTATTGTTTGATCAAAGCATACAGATATTAGTTATCTCAGTATTTTAACACTTCAGTTTATAGATTTTATTCAGTTCATGTTATATTCTTGATCATGCATCCTCGATATTTACAAATTTTATGTATTTTTAGCATTCGCAGACTTCATACACTTTATTCATACCTCACATTATACATTCATATTCAAATGATTATTGATTCATGTCCATAAAACCATGCATATTAGCCTACCTCATTTAGAATAGCAGTACTTTCAAAGTACTGATCGGATACTCGTTTCTTACGCTATCATATGTTATATCATTGGTTCTAACGCCCATTTCTCAGACCACGCTTAGAATTCCCATACTCTCAGCAGTAGCAGTGGTGAGTCCTCATATTTCGAGTACAGATTATTTTACTTTATGTCTCTAGTTCAGTAGTTAGTGGAGTTAGTTGGGGCCTGTCCCATTAACTCACAGTCATACAGTTTAGAGGCTTTCAAACATTACAGTCAGTTATTCAGTATTCAGACTTTCATTGACATTTTAGTTAGTTATTCAGTTTATCTTTATCCGTATTTTAATCAGATTTAAATAGTTATTTCTTCAAATTCATAATTAAGTATTTGTTTCAAATATTAAAACCTTATGGTATATCAGTTATTCTTCCGCATTTATGATTATATTATTCAGTGCCCACAACAGGTACCAACTCATAGGTTAGCTTGTGGTCCCTCAGGACTGTAAGCACCATGTGAAGCCCAAGGTGTACTCTTGGGGCATTACAAACTTGGTATCAGAGCCTAAGGTTTTAAAGTGTCCTAGAAAGTCTAAAAACCACGTCAAGTAGAGTCTTATGCATAGGTGTAGCATGCCACACTTATAGATGAGAGGCTACAAGGCATTTAGGAAAAGTTTCCCTTCTTTCAGTATTTATGTCGTGCGAGTGAGCATGAGCATAAGTTAAAATCTCGATCTAATCTGTGTCTTCTATTCATTTACAAAACATGCCTCCCAAAAAGAATAATAGAAGAGGAGCAGGAAACCAGCCAGCACCTTCGCGCATCCGGGCAGATCCTCTGGATGAGCATGTCTCTTACGCAGAATTTCGAGCTATGTTTACCACTCCAGCAAATTTTGTAGCAGCTCAAAATAAATGGTTAGCTACTATTCAGGCCAACCACAGTGTCCAATACTGTTGCAACAAGGATTTGGGACTTTACCTGAATGAATCCTTTTTCCTTCATGGGGTCCAAGACTAAAGAGGATCCACAGGAATTCTTAGATATGGTGCAGAAGGTAACGGATATTATGGGGGTAACATCTAGTGAGAGTTTTGAGTTGGCTCCATATCATTTACAAGATGTAGCTCATACATAGTTTAAGCAGTGGAAGGTAGATAGGGGTGTTGATGCAGGGCTCGTAGAGTGGGAAGAGTTTTCCACAGCTTTCTTAGACAGATTCTTCCCACTGGAGTTAAGGAATACCAAGGTGTTAGAATTTATTAACTTAAAGTAGGGCAGCATGAGCGTGAAGGAGTATTCCCTTAAGTTTACTCAATTAGCTAGGTATGCTCCTCATGTAGTAGCTGATAATAGATCCAAGATGAGCAAGTTTGTGTTTGGTGTATCTGATAGTATGGTCAAGGAGTGTAAGACCACAATACTGATTAGAGAGATGGAATTGTCTAGGTTGATGGTCCATGCTCAACAGATAGAGGAGCAGAAGACTAAGGAAAAAGAGAAGAAGAACAAGAGGGCTAGAACAGGTAGTTTTAATTTTAGTTAGTCAACGTTGGAAAGTGGTAACCGTCCCCAGTTTTGCCAGAGATCTTTAGCCCCAGCATCCTCTTCAACCAGTTCCCCCGTACCCAAATTCAGAAATGATCCTCGGGATAGGACAATAGGCTCTAAGTCCCAGGGTAGTGTTAACAGTGCCCGTATGAATCCTCTATGTCAGAACTATAGCAGACACCACCAGGGTGAGTGTAGAGCTAGCAGTGATGTGTGCTTCAGGTATGGTAAGCCAGGCTGTTAGATTCAGCATTGTCGTGTAGTTTCTCATAAAGGTAGGGAGTTGCGCCAATAGAGCCAGTCCCATCAGTCACCTAGTCCAAATGGTTGCCCAATTCAGCAGGGTGCTATTTCCAGTGCTACCAGTGGTCAGCGTCAGAACAGATTATATGATCTTCATTCCAACCAAGATCAGGAAAATTCTCCTTACATAGTTACTGGTACATTGCAAGTTTTTCATTTACATATTTATGCTTTACTAGACCCTGGAGCTTCTCTTTCTTTTGTAACTCCATATATAGCCGTCAACTTCGGAGTCAGTCCCAAAACTATAGCAGAGCCCTTTTATGTGTCTACCCCATTAGGTGTTTGCATTATATCCAAGCAGGTATACAGGAACTATCCGGTCATAATATCTTAGAAAGTTACCTCAGTTGATCTCGTGGAGTTAGAGATGACAGATTTTGATGTCATTCTCAGCATGAATTAGCTTCACTTATGTTATGCCTCAGTTTATTTTAGAAACAGAATAGTTCATTTTCAGTTCCCAAATAAACCAACCCTTGAATTAAGGGGTAGTACTATAGCTTTTAGCAGTCAACTCGTTTAGTACCTTAGAGCAAGGAAAATGTTATCCAAGGGGTATGTCTATCATCTCGTGCGAGTCAAGGACTCTAGTTCAAAAACTCCTATCATCTCGTGCGAGTCAAGGACTCTAGTTCAAAAACTCCAACTCTTGAGTCAATTTCAGTAGTCGGGAAATTCCTAGATATGTTCCCTAAAGATCTTCCTGAAGTTCCTCCCGAAAGAAAAATTAACTTCAGAATAGACCTTCTCCTAGATACTCAGCCTATCTCTCTTCCGCCATATATAATGGCTCCAGATGACCTTAAAGACTTAAAAAAATAGTTAAAGGATCTCCTGGACAAGGGATTTATCATACTCAGCGTCTCTCCATGGGGTGCACCAATCGTGCATAAGAAAGACGGTTCTCTCAGAATGTATATAGACTACCGCCAGTTGAACAAAGTCACAGTCAAGATAAATATCTACTCCCTAGAATCAATGACTTATTTGACCAACTTGACGGTACTAGCTACTTTTCAAAGATATACCTCAGATTAGGCTATCATCAGCTCAGAGTCAGAGAATATGACATTCCAAAAATAGCTTTTCGAACTCGTATGGTCACTTCAAATTTTTAGTCATGTCCTTTGGTCTTACAAATTCCCCAACAACTTTCATGGACTTAATGAATCGTGTGTTCAAGAATTACTTGGACATGTTCGTCATAGTCTTCATCGATGACATTCTTGTTTACTCCCATAGCAAAAATGATCATGCAAACCATCTCAAAATAGTATTGCAGACTCTTAGAGCTTATTAGTTGTTCGCTAAATTCAGTAAGTGTGAATTCTGGAAAAGATCAATAGCTTTTCTTGGCCATATTATTTCTGGTAATGGCATTAGAGTTGATCCTCAAAAGACCGAAGCGCTGAGAAACTTGCCCAAACCCATCTCTCCTTCAAACATCAGGAGTTTCTTGGGTTTGACTAGCTATTACCGTCAGTTTTTTAAAAGGCTATTGTCTATTACATCCCCCATGTACAGATTGACTTAGAAGAAGGTTAAGTTTCAATGGTCAGATTCCTGCGAGAAGAGTTTTCAGGCGTTGAAGACTAGACTCACGTAAGCCCAGTTCTTACTTTGCCAGATGGTTCAAAAGGGTTTGTTGTGTACTGTGATGCATCCAAAGTAGGTTTGGGTTGTGTTCTCATGCATAAAGGTAATGTCATAGCCTATGCCTCTAGACAGCTTAAGCCTCATGAGAAAAATTACCCTACCCATGATCTTGAGATAATGGCAGCAGTGTTTGCCTTAAAGATTTGGAGGCATTACTTGTATGGGGTGCATGTTGATGTGTTCACATATCACAAAAGCTTGCAGTATATGTTCTCTCAGAAAGATTTGAATTTGCATCAGAGAAGGTGGTAAGAGTTATTGAAAGATTATGACATAAGTATTCTGTATCATCCAGGCAAGACCAATGTAGTGGATGATGCTCTCAGTAGGCTGTCTATGGGTAGTGTTGCTCATGCTGAGGATAGTAAGAAGAAGTTAGCTCAGGAAGTTCTTAGCTTGCCCGACTAGGTGTCCGCTTAGTCGACTTAGCAAAAGGTAGTGTATAGGTACAGAGTAGTTCAGAATCATCCCTAGTTTCTGAAGTGAAGGAAAAGTAGGATAGAGATCCTAGTCTAGTTAAGTTGAAAGAACCAGTCAAAGATCAAAGAGTAAAGGTTTTCTCCCAAGGGAGAGATGGTGTTCTGCATTGTCAGGGTCGACTATGTGTGCCTGGTATATACGATTTGAGGCAACGAATTCTTCCAAAAGTGCATGATGCATGTTACTCGATTCAGTATTCCCACTTGGAAGTGGGAGGAAGTAAACATGGACTTTGTGACATATTTGCCTCATACCCATCATCAGCATGATTCTATTTGGATTATCATAGATAAGATGACCAAATCAGCTCATTTCTCATCATTCCATACCTCTTATTCAGCCGAGGAATATGCCAAACCCTATCTCAGAGGGTTGGTTAGGTTGTACGATGTTCCCTTAGCTATCATCTCAGATAGAGGTACCCAGTTTACCTTTCACCTCTGAAGGTATTCCAAAAGGGTCTTGGTACCTAAGTCCACCTCAGTATAGTCTTCTACCCTCGGAAAGACGATCAAGTGGAAAGGACCATTCAGACTCTTAAGGATATAGTAAGAGCATATGTAGTTGATTTTAAAAGTAGTTGGGATGACCACTTGCCTTTGATTGAGTTCGCATATAATAACATCTATCATTCTAGTATCCAGATGGCTCCATTTGAGGCTCTATATGGAAGGAGATGTAGATCTCCAATTGGTTGTTTTAAAGTGGGTGAGGCCACAATAGTAGGGCCTGACTTGGTGTTTGATACGTTAAAGAAGGTTTAGTTGATCAGAGAAAGGCTTAGGGCGGCCCAGAGCAGACAGAAATCATATGCAGATTTGCGGAGAAAGGATCTCGAGATTAAGGTCAGTGATTTTGCGTACTTGAAAATCTCTCCCATGAAGGGAATGAAGAGGTTCGAAAAGAAAGAAAAACTCAGCCCCCGATATGTCGGTCCTTACAAAATTTTTAAACGTTTTAGAAAGGTAGCTTACGAGCTTGAGTTGCCTTCAGATCTAGCTTCAATGCACCTAGTGTTCTATGTTTCATTGTTGAAGAAGTGTATTAGTGATCCAGCGGTAGTTGTCCCCTTAGAAAGTGTAGATGTCCAAGACAGCCTTTCCTATGAGGAAGTTTCAGTCGAAATCCTTGATCGTCAAGTTCATAGACTAAGAAACAAGGGAGTTTCCTTAGTCAAAGTTCTTTGATGGAAACAATCCGTTGATGGAGCCACTTGGGAAGCAGAAGTAGATATGTGAACAAAGTACCCTCATCTTTTCATTGCAGATTCAGTTCAAGGTAACTAGTTTTCTTAGATCATCATTTTTCACTCCAAGTTTTAGTTTTATACAGCCATTTATTCGATAGTTCTTGCATTTATATATATTTGTTAGTCATGCTTTCGATTATGCTTGCCAGTTATAGCATCAATTTTCAGCATCCTAGCTTCATTAGTCTCATTTGAGGATGAATGTTCCCAAGGGGGTGATATTGTAATACCCCAAACATTTCTAGCTCAGTCCAACCCTTAGTACGTATTTGTAACACTTAGAAGCTGGAAAGTAGCTTATCTTGGGTATTTTTGAGGATTTTCGAGCAAGGATTGGATCGCATTCGAATTGGCAAAGTAGTAGCTCACCGCGATTAAGCCGCATCGCGGTCAGTATCATGATGAGTATGCCATCACGTCATGATGAAGGCCATTTTAGTACTTGTCAATTTCCAGAGGGTCACCGCGATTGCACTACGTTGCAGTGAACCCCAAAACAGTAATTGTCACAATCCAAAGAGTCACCGCGATTCCATTGCATTGTGGTGGGTATCGCGATACCAATTCACCGCATCACGGTGAGGCCTTAATCGGCGTTCCAGTTGCAGAATTTTAAATCCTGAGGGTAATCTTGTATTTCATCAAGCCCCCAAATCATGTAAACAGAATATTAATCTTAATATTGAGCGAAAATGCCCATTTGTTTATCAAATTCCTCTCCATTAAAACCCTAGACTTCAATATTCAACCCCAAGAATTCCTAAAATTCCACCATTCTTTTATCAAAATAGTTCAAGATTCAAGGCCAAATCTCAAGAACTCACCATCAGTCCTTACGAATTCATTAACCCGGGTATGTTAAGTGTTCATCCATGGGTCCCTTTTACCCACGGAGTCCAAGTGTCCATTTTTAATTGCAAAATTATGATATTTTCAAGTTATCTTAGTTTTAACTTATGATTTCAATCAGGAATCTCTATGAACTTTGATTCTACACTATGTTTAAATGGAATTATTATTGTTGATGAGTCCCATATATTTTATTGATATTATTCATCGAATTAAACCACAAGTTGGTGTCATTGATCTTGAAATCATGCTATTACTTCAAGTTTAATACTATTCTTGTGATTTGCTTAAGTTATGAACACCAAGTGTTTAATAAAATGCCTATAAGAATGGATATTTGGTAAAGGCTTGCATGTTATGTCTTCTAAGCTTAAACATTATTTTTACTATTATTATTATTAAGTCCTGGATGTTATGAATACCCAAAAACATAGTTGTTTACTTAGTCTCAGTAGATTCAGAACAGTTTCAGACATATAATGAGCAATATCAATTCAGCCATTTATCATAATCAGTTAAACTCAGAATAGTCAGTAACCCAGTGTCATTCAGTTGGGAGTAGGATTTAACACCGAGTGAGTGTAGGGATGGTGGCTTACCCATCAGATAGGAGGAGTCGTTAGTAGCAGTCCCTATACTCCAGAACTACGAAGCCAACGTAGGATATGAGAAGTCACCCGTCAGTTTAGGCTTGACTTTCTCGCAGGGGTCACCCGTCAGATTATGCTTGACACCCTTAGTCCTCCGGGACAACACAATATACTAGATTAGTGGATCCACATAGCCAGTGTTAGTACCCGGGGCACGGCACTAACACCCTTTCAACTGGGATTACATGTTAGACCCTGATTAGTTTAGATTGGGGCATGTCGGTCAGATGATACCTCCCACAGTCTCAGTTATAGTTTCAGTCCAGAAATTAGTTCAGTCACTCAGCCTCAGTGTTGTTTGACCAAAGCATATAGATATCAATTATCTCAGTATTTCAGCACTTCAGTTTACAGATTTTATTCAATTCATGTTATATGTTGGTTATGCATCCTCGGTATTTACAAATTTTATGTATTTTTAGCATTCACAGATTTCATACACTCTATTCATACCTCATGTTATACATTTATATTTAAATAATTATCTATTCATGTTCATGAAATCATGCGTATTAGCCTACCTTATTTAGCATACCAGTACATTCAAAGTACTGATCGCATACTCATTTCTTGTGCTATGCTATGTTATATCATAGATTCTGATACCCAGTTATCAGACTGCATTTAGACGTCTCAGACTCTCAACAGTAGTAGTGGTGAGTCCTCATATTTTGAGGACAGATAATTTTACTTTATGTCTCTAGTTCAGTAGTTAGTGGAGTTAGTTAGGGCCTGTCCCGTCAATTCACAGTCATACAGTTTAGAGGCTTTCAGACATTACAGTCACTTATTCAGTATTCAGACTTCCGTTGACATATTAGTTAGTTATTTAGTTTATCTCTATCCGTATTGTTATTAGATTCATATAGTTATTTCTTCAGATTCATCATTCAGTATTTGTTTCAGATATTAAAACCTTATGGCATGTCAGTTATTCTTCTGCATTTATGATTATGTTATTCAGTGCTCACGATAGGTACCAACTCATGGGTTAGCTTGTGGTCCCTCGGGACTGTAATCACCGTGTGACGCCTAATGTATACTCTTGGGACATTACACATATCAACATAACAACAGGCCCAATTCTTTTCCCTTTCCCCTTTGACCCGCTCCAGCCCAACTTTCCTTATCCCTTTTCTTGAACCATTTAACAACAACAACAAACAACAATATAAACAAATAAAAACCACGTACAACCCCCTTCACATAACAACAAACAACAACCGACAACAATACAGCTTCAACAACTGTTTTAACCCAACAACCTGCGAATCGACCCAACCTAACACTCGTGTACAGCCTAGTAGCAACAACTTTCAATGACAACAGCTGCAACAACAGCGCCTACACTAATAACACAGTGAAAAAAGTCAACAATATCAGCTATTAATCCGAATTTTCCTCAAAACCGTTCGATTTCATATGAATGCGGATTGTGACGATTACTTTGTGTTTGAATTTCACATTTTTCATCATCAATTTCTTATTTGTTTTTTTTAAATCACTCCTAAATTCTTCTATAAATACCCACCTATGTATAGAGAAAAAGAGGATGAATTTTCGGAGAAAAATTGGAGATTTTGGAGGTGCATGCTTGTAACCTCACACAACCAAAATTTTCGAAGAACATAACTCGAAAAATCAACTTCCTATGAAATTATTTTGAGTTTCTGTGAATTGAAGTTAAATTTAGTGTTGAAAGTCATCGTCAACTCGTTGTTCCAATTCACTGCCCGAAAAAATGTGAACACTCCATCTCTGTTGGATTTTCCTTATTCACGTTTGAATACCGTAAATATGAAAGCTTGTAATAATTATGAAAGTGGTTTGATTTGGTTTCATCATTATGTTGTAATTTGTTGGAATCGAGAGCTTATTCGATTTTGTGTGAATTGTTGAAAAGTTTAAATTTTTGATAAAGTGGTGTGGATTATTTTGAGTTTACAAAGGTAGCATCATTTAATATTATGTCCTGCTTGTGGAAAAGCTAAGAATATTATTTTTTGGGGTGTTTTGTTTTTCCGAATGACTACTCGATTTAACTATATTTTGTTCTCCTAACAAATGTACATTTGGAATAGCGAAGAATCATGTTTAAATTTCCCTAATCCTTTCTTTAAACAAGTTGGAAAATGAGAGTTTGATTGTCTATAATGACCTACTCTATATTTGCTCAAAAGAGATTGTGTTTGATATGATCATGTTTCCATGGCTAGCATTAGGAGTGTGAATTGTAGTCAAAGAGATTGAGTTTTATATCTATTACTCTGTAATTTCAAAGTAAAGGAATCAAATTTTCGGAGCAATCTTTGAATAAGTAATGAACTGCCATTTTTTCAAAAGATGAGGTATTTTTTCTCCGAACTGATTCCCTTCTAGATTACTAAATTACCATATCAAATTTTATAATGAAAAATTCTCATTGTCATACATTAATTTAACATAAAAGAACGCAACTACTGTCAATGCATATACGTTTAAATTATTCTCCAATATAGTAACTTTCAAGTTTCATTGAGAAAATGATTTACCTTGCTTTTATTTATGATTTTTTTCATGGGAGGCTTGGACTTAATAGTTTAATTTTCACTAATATTTGTTTTCTTCAAACTTCAACTAGTTTTAAAGTTATTTTAATTGGTTGATTTACCCATATCATATGAATTATTCAGTAAAATAACTTTGACAACCTTTTATGATATTTCATCTCATCATTGAGTAAATGGTTATATGTATCTCTCCCCTTTTTTAAGTTATGCGTTAAGAGCGTTTGAATAGATTCTAATTTTCGTTTTCCTTTTTTGTTTGTGATTCATATGATTCTCGGTGAGTCCAACTGGACTCTATCGCCCCCTGCATTTCCACAGGACTAAAACCATCCTTACTCAAGTCAAAAATCTCTATTAAAATCTATTCAGGAGCTGGTATATATTTGTATACATTAGAAATACACTGGGATAGCTACAGCTGCACATTATTATATTGTGTACATAAAATATGGAAGCAGACGTGCTGATTTCTACACTGATATACAGTGTATACGTGGTGATATACAGAAAAACGCAGATGTTGAAGCTGATGATATACATATGGTATACACTTTAGAAAATGGACTGAAGTCCATAATTCAAAGCCCAAAATCTGGACAGCTTTATTGATGGGCTAATTAAAAGCCCAATTTCAATTCTTATATTATTTTTTGTAGCTTGTACTGTTTCTTACAATTTACTAACATTTTAATCAATTAACCTAGATAAATTTCCTAAAGTGTTGTCATTTTATTTTATCTTAGTTTTCTTTTACTTAATTCATAATTTTCTCACATAATTTATATTGTCTAAAATGGATTATAATAGTTCCTTCATTTTCCTCCTTAAAACGAGTTCTTTTAAAGGTTAAGAATTTTATTCCAAAATAGTATTTGTTATGTTTGTATGACTAATAGTTAATTTGGATTAAAGTAACTTTCTTCAAACTCAAGAAGCTAACTTTTCTTGTAAGTTTTAACTTTTCATAATTAATAAGATACTTTTAATTTAATACTCTCTTAACATTTTTCCAAAGGAATTTTCTATAACTGAAATGACTTAATGTAACAATGATTAATAATAAGAAAATAACTATTTTTTTTATTTTTCTCTTGAAATCCAAAGAAAAATCGTAATTTAGTTTAATTAAAGTAGAATATTTCTCGTCTGAATGAACAAATGTTATTCTAAATATGTGAATAAATGGTTTTAGCATTTTTATTTTTTTTGCAAAGTTAGTCATCTTTTAGTTAGTCAAGTTAGTTCTTTTTGGTAAACCGTTTTAAACGGACGCTCCTAAGTGCTTTAAAAAACTTCTAAAGGCGATAATCGAACCCTTACCCAGTTTCTCTAGTTTTAGAGGTTTATTTCTATTTTTGAACCTTTGAAACTCTTTCAAGTTTTTTCTTGATTTTTTCTATAAAAATCAAGTGGCGACTCTGTGAATTTTCTTAAAATTATTTTAAAATTTTCTTAAATCTTTTGAAATAGTTTTAAAGAGGTCAAAATCATTTTCTCGCGAAAAAGAAATCTGAAAGGGATAAAACACTTTGCATGAGGCATCTTGAAAAAAACCCTCTAGAAGAATTTTCAATGTTAGGAATATATATATTTGTACTACCATGTGGCAAGAGTGTTTAGATATAGGGAGTTTGCTAAATATTTTTTGAAGTTCAAGTGTAAATACCCCAAAGTAGTCGAGTGCCTTCAGATTACTATTGATATTTTCAAAGTGGAGTAGGGCATACTTTCTCGAGAATAGGTTTAATGTGATGACCATAAATATCGTGGAGGCACTCAATACGGTGACAGATGAAAAGGAGTTTTCCATGACTATCATATTCAATTTTATAGATGAGAAGTTTACTGCAAATTTTAGGAAGAAGCATGCAGCGATGCTAAAAGTAACCAATAAATTTGTTCCCAAAGTTGAAAATATCATACGAAAAATCTGAACACCGGAGATAAGTTATATATGTGTAACATAAACAGGAATGCATACGAGTACAACAGGAATGCGCACGAGTACAACATAATCATAAGTAGTGTTACTGTCAAGATCAATATACTAGAATATACATATTATTGTAGAAAGTTTAACTTGATAAAAATCCCCTGTGATCATGCAATGGCAGCCTTAAAGTTGAAGTTCAGAGATGATTACGGAGAAAATATTTATGAATATACTTCCACGGTCTATCTTGTTGAGCATTATTTAAGTGTATATATTCACTCTCTATGTAGTTCTCAGGAGGTAAAAGAGATGAAGCTGATGTTACCCTATTACATGCCCAGTCCCGGAAGAAGGTGAAATGTGTCCTTGATATCTTAGAACCGACTAGGAGGAAAAGAAAAAAAACAAGTGATCATTGTGCAAGAAAAATAGCCACAAAAGAACAACTTGCAGTTTAAATATACATTAATGCTTTTGATTTTTCATTTAAAAGTACATTGTACTTTCTTAAAGGCGATGTACTTAAATATTACACATTACTATTAGCTTTTATTTGTCTTTGTATTTTAAGTTCAAAGTAATTTGAAATTCCTCAAAGAATCATGGTAATTAAACTTTTTTAGTCAAAAATAATTGAATTGTGCTAGTATAAAATTAAGTTATAACAATGTAATATTGGTGGTAAAAATAAGAAAATTAAACTACAAAATTTGATTGTAGTATGTTTGCTTTATAATACAAACAATTGATGTACAAGGGTAAAAGTGGTTAATTATTCAAGAGTTAAAAAATCATCTATTTAAAATATCGATGTTATTATTAATACTAGGTAATAATGCTTCATTTTTCAAGAGACCCAAACCACCAACCACACATCGACTTTCTATTGATTGACATTTCAAATCACCCAAAGTTTAGTTTATAATCTAGTGTACTCTACCGTCTGTTTCATCTTACTTAATACTCCAACTACACCTCTTCATCTTCTTTATCTTCATCTTTCAATCTTCAACCAAAATTGGATCGAAGTACCAACAACATTATCTCCCACAACTGGAACCGCTAATGCCAATCTCAATTCACTAACACTACGATATTTTTGTTCTGAGGAACAATTTCAATAGGCTTTTCCGATGTCTTGCCCAAGACCAGGAGAAAAATAAGCGATACATGAGAAGAATTGTCCAATATTTGAGGGCAATGGTTCGAATGGAGATCCTAGTTAATGAAGTCATCACCCCCCATGTAATACCCTGCAATGTTTCCTCATGGTCCGAGCCTTAGAGCGTGTCAAGAGAAGTATAATTCTGGTCCTAAAGATTGAGAAGTGACTTCCCAAGTGATTGGTTTTTAAAGCATATATAATTTTCTTAAATTTGACTCTTTTTCATGTAGAGAATTTAATTAGCTTTCTAACCATACCAATTTTGTCCGAATCCGGTAGCAGGATGAGAAGCTATGGCCGTTTTATCGAGAGTTGTCTAAACCGCCCAGGTATGACGGATGATCCGACGGACCGTCGAGACTGCGATGGAACGTTGCTTGGACCATTATGACCAAGGAAGAAAATCTCTTTCCTGGCCCAAGTGTGATGGCCAGGACGACAGACCGTCATGGCCTCGATGGACCGTCGCTCAAATCGTCACCACTAAGGTAGCGTGGTCTCATGTTGGCCATCAAGCGACGGATGATCCAACAGACTGTCAGACCTACGACGGAACGTCGATCCAACCATCGGATCGAGGCAGTATGTCTCTTTTTGGTCATCGTGTGACGGACGACCCAACAGACTATCGAACTTACGACGGACCATCGCAGACCCCTGTTCAGTATTTTTAGCTTCTTTTTAAAAAGGGCTCTTGAGTCTTTTCCCTTTTAACCCTCAGATATTTTTCAAAAAAACTTGATAGCCTCATTATCTCCCAAAATATCCAAAGGCTAGGGTTTCTCCTACAAGAGAAAATCTAAAACCCTTCTCCAAGAAATCCAAGAACTCACCGTAGATTCAACAAATTAAGTTGATATTTGAGTTCCCCAAGTTCAAGGGTTGTAATAACCCTCTCTCAAGAGTAAGAATAAGAGTTTATAGAAAGTTTGTTCATCCAATTTCATAATCTAAGGTATGTGGGTTTTGAACAAGGGTAATCCTTTCACCCTTGTGCCCAAAGGCTTATTTAAACTATAATACTCTACAATTTATGAGATTTTACAAGAAATTTAATTGGTATTTTTCATCCATTGTTATTGGTTGTAAGCTTTTAATGTTTTCTTGAATTGAGAGTCTAATGGCATGATTTTTACACATTTTCTTAAGAAATTATACCTGGGTCTTTACCCCATGATTTTAATCCTTGAGAAGTTAATAGTTGAAATGTTTGAGATATTGAAGTATATGAGTATGTTGAGATTTTGTGACAAATTGCTGAAACTTCCAGATTTCTACATGAATTATGAATTTATATGCTATCTATTATGCATTTGATGAGTTTAAACTTGAGAATAAATTATGGGTTATTGAGCCCTACTTGAGATTTGCAATTTTATGAACTTTTATGCTATGAGCATCCATGATTTGAGTATTCTGAGATTATTGAGAAATGTTTTGACCTAATGGTCATTGAATTTTGAAATTCACTCTACTACATGAGATTACAGATTTGATTATTGGGTTCTTATTGAAACATGAGATTATTCTAAAGTGAATTTTCATGAGATGAGCGAGATAAACTAAAGGGAGTAGTATTTAGCACCGAGCGGTTAAGTTAATACGGTTTCTTCCCCCAAAACTACGTGCCACCAAAGGTTGGACCTGAGGACGAGTTTATGATTATTGTTGGACCTAAGGCCAAGTTGATAGTGGGTTCGAGGCCGAGTTGATATTGGGTCCGAGGCCGAGTTTGTTTAGTGATCACTGGACCTAAGTTATACTCCCTGGCAAGAGTATGACGCCTCTCCTTAACATGAGGTCTCTTCCTTAGGAGGATAAGACGTTAGACTCCATGTAGCTTGCATGGTGTATGCGGTTATAAGAAACTCCCTAAACTAAAATATTTTCCATTAAGATAAGATATTTTTTCTTTAAAACTAAAATACCTTCCCTTGATATGAGTATTTTTCCCTAAATCTTGAAATGAGGTGTTTTCCTAACGTGAATGAAATTCCTTCCAGTGTGTTTCAAAGTTATATGATTTCGAATTCCAAGTATTTGAGTTCAAAAGAGTTATGAGTTCTTGAGCATTGAAGAAGTTTTGCTCTCCATGAGACATATGAATGAGTTGAAAGTATTGTTTAAAGTTTCCTTTAGCCTATGGGTAATGAGAATAAGAGAAGATTACTGATTTCAAAGTTAAACTATGATGACTTACGAGATTTGTGTTACATGCTCCATTCTACATGATTTGTGTTCTTTACATTTCATACTTTTTCAAGCCATGTGAGTCATTACTTATAGCATGCATGATTTGATTAAAGAGTATTGATATTGTTTTTGTATAAATGCATGAAACCCCACATACTCAGTATATTCCCAAGTGTTGATCCACATATACGTCTATGTGCTACATTTCCTTATCATGTAGGTTCAGGTGCTCAGTCCCAGCCTCATCAGTGACTTTCGAGTACCTCTGTCTATATCTCTACAGTGGTGAATCCTCGTGGTTCGAGGACCTATCATTAGACATTTCAGTATTTGAGAGACTATGTTATTACTTTTAGTTCATTTCGAGTCAGTTGGGGACCTGTTCGAATGGCTCTCTAGTTCATGGATTAGTAGAGGCTTTGTCAGACTAGTTATTAGATTATGGTTGTGTTGAGGTTTCTAGTATTAGTGTCGTTTGGATCTAGCATTTTATCCGTACTTCCTTTCATATGATATGACTATGCTAGTGTTTGAATTATTTTATCTTGAAGTGAGTGTTATTACTAGAAATAGGCTCAAAGGGTTAGCTTGAGGATACTTGTAGCCTTAAGCACCGTGTGACATCCCGGGAGGTAATTTTGGGTCATTACAAAATTGGTATCAGAGCCTAAGGTTTTTAAGGAGTCCTAGGGAGTCTGACAAACCGCATTGAGCAGAGTCTTGATCATCGGTGTGTAGCGCGCCACATCTATGAGCAAGAGACTACAAAAAATTTTAGGAAAAAGTTGTTTGTCTCTTTCAAATTCCATCGTGCCTGCAATTGTCCCTCTTATCTAATAATTCATGCTTTTCTATTTCAAAAAATACCTCTTTGAAGAGCGAATGCCCTCAGAAATGATGATGAGCAACCCCCACCTATTGATCCTTGAATGAGACTGTGTCTCATGACGAGTTTTGGGTGGCCTTTCAGGCGTTAGCCTAAGTAGTCACCATTAATGTTCGGGCTAATAACCAGGCCATAGTTGCTAATCAGCAGGGAGGTGATGTAGCCGTGGCTAGAATTCGCGATTTCATACGGATGAATTTGCCAGAATTTTATGGGTCTAAGGTGGATGAGGACCCACAGTTGTACCTTGAGGAGGTGAGAAAGATCACGCAGATGATGCATATTTATGAGGAAGAATGTATTGAGTTAGTGTCCTACAGGCTGAAGGATGTTGCTTATGAATGGCTCGTATCATGGAGGAAGGGTAGAGGCGAGAATGTTGCTCCTATAACTTGGTAGGTGATCCAAGATGCATTCTTAGACAAGTTCTTCCGCTTGAGATGAGGGAGGAAAAGATTGATAAGTTTATGAACTTGAGGCAGGGCTCCATGGATGTTAAAGAGTACTTCTTAAAGTTCAATCAATTGGCCAAGTAAGCTCCTGATTTGATTTCTGACACCCAGGCTAGTATGAGTAAGTTTGTGACAGGTGTTTCTAGTTTGGTATTGAAGAAGTGTAGGACTGCAATGCTGCATAGGGATATGGATCTGGCTAGATTGATGATGTATACCCAGCAGATAGAGGTGGATAACATTAGGGAAAGAGATCGAGTGAGGGGTAACAAGAGGGCTAGATCTGAGTAGCATAGGTATAGCCAGCCTAGGTTCCATGGAGGGAACCTCCCTCAATTTTTGAGACATCCATCTATGCCAGCACCTTCATCAGCTAGTGCTCCCATGCCTAGAGGTAGGCAGAGCAAAGAGGTAGGTCTTTTATGTCTAGGTCGTAGAACAGTATTGGTAACAGGCCCTGTGATCCTTCTTGCGCTAAGTGTGGTAGGTATCATCCTGGTGAGTGTTTCGTAGATCTGAGGGGTTGTTTAGGTTATGGCAAGCAGGACCACAGACTTAGAGATTGTCCTCATGCTAGACAGGGGAACAGAGATGCCCAACCTCAGGCACAGGCTACTAGTGCACTAGCTCATGTACCCCATCCCGCCCCTACTCAGGGCACTTCATCTAGCACTGATAACGGTCAGCACCAGAAAAGATTCTATGCCTTACCATCCCATCAGGAGCAGGAGGCCTCTCTCAATGTTGTTACCAGTATGCTCCGTGTCTTTTGTTTTGATGTCTATGTGTTGTTGGAACCCGGGTCAAGTCTCTTTTATGTGACCCACTTGTAGCTGTGAATTTCAAAATGAATCCCGAAAAGATTTCTGAGCCATTCCTAGTTTTTACACCAGTAGGGGAATCAGTTGTTTCTAAGCAAGTATATAGAGATTGTCTTGTTATTGTTCTTCATAGAGTCATACTTGCTGATTTGATAGAGTTAGACATGGTGGATTTTGACCTTATTCTAGGTATGGATAGGCTTCATTGTATCTATAGAATGTCGTACCTATGTGGTCAAGTTTCAGTTTACTGATGAACCAGCTTTTAAGTGGTCCGGGAGTTTAGTATTTCCCAAAAGTCATTTTATCTCCTATATCAAAGATAGAAAGCTAATATCCAAGGGTTGTATCTATCACCTAGTTAGAGTCAAAGACACTAAGTCCGAGGCTCCAACTATTCATTCAGTCGATATTATTTATGAGTTTCCAGATATTTTTTGGAATATCTCCTAGGGGTACCTCCCAATAGAGAGATAGAATTTGAGATTGACCTGCTTTTCAACACTCAACCCATTTCTATTCCACCATACCGTATGGCACCTACTGATCTTAAGGAGTTGAAAGAGTAATTCAAGGATCTTTTAGAAAAAGGTTTCACTAGGCCCAGTATTTCTCCTTGGGGCGTACCTGTCTTATTCGTACAAAAAAAAAGATGGTTCTTTGTGTATGCGCATTGACTATAGTCAGCTTAACAAGGTTATTGTCAAGAACAAGTATCCTCTTTCAAGAATTGATGACCGGTTTGATCAGTTGCAAGGTGCAAGTTATTTCTCTAAGATAGACTTTAGATCCGGCTATCACCAGCTTAAAGTCAGGGAATGTGATATTCCAAAGACAGCTTTCTGAACCCGCTATGGTTACTTTGAGTTTTTAGTCATGTCTTTCGGGCTAACAAATTCCCCAGCAACCTTCATGGACCTCATAAACCGAGTATTCATGTAATATCTCGATATGTTGGTCATCATTTTCATATATGATATCCTTGTGTACTCCCGTAATGAGAATAACCATGCAAATCATCTTAGAATTGTCTTGCAAACTCTTAGAGATCACCAGTTGTTTGCCAAATTTAGTAAGTGTTAATTTTGGCTAAGGTCTGTAGCCTTTCTAAGTCATATTATTTCAGCCGAAGGTATTAGAGTTGATCCCCAAAAGATAGAAGCTATAAGAAATTGGCCGAGACCTATCTCTTCGTATTACATTAGGAGTTTCTAGGGTCTAGCGGGCTACTATCATTGTTTTGGTGAGGTTTTATCTTTTATTGCGTCTCCCATGACCCGGTTGACCCAAAAGAAAGTTAAGTTCCAATGTTCAGATTCCTGTGAGAAGAGTTTTCAAGAGTTAAAGACTCAACTTACTTCAGCCCCTGTGTTGACCTTTCCTGATGGTATAGATAGTTTTATTGTGTATTTTGATGCCTCTAGAATTGGTTTGGGCTATATGTTGATGCAAAGAGGTAAGGTTATAGCCTACGCCTTTAGACAGTTAAAGCCGCATAAGAAAAATTACCCAACCCACGATCTTGAGTTAGCTGATGTGGTCTTTGCTTTGAAAATATGGAGACATTATCTTTATGGTGTCCATATTGATGTGTTTACTGATCATAAGAGCCTACAGTATGTGTTTACTTAGAAGGAGTTGAATCTTAGGCAGAGAAGGTGGTTGGAGTTGTTGAAATACTATGATATGAGTGTGTTGTATCACCTGGGCAAGGACAATATAGTGACATATGCCCTTACCAGGCTGTCGATGGGTAGTATTGCCCATATAGAGGAAGGTAAGAAAGAGTTACGTCATGATGTGCATTATTTGGCTAGATTAGGTATTAGGTTGCTTGATTCAGCTAAGGGAAGTACTTTGGTGCAGAGTAGTTCTGAATCCTCTTTAGTTTCGGAAGTAAAGGAGAAGTAAGATAAGGATCCTAGTTTGGTCAGACTGAAAGAGACAATTAAGGCCCAAAAGGTAGAGGTTTTCTCCTAAGGGGGAGATGGCATGTTCAGAGTGCAAGGTCTATTGTGTATTCTGTGTGCTGATGATCTGAGGCAGAGGATTATGGCTTAAGCGCATGGCGCGCGGTATTCTATTGATCCCAGCACTACCAAGATGTACCGCGACTTGCGGGAAATCTATTGGTGGAATGGTATAAAGAAGGATATATCCGAACTCACAGCAAAGTGTGCAACGTGTCAACAGGTTAAGGTAAATCACCAAAGACCTAGTGGTGTGATGCAAGAGTTTGGTATACCCACTTGGAAGTGGGAGGTGGTGAATGTGGACTTCGTGAACGGGTTGCCTCTTTTGTGTCGTCATTATGATTCAATTTGGGTTGTTATGGATAGGCTGAATAAGTCCTCACATTTCTTGCCCGTGCATACATCTTATATAGCTGAGGATTATGCTAGACTGTATATCCGGGAGTTAGTCAGGCTACATAGAGTTCCCTCGTCCATCATTTCAAATAGGGGCACTCAATTTACTTCTCAGTTTTGGAGGGCGTTTCAACAGGGTCTTGGTACCCAAGTTCTTTTGAGTTCTGCTTTTCACCCATAGACAGATAGTCAGGCTGAGAGGACCATTCAAACCCTATAAGATGCGTTGAGGGCGTGTGCTCTTGATTTCAAAGGTAGTTGGGATGAGCATTTGCCATTGATAGAATTTTCCTATAACAATAGTTAACATCCTAGCATCAGGATGGCACCATTTAGGGCCTTGTATGGTAGGAGATGTAGATCACCCATAGGTTGGTTTGAAATGGGTGAAGCTGTCGTGACTGGGCCTGATGCAATGTTCGAGGCTATAAAGAAGGTTAAGTTGATTAGAGAGAGATTGAAGACCGCTCGGAGTCGTCAAAATTCATAAGCCGATGTGAGGAGAAGAGATCTTGAGTTTGAGGTGGGTGATATGGTGTACTTGAAGATTTCACCCATGAAAGGGGTGAAGAGGTTTGGTAAAAAAGGAAAGCTTAGTCCCCGTTATGTTGGCCCGTATAGAGTCTTGAGCTGTGTCAGTGAAGTAGCCTATGAGGTTGAGTTGACTACAGACTTGTCAGTTGTTCATCCAATTTTTCATGTCTCCATGCTTAAAAAACATATTGGTGATTCCATTATAGTAGATCCTTCAGAGAGTGTTGATATTCAAAATGGTCTTTTCTTCGATGAGATTCTTGTTGAGATCCTAGATTTTCAGATCCATAGACTAAGGAACAAAGAAGTTCCCTTAGTCAAAGTTTTGTGGCGGAACCAGTCTGTTGAGGGTGCTACTTGGGAGGCAGAAGCAGACATGCGAGTTAAGTACCCGCACCTCTTTCTGCGAGTTCAGGTCAATTGAAAGGTATTATTCTTCCTTAATTCAGCCCTTCTAATCTAAAGTTTGGCTATATGTATCTGTTCTTGCATGAGTTCTTGCAATTTCTAAGATATTCAAGAGTTTAGAGAGATTTTGAGCTGTTTAGCAAATTGCTTCAGCTATATGTACTCTGTTCTTCCTGTGTTCCTAGTCTAACTAGCGACATTCGAGGACGAATATTTCCAAGGGGGAGATATTATAATAACCCACAAAGTTCCCTCGTAGTCCGAGCCTTAGAGCGTGTCAAGAGAAGTGTAATTTTGGCCCTAAAATATTGAGAAGTGACTTCCTAAGTGATTGGTGTTTAAACCATATAGAATTTTCTTAAATTTGACTTTTTGTTATATAAAGAATTGAATTAGCTTTCAAAGATACCAATTTTGTCCAAATCCGGTATCAGGCTGAGAAGTTATGGCCGTTTTACCTAGAGTTGTTGGAACCGCCCAGGTGTGACGGACGATCCAAAAGACCGTCGAGTCTGCGATGGACAGTCTCTTGGACCATCACGATCAAGGCAGAAACTCCCTTTCCTGGCCTAAGTGCGACTGCAAGGACGACAGACTGCCAAGGCCTCAATGGACCATCGCTAAGACCGCCGCCACTTAGGCAGTGTGGTCTCATCTTGGCCATCGAGCAACGAAAAATCCGACGGACCGTCGATCTGACCATAGCATTGAGGCAGTATGTCTCTTTTTGGTCATCATGCGACGGACCGTCGGACTTGCGACCGACTATCGCAGACCCCCGTTCAGTATTTTTAGCTCATTTTTAAAAAGGGCTTTGGGGTCTTTTCCCTTTTAACCCTCAAATATATTTTAAACAAACTTGATAGCCTCATTATCTCCCATAATATCCAAAGGCTAAGGTTTCTCCCTCAAGAGAAAATCTAAAACCCTTCTCCAAGAAATCCAAGAACTCACCATAGATTCAACAAATTGAGTTGAGATTTGAGTTTCCCAAGTTTCAGGGTTGCAAGAACCCTCTCTTAAGAGTAAGAAGAAGACTTTAGAGCAAGCTTGTTCATCCAATTTCATAATCCAAGTTGTGTGGGGTTTTGAACAAGGGTAATCCTTTCACCCTTGTACCTAAAGGCTTATTTAAACTATAATTCTCTGCAATTTATGAGATTTTACATGAAATTAAATTGGGGTTTTTCACCCATTGTTATTGGTTATAAGCTTTTGATGTTTCCCTTGAATTGAGAGTCTAGTGGTATGATTTTTATATATATTCTTAAGAAATTACAGTTGGGTCTATACCCTATGATTTTAATCCTTGAGAAGTTAATACTTGAAATGTTTGAGATATTGAAGTATATGAGTATGTTGAGATATTGAGACAAATTGCTGAAACTTTTAGATTTCTACATGAATTATGAATCTATATTCTATCTATTATGCTTTTGATGAGTTTGCACTTGATAATGAATTATGGGTTATTGAGCCCTACTTGAGATTTGTAATTTTATGAACTCTTATTGTATGAGCACCCATGATTTGAGTATTCTGAGATTATTGAGAAATGTTTTAACCTAATGGTTGTTGAGTTTTGAAATCCACTTTACTACATGAGATTACAGATTTGATTATTGGGTTCTTATTGAACCATGAGATTATTCTAAAGTGGATTTTCATGAGATGAGCGAGATAAACTAAAGGGAGTAGTATTTAGCACCGAACGGGTAAGTTACTACGGTTTCTTACCCCAAAACTACGTGCCACCGTAGATTGGGCCTGAGGCCGAGTTTATGATTATTATTGGGCCTAAGGCTGAGTTGATATTGGGCCCAAGGCTGAGTTTTTTTTGTGATCACTGGACTTAGGTTATACTCCATGGTAGGAGTATGACACCTCTCCCCAATGTGAGGTTTCTTTCTTAGGAGGACAAAATGTTGGACTCCATGTAGCTCGCATGGTTTATGTCGGTTCAGAGAAACTCCCTAAACTAAAATATTTTCCATTGAGATAAGATATTTTTTCTTTAAAACTAAAATACTTTCCCTTGATATGAGTATTTTTCCCTAAAGCTTGAAATGAGGTGTTTTCCTAACGTGAATGAAATGCCTTCCAGTGTGTTCCAAAGTTATATGATTTTGAATTCCAAGTATTTGAGTTCAAAAGAGTTATGAGTTCTTGAGCATTGAAGAAGTTTTGCTCTCCATGAGACATATGAATGAGTTGAAAGTATTGTTTAAAGTTTCCTTTAGCCTATGGGTAATGAGAATAAGAGAAGATTACCGATTTCAAAGTTAAACTATGATGACTCACGAGATTTGTATTACATGCTCCATTCTACATGATTCATGAGCTTTACATTTCATACTTATTCAAGCCATGTGTGTCATTACTTATTGCATGCATGATTTGATTAAAGAGTATTGATGTTGTTTTTGTATAAATGCATGCAACCCCATATACTCAGTACATTCCCAAGTGCTGATCCACATATACGTCTATGTGCTACATTGTCTTATACTGTAGGCTCAGGTGCTCAGTCCCAGCCTCGTCAGTGACTTTCGAGTACCTCTGTCTATATCCCTATAGTGGCGAGTCATCATGGTTCGAGGACCTATCGTCAGACATTTCAGTATTTGAGAGTCTATGTTATTACTTTTAGTTTATTTCGAGTCAGTTGGGGACCTGTCCCAATGGCTCTCTTGTTCATAGATTAGTAGAGGCTTTGTCAGACTAGGTATCAGATTATGGTTGTGTTGAGGTTTCTAGTATTGTGGTCGTTTAGACCGAGCATTTTCTCCGTACTTCCTTTTATATGATATGACTGTGCTAGTGTTTGAATTATTTCATCTTAAAATGAGTGTTAATACTAGAAACAGGCTCAAAGGGTTAGCTTGGGGCTACTAGTAGCCTTAAGCACCATGTGACATCCCGGGAGGCGATTTCGGGTCGTTACACCCCACAATCCTCGTATGCAGTAATTTTTATTTATTTTTAATTTTTTTTTTTCTTGATTTAGTTCATTGCTACCTCTTTTGATGGAATTAAAAAATATGTAAATGGCAATGAACTTATGAATATATAAAATTTATGTTAATATATTTGGTTAATTTTGTTGTTTCAATTTTCTATATTAAATCCTTTGAATTTTCAATCGAATGGTAGAGTTTATTGAAAATGAACAATTACAGCTAAAAAGATTAAAAAAAAAAAAGAGGCAACAATAGTTATAAATAAATTAATAAACATTTAATGACCAATTACAAGTAAAAGAATAAAAATACTTATAAATAAATAATTAGACATTTAATGACAAGTTACAGGTAAAATGGTAAGAATACTTATAAATAAATAAATAAATTATACATTTAATAACCAATTACAACTCAAAGGTTAAAACTACTTTTAAAAAAATAAAATAACAAATTAGACATGTAATGTTTAATTACAACTAAAAATATAAAAATACTTCTAAATAAATAAATAATTAGACATTTTATGACCAATTATAACTAAAAGGGTGGAAAAAAAGGGAGCATGAGGCTATATTGAACAATTACAAGTAAAAAACTAAATAAAATATAGGCTTATAAAATAAAAAAGTAAAGACATGTAATTGTCCTTGTTCAGGAATCATTGTATCATAGACTGCAATTGAACATAAACTTTAATCAATAATAATAATTATGATTAGAAAGGAGACTAATTAAATAAATTAAAAATATAAATGGGTAAAATACACTTCAAACACTTTGGTACAACTTATTACAACATATTACAGTCCACATAATTAATTAGAGCAATCAAAGTTGCATTTCAATGAGCAATAGTGGTCTAAACCTCGTAAAATTATTAAAAAGGGAAATAATTAAATAAATAAAAGATAAATGGATAAAAATCACATCAAATGCTTTAATGCAACTTATTACAACATATTATAGTCTACATAAATTGATTAGGGTGATCACAGGTGTTTTTGGATGAAGAATGACAATGCTTGCCACTTCTGTATAACAATGTTATGCTTTGAACGCATCCTCAAACCAATGTTATGGTTAGTAATGTCAACTCATCCATAAGCACCTTTGATCACCCTAACAAATTTATGTGGACTATAGCATGTTGTAATAGTTGTACCAATGTGTTGAAAGTGAATTTTATCCATTGTTTTTTAGTATTTAATTAGTTTCATTTTTAACCTTATAAAATTATTATCTATTAAAGTATATGATATATCAATTTATGGACAAGTATATCATCGACTTGATTGTCTATTGTTGGTATTTAAAAAAAATCAAAGTCAAACTTGAACATTTTGCAATCTCCAATGGTAACATTAAAAATTTTACAAATTACAACAGTAACAATAGAATTTTCATGTATGAAAGAGTCATATTTGTTTTCCCATGTTTTAAACTTCTATATTCTCCTTTCTTGCTCAATTTTTTTCTTAATTGTAAACTCAAATAATGTCTCAGTCATTTGAAACAACCAAAGTCGAACTATCTGACATTTGTTTTTATGGTAAGTCAATCGTTTTGAAGACATCACATACTAGACAAATCTGAATCATAGGTTCTATAATTGTACAATTGAAAAGGTGAATTTTTAATTAGTAATGTATAACTTTATTGTGGTTTTATTATTGAAAATAACTAACAAAATTTTTATAGAAAAATGGAGAATGCAATTATTATAGGTGGATTGAGCCATGCCACATGAAAAGAAGAAATATTGAAAATAAATCAACATTGAGTCCAAGACCTCAAAGTTGGCCTTTTACATTGAGTCAGAGACTGAAGACGTCAACATTTTAAGGCATAATCAAGTTTCAAATACTACAATGTCTCAAAGATTCTGAAGAAAGTAATAACTTTCTTATAACATTATTTAGGAAAATCAAAGATACAAGGGATCACTTGAAAGCTTTATTCCGAGATACAACAATAGAAAGGATCAACTAAAATAGAGGTTGATTGTGGTTGAAGAAGAATGGAATAGATAAGGATGGTGACGTATGATATAGTACTAGTATTTACTATTTGAAATTATCTAACAAGACAGTAGGGGTATTGTATTTCTTTTTATATTGGTCAATGTCGTATATCTTGATTTATTATTAGAAATAATCACCATCTTTTAAAATTAGTGGTAAAAACAGATTACTTGTGAACATGTGAAAAGTAATTTCATGTCAACAAAAGGAGAGATATAGTACAATGAAAATCAATTTCATGTCAAATATGATATATATTAAATAAATATTCAGATCATACAAACCTTTAAATCAAGGATATAAAATCAAAATTAATTGTCTAAAATCATTCATTACTAAAAAAGATCAAAAAATGATGGGCAGCAACTTTTTTTGGGACAAAATCAACAAAAAAGCAATCCAGTCACTTGAGTCATAAAAAGGCACATTACTTTTTGAAAATGATGGTGTGTGTCACTTATTTTTACGATGGACAATGTTATTTTTTGAAATAAATGTAATATTTTAGAAAAAATGACATTGCGCCTCATTTTTTCTTCTTCATGCAAAGAATAATGATGGTCAAAAAATGACGGATATCGTTGTTTTATTGAAGAAAAAAATATTTTTTCAAAAAAATGACACTGGTCGTAGCTTTCTGAAAAAATAATTTTTTATCCAAAAAAAGTGATGTTGTTCGTTGTTTTTGTTCTTCATAATGAAAAAAAAAAGCAATGGACATCGTGATTTTTTAAAACAAAAATTAAAAAACAAAGGATACCGTCGCATTTTTGAAAATCTATTTTTAAAAATTTTAGAAAAGTGACTGACAAAAGGGACCTTGTTCGTTGCTTTTCTGCATTTTTTTGGATGTAGAAATCTACATTTTTTGCATCCCATATGTCAAATAAAAAAGCAATTCAATATATACAACCTCAAGCAACACACATTACTAAAATAATCATACAACGTTCTTCATCATCAAAATATGTAAGCATTCCAATAAGCAACACTTAAACAATCAATCCAACATCCAAAACACTTAGCAATTAAATCAACAACATTCAAAACATTTAAGCAATAGTTAAAAGTTATTCAATACTTAAAAGTTAAGTTCAAGAATGTCTAAAAAATATCTAGAAGCCAAATCCAACAACACTAAGGAGCAGCCCCAACAAACTTCTCATCACTCTCTGTTTCTTCTTCACTACTTGAATCGGGAGATGGAAAATGGTGACAACGAAGAGGATAAATGCTAACCATTTGTTTCTTAAGTTCCTCGATGCTCTTGCACGTGACTTAATTTTAAGCAACGGATTGTGCCAAGGCACATGTAAACTGTGCAATCTATTGCGACATAGTAGCAAGCTGAACACCGTCAATTGCCTCAGTCTGGTGTGAGGAATCAATAACAGTATATCCTAACTGGAGACATCGCAATTCATTTGAGAACCCAACCCAAGGATACATAGTGCATCGCGTTAATCGAAACTATCTTTCTGTTGGGAGTTCTCTTATAACGAGCATGTCCACAAAACTTACAGTTTTCTAATTCAGCATTATTCTTATAGAAAAACATATAGTCATTTATACAACAATAGATTCTATTATACGACAATCCTAACGTGAAAATCAATTTCTTTGCTTGATAAAAATTCTGAGGTATGCTCAACTCTGAATTTAATAGTTCATCCAAAAGATCAACCATAGAGTTCATAGCATCTTGAGTAATATTCCAACCAGATTTGATACTCATTAGTCTAACTGCAATAGATAAAGTAGAATGCAGACTTCCTTCACATAGTGGGTGACTAAACTCTTCTACTTGTTGATAGAAACATCTTGTTTCTTCATTGGGAGCTTCTTCTAAATTCTGTTCAATTCCAAAAGCATCATTGACTATTTCATGAACCCTATCATCGTGTTGTACCCTATTATGTTAAAATCGCTGTTGAACAGCAGCATGTCAATCATGTACAAGCATGTCATATTCATCCACAGGCAGCAAATTATAAAATATACTATTCAAATTATCTCTTTCTCAGTAATTGAACCACACAAAGTATCTTGACTTAAATCCATTACGATAGAGAGAGTCATAAATATATCTAGTTGAAAAACTTCAAGCACCTACATGAGCTACAAGAACACCTCACCACTCCACTTTTTTGAAACAAGTCTAGTGATATTGCATGATTGATAAAACCTCTAACACCATTAAGATATTGGGGTTTTAAACCACCAATATTTTCATAATCCATATCATACATCAAAAAACGATGATCCATCTACAAAAATATAGATATTAAATAATAAATTAGTTAATACTAGTTCACAATTTCAATGACAAATATCAAAACACTAAACTTTTTCAAGTCACTACTTAAGATTTTTCACAATCACTAGTCCACAAATTTAATTCACTAAACACTTCACTAATCATGACAAAACCTATGACTTTTAAATCCTTTTACAGAAAATAATTCCACCATAACACTACATTTAAAGACTTTACTATAAGAAAATCAAGTCGCAAGTTCACAATTTCAAGTGACACATTTAACCACTTTCTAGTCAGAAGTTCTTAATTTCAAGTCACTATATTTAACCATTTTTTAATCACTAGTTCACATTATCAATTGTAATATAACTCAAATAATTCAAGTAAATTTAATAAAGAAAATAAGTAGAGGCACCACATATCCCTCTCACCTCATATAATCATCACAAAACCTATAGCTTTCAAAGCCTTCTACAGCAAATAATTTCACCATAACACTACGTTTAAAAACTTCACTATAAAAAAATCAATTCAGAAGTTCACAATTTCAAGTAATTATACCTAATTATTTTCAAGTTATTAGTTCACATTTCAATTCATTACACTTAATCATTTTCAAGTCACAAGTTCAGAATTACAAGTGTTAGAGTTGTGACCCGAATTTTATTGATTCGGCCCAAAAAGTTTCATGGTGCGACCCATGTTGGTGATTTTCAAAGAGGTCTATGGTGGGATCAGCCCGATCCCGGAGTCCACCACTGATCCTGATGGGGGTTCGGGGGTGAAGCCCTTGCGGTATAGACCATTATGTTTTTGGGCCTAGGACTTATTTGTATGAACGTATTATATAAGTGTAATTAGTGGGTCGATTTTGATCATTTAGAAATTATGCCTCTCTACATTGTACTCCTCTCCTTTCATAGTGAAATTCCTCTGACTCTACCCATAGTTTTTGTTGCAAGAGTTTACACATAAATATGTGTGTTCTTGTTTTCTTCTGCTTGTCATTTGCTTTATTCTGTCCGAATCATAACAACAAGTAACTACACTTAATCATTTTCTAGTAGTCATAACTTCACAATTTCAAGTAACTACACTTTAACAATTTTCAAGTCACAAGTTCATAATCTCAAGACACTACATTTAACCATTTTCTTATCACTAGTTCACATTCTTAATTGTAATATAAGTCAAATAATTCAATTAAATCAATACAGAAATAAGTAGAGGCATCGTATGTTCCTCTCACACCATATAACCATCACAAAACCTATAATTTTTAAAGCCTTTTGCAATAAATAATTTTACCATTACACTACATTTAAAGACTTCACTATAAGAAAATAAAGAGAAATCAACTTACCTTTGTTTAGCCTAAGTTGAAAAGAAAGAGGAAAGCAATCGTCAAAAAATATCAAACTAACCTTTCTTCAAAAATAGCAAACCAATCTGTTTGTAAGATATGATGGTGGAAATATTATATCACCAATAAATAAATGAGTTAGCATCAAGATTAACTATTATGAAGTATTAAATTTTAAGTTCCAAACCTTGAAAAGAACCAATGTATATTTTTTTAAAACAATATTACCAATATTAAAAGTTTATATTTTCCAAATTAAAATTAATAATACCTTCATTACTAATACTTACATAATTTTAACCAGCTACTAAAGTACCCCTTTCATAGTGAGCATTTTGTAAAAGTTTCCAAACACCTTTCTTCTCAAATGTGAAAAATAAATAAAAAATGTTCTTTATGTTTCAATTATTTTTTTAAGTGTTCCAAATTGATTTCCAAAACCAAAAATAAAAATTATTCAATACAACGAGAAAATTAACTCGAATCTGGTGTCTGTAGTGAATAATGTATATGTATATCGTAGAAAAGTGTAAATTGAAGTACAATGCATCAACTATGTAAGATAAACACTATGCAAAAAGCACTTAATGTTGGTATTACTTTTATATATAAGTGAAAAGTTGGGTTACTACTATTTTGTCCTATATCAATAGTCTTTGCGTAATAACTCTTACAATGAAGGATTTTTTCCTAAGTTTTCTATCCACGTATAATACACATATACAGTATATATATATGGTTACTATTGTTTCCACTTGTTCACCCTTTCATTAGTTACCAGACAAAAAAAATCTACTCTCTCTTGTGTTCTTAAAAAAGAAAAGAAAATACCTATGAAAATTTTGGAAGAGAAACCTGGGAAATTCAGGTTTTCATTGATTTTGGCTTCTTCAACTTCTGGAAAGTTATTTCTTATTCATTTCTATTAGTGAATTCTTCAGACCTTCTCCGTGTCCTAACAAAAGATAAAAATAGCTGTGGAAAATTGAAAGAGAATTGCTGCGTTTGATTTCTATTAGTGAATAGATTTTGTTTTGATTTTTGCCTCCTTTACTTCTGCTAATAAAAATTAGGGGTTTCGATTGATTTTAGTTTCCTTAACTTGTGAGATTTTAACTTCTGTTAAGAAAAAAATTAAGGATTTTGATATTATTATGCTATTGATTTCTATTGGTGAATTCATCTATAAAAGTTATTGTGTATCTCCTCTTAAGGGCACGTCGATATCATAAACAAACATAGTCTAGAAGAAATGATACTTTTACTCCAACTTTGGATGTGCAGAAGTAAACACTTAATCCTTCTTACCAATAGTATCTTCGCTTGAAATCCCCAGGTAATCAATTGCTAAGTTGGCCATTTTGTTCTCATCATCGTCAGTCATATTCCTTTCTCCAACTCTATGACTAGAATAATCATCACTGGAGTTTCTCATAACAGTTTTCTTTTTGGTCTTTAAATATTTTGGTCCGCCAAGGATACCCTTTGGCCTTACATAACTTTTCCTTATGTACATAATTTGATCAAACAATGACACGACCTTTTGTTATTAAAGAGTTGGTTGTGCACATACGTAGTTCGTTTAGTTCTCTCATCTTTATTTTGGTTCTTCAATGTGTCTGGCGCTATATATTATCTGTAAGTAAGACCTCAAAAATAAGCATGGGTTTAATTTTTTCCTACTACTTGTAAAATCTTTTGTTTGTAGTATGCAAGACTGAAATGGATTACTGACATTAAGGAATTTGTTAGAGTATAAAATGACTATCTCTACATTAGTTGACTAATCAACCGATTAAGCTCGGTGGTGGGGTTTCTATAATTTATTTCACAATTGATCTTAATGAGATGGATCCAAAAGATACACAGTCCACTAGGTACAACTGAATTAGGTTAAGTCCATACCCTCACTAGAAATTGTGAAAAAGACCTCAAGGGATGTAGATGTGGTCTTTTTTGTTGTAGGTGTTTCAAAATTGTTCATGGCTTTGCTATTTGATTTTCCTTCTCCCCTTTGAAAATCTTGGCATCAACTTCATATCTATGACTTTATCTGCTTACGTAATAATATTGTTATTCCTTTGATAGTTAAGATAATAGAAGGCGTATCTTAATAGAAAATTGTATCCGTTCTCATTTATCATCTTTTGAACATGTGGAAAGATTTTTAACATTTAGTTCGATCTCCTTCATATGGAGAAAAGATGGTAAAATCTCAATGAAGGGAAGATAGGAAAGCTTTTACATGGTTTGTTGTTTTTTTCTTATATCTTTAAGAATGAGGGAAATCATCCTCGACTACTCCTTTCCCCTAAGGAAAAGTTGAATAACTCAAGTTTTAACACTTGACAAACCTCATTTATGAAGTTGCGCGGTGCAGTAGCAAGTCTTAGATATTATGAGTTGCAGGCTTATTTGAAGAAGTATAGTTTGTATTACTTACTCCCAAGAATTATAATATTTTCTGTATTTTGAGTATATAGTGTATACGTAGTGGATGCATTAGCGTCAGACTTTTAAGTCTCAACATGCAGAGTAAATAAATATTAGGATGAATCAACTGGTTTACGTACACTGCAAGCTATAGAGTGGGATTCTCTTGTGCTTCTGGTTTTCCCCCTTGCCTCCCTCCGATTAGAGTTTCTTTAGAGTGTATAATGCTTACAATCCTATAGTATTATCCTATTTCAGCGCAAGTACTATGCATGTCTGATATATGGAAAATTGTATTTATCTTTCTGTTATTCTTTTTCCTTAACTGCATTTTAATGCTTGCAGACTGATTGGGAAGGTGGTTTCTACCCACTTGCAATTCACTTCAGTGAAGATTATCCGAGTAAACCACCAAAGTGTAAATTCCCAGCAGGCTTTTTCCACTCAAATGTCTATTTGTCTGGAACAGTTTGCTTGTCGATCCTTAATGAAGATAGTGTACGTGGTCTATGTTGTTTCTTTGTGTTATTTTTCTGCTCTGTGACTGTTTTCAATGAATATGGTGTCTATGACGACTCTCTCACTTCACCTAATATCCTTCCTTTCTTCTACGTTCTTCTTCCACCTATTACAGATCAATACTCACCATTACCATTATCAATAATGAGGAAAGGAGGATGTGGAGTGGCAATTTCATTTGATGGAATAAGGGACAAGAACATAATGAAACTCAAGAAAATCAACACTGCTATTTTCTCAGCAAGAAATAATGATAAATATTACGCTGATCCCATTACTTTTGGTGATTTCACCAGGATAGTATATTACAATGATATCTGCATAGGTTGAATTGCATGTCGCCTTGAGAAGAAGGAAGGCGGGACTCTTTATGTCTATATAATGACTCTAGGTGTTTTAGCTCCATATCATGGGTTAGGTACCTGTACAAAGCTGTTGAATTATGTCCTCGATCTTTGTGCCAAGCAGAATGTGAGCGATATTTATTTGCATGTGCACATTTGTGCTTTTATAGCTTTTACTCCTACTATTGTATGATGGAATAAAATAGTTTTGTCAAAAAGTAGACACTTATAGGCTAATAAGCTAGCTTTTGAAGCTCAATAATGAACTGGTAAGATCTGTTTGGATGTGTTATTATTGATGAACTGGAACTTGAATGGTTGCTTAATGAGATGGTGGGTTCTGTGGGGTACAATTTTGTTGGTCTGGAATAAGGTATTAGGTCAGAAATGTCTCATAATTGATATATCTCATAAGCATAAATGTGTGGTTGAGTGAGATATTGCTTATGAATGATGATTGATCGTAAGACTATTTATCAGGTTATGATATTTGGTTCCAGAATAATGTGCTAAAGTGCAGATTAAGTTTATTATTGTTTGAAGAGAACTTGCAATGCAGTGATCTAAAAGACTCTTTATCAGGTAAGAAATTTCTACAGTGGTTGCAAAAAGTAGAAGGAAAACACCATTAAAGGGGATATGAGGTGAGAGATGCAATAGGATTATAACAAATAATACGCAAAAAGATTGTCATAATTTACATATGACTATCCCAACTGATTGAGATACAGAAAGAATAGTGTGAAAGGGATTGACCATTTGTATAGAGTGCATGAATCAAACGTTACTCATGCATTATATAGTTATGCATCAGTTTTTGTGGGTAGAGTGGCTATTGTTGCTTCTATTTAGTTTTAGTAGCTAGAATGCATCGTGCTTTATTATATTTGAAATGAAGGATATAAAATGTTTTTCTTTTACTAAAATATTTGTAAGATATGCATGCGGATGTCCCCAACTTACAACTCTTCTGTGCTTAAACAATTAATTCGGCTTCTGTTAGAAAATAAATATAACTATAAAGCTTTATTTGCCATCATTGCTTGGGAGGTCATTTTCAAATCTCTTCTCTTCTCTTGCATGGTTCTTTCTTCTAGAACAACATATTGACTTGAAGTAAAAATTGGATGAGAAAAAGAATAAGAAGTAGCTTATACATTTTATTCTTTGTTTCTTATTTTAAAATAAGAAGTGCTTGCAGCTTCATTCTCCATTTTTTTTTGAGTTAATTTCCTTGATGAGTTGCTTGGTTCCTTTTGTTTAGCTATCAATCAACATTAAAACAACTATTCGAAGAATGTGAAAATAGAGACTCGAATTCTCAAATTGCTGCTGTCACAATGCACATAATGTAGGCTCTTTAAACTAATTTGGATGGGAAATCTAAGTAGTATAAAGACCCAGCTCTAACTAACTTGTTCCTTATGAGCAATATTCACTACATGGTCAGATATGTTCGCAGGTTTTTGCATAGACTGTATGTAGCTCGGGACAGCCTCAGTAGTATGTATATATTTACTTGGAAATTAGTGCTTATAATTTATTCCTTCTAGGTCCGAAGCAAAGGATTTATTGGGTGATGATTGGGTTCAAAGACACCGGAGAGTTGTACAATAACATGCTAATCAATATAAAAGAATTTCTTGGGGAAAGGTATTGATTTTCTTTCCTCTACCTCACCATTACTTCTTATCTCAAAAAGAAAAAACAAGGAAGAAAATAGAGACACTGAGAAGAAGCAACATTTTAAATCTGAGCTTACTCTCTAATCAGCGAAATTTGTAGTGCTATCTTTGTGATTTTACTTGTATTTTCAGCTCTATTTGTTATGTTCAAACTGATCATTTTTCTCCATGACTTAGAGTTACATTATGTTTTATGTAATTTTATCTGTGGTTAGAATTTCACTTATGTGAGCTTGCTTGTATTGCTGGTACCAGACACGTATAAAGAAGTGGCGATTCATATAAGCCAACCCTAATTTGTTTGAGATGAGGCGTAGTAGTTGGTATTAAAGAAGATTTCTTTTGAATTTCATATTTCCAAAAATATGACTTTCTACAAGGGAATACTCCTAAATATAACAGCTAGCTAATGTTTCTTAAATAAATGGAAGCATATTGGCAAAACACCAAAATATAAGAACACAAAATCTTTGGCACTTTAATATGTGGTATGAGTTATCTCTGCAGTCTACATCAGTGTGATAACTATGAGATTGTTAAACTTTTGCAGAGAACCAACCCATTGCTTTTCTTTTTATGCATGATTGTCGTCATCTTTTTGTATTTTGTTCTTTGGTATTTCCGTCCAATTACCATGATTATTTTGATTTTTCGTCTCCTTTCGAGGTTCTAAAAGTGACTGAAATTATCTGAGAAGATAGGTTTTGCATAGTCAATAACTTATTTTTATTTTGAATTAGATTCTGTCATGCCTCTTTCATCATTACAAGCTGTGAGTTAACTTTCTCTGACAGGAAGCTCTTTCATCAACCCTCGCTGGTAGAAAAACTCAAATGAGATGTATCAACCCTCATAATATCTGGCAAGAAGATATCTCAAACTACGCTGGCTACGTAGTTCTGTAATGCAGGGATTGCTACTAAGGGTCAAACCCTCTGCTGGCAGGACTGCCCCCATCCCTGGGTTAACTCAGTGCTGAGTCCTACTCCCATCTGAATAGACACTGAACTGATTCCTAGTTCTTACTAGGCTTGACTGAACTATTACTGATTATATTATCTAACTGAACTGAACTAAGTTCACTGAGTCCTATTTACTGATGGATTACTGCTGAATTCTGTTAACTGACAGGATTTACTGAGGTCTAAAATGAATACTAAACTGGACTGGGCTGATACTGAGTCTACTAAGTTTTTCTTGAGTTCTGTAACTGACTGAGAGTACTACTGATCATGACATGATTGATTATTCTGTAACTGACATTGGCTCTAGGTAAATAGCTAAATTATCGGGTATTAAATACCCTCAGGACTCGATAGCATGAAAAGTAAAGCATCGCATGATCTTGCATAGCATAAAAGTGCACACTTGTTCATAATGTATCTGCAGAGACATGTCATCAAACACTTGCGTGGTATAACTTGCACATAAGCTAGCATGACATGATTTATTTCCCTTATTAGTTTACATGAATAATTCATCAAGCACTTGGTGAGAATAATATATGCACATAATAAGTGAGCATCATGATTCACTTCCAATTTCACAATTTCAAGGGGTTTAACATGGATTCATACGAATCTACACACATAATAATTAATTCTACATGAAACGTATAATAAATCATAAAATAGAAATCTAATTCAAATAATATTCATGAATACACTTTAATTCCAATCATGGAAATCATAAATTCTAACTACTTAAAGTTTAAAGGAGTTTCTTGGACTCCAAGGGTGGAAAGAACCCTTGGATGAACACCTCACATACCTTAGTTGGTGAATTCTTGATGAAAAATGGTGGAAACCTTGAGTCTTGAATCTTGGATGTGATGAACTAGGATTTGTTCTTGATAAATTCCAAGGAGAAAGAGCATATTTTGCCTCTTGGACGGCTTAAATATATGTTTTGTGGGCTGATATAAGGTGAAAAAAGACCCATTTACTCCTCTGGACGTGGGTTTAAAAGACTGAAACTTGAACGATCGATGCGCAAGCCGACGCGCTGCGTCATTGGAATCGACACGATGACCAACACACCGCATCAATTCCATGTTGGTTCACTAGAAATTTCCACTAGGAGCCAAGTAAAAATACTGATCGATGCGATGGCCGATGCGTTGTGCCGAGATCGCATCGATACACTATTTTGGATTCCCAAATGAGGTTCAAATGAGGTTCAATAAATACGAAACTTATCTGGCAACACCTAATGACATTTCTGATCATGAATCAACCTGAATATTGATATTTTAAGGTCATAGAGATCGTGAAATAGAGTTTCCAACTTAAAACGGCAAAAATAATACTAAGTTTGAATACTTAGCTAGAATTATCTAAGTCTGGGACCCCTTTACAAGTTTAAAAGACTGAGTTGAGCTTAAGATTTTGTGGGATCTTACAATTTGACACGACGAAGAAATATGTGATGAATCAACTGTCCATGAACTCTTAAATGGTTTGACATTCCTTCAGACTGATCAAAATAAGATTTTTGAATCCCATGAATGAGTTTCTGCTCAACTAAAACTCTCTTAAATTGGTAAAAAGGTTGCACCCCAGATCTAACAAGATTTTTTTCCAAAAATGATTTAAGTTTATCTATATATGAAGCAAGATTATATTTTTCAGCATTAAGGACCCGTGAACACTTTAAAACACACAGGGGATCATCATCCTCATTTCTATACCTGTAATGACCCTCCAAGTTATTTTCTTAATTTGCATGTATTTCCAGTGTTTCAAGCCTTCCCACGGAGCCTATAAGCCAGTTATGACTTTTCAGAATTATATGTTCGGTGATCGGATAATTCGTTTGAATTTTAGGCTCATTTCCATGTTTTGGATTTTTCATTGTTTAAGATTTGGTCTCGGACTAAAACTCCTAGTTTATGAATTTGGATGAGAATTTCAATAGCCCCATCATCTCTAGAACATTGATTTTAGGCTAGGAGGACTCTTGGTTCAGGTTTCGAGGCTTTCGTATTTATTTTGGTCTATGAGCGGATTATGTGGAAAATAGAACTATAGGTGTGGGCCCCACATTTAGTCAAAACGATCTTAGATGACAGTTTTTATGATTTTATTGGATCCAAAATATGGTTTACAATCAGAATCACTATTGGATGATGTACATAGGGCTCCGAATGAGTTTCGACGGTCAAAATAAAGTTTTTAACTTTGTTGGTGCATCAAGTTGCTGGTGTGATCACGGCATGCATTTTATGCCTTGCTGATCGCGACCGTGGCTCCCGACCCTATATTTAAGCCCCTTTTTCAACTCAATTTTCCAACCTCTTTCCACCATTTTGAGAGCTTACGAAAGGTAAAAGAGCGAGAAATCATCCAAATAAGCTAAGGTAAGCTAGAAAAATCCTTTTTGATCATTTTTCGTTGATTTTTTGTTTTATTTTCACCTAAATTCATGGTAAATTCTTAGAAATTGGGGATTTAAATTCCAAAACTTTGAGGGTTGATTTGAGACCCAATTTGTGTCCCGTTTGTGCTCAAATTGAGAACACATTCGTTATCCTTCGATGGACCTCATGACGGATTTAATTTTAGATTATGTTTATGGGCTCCGCAGGTCCATTCTTGACTCAACTCATTATATGGAAATATGGGTCTCATTTGACTTCTATTAACGCATAGATTACGATTTTGATAGTGTCACGACATTTTGAGATCATGGAGTGAGACAAACATTTTATGGAAGATTTAAGGATTTGCGATTCAGCATCGAGGTAGGCTTCTATCCACTCTACTTCACAAGATGATGTGTTTTATATATTGCATGTAAATGAGAATGTTAAAATTGATTATGGGTAGAAATCGTGACTTACTCTTGATTATTGAAGTTTGGGAAATAAATTAGTGATTTGACCCGTAAGGTGAAATACTTACTATACTCCTATGAACCCATTGCCTTCTTCTTAGTAATATACGGTATTCATGGTATGATTATGGTATTATGATAGATTTGAGATGTAGTTTAGGTGTTGGGAGCGTGATTACTATAATTAGCATTATTTGAACTATTTAGCTATCTAGAAACCATAATTTAGGTGGATTTGACTTAATTGCTCATATCCTTAGAGACATTCCTAAATTAGGGCTAATTATGGCTTATGTACCCTCTAGAAGTCAATTTAAATATATTTTCCTAGTATGGGGTAGAAATTTCTTAAATATGGATTTTGAGGATTAGAAGTGGGTTCCTCCGGCCCACCTTAGGCAAGGACTTGTGTTAGCTTTGTGGACTTATTTACACATGTTAGACATAGTTGAGACTATTGATCCATTAGTATAAGGTTACTTTGTGACTTGGTGAATAGTGATGGCTTTTTCAGATTATAATTAGTGGCTCATAGGCATAATATGACTTTTGGATTTGACTAATGATATGGCCTATCAACATGCTGAATGATATACCTTATAGATATGATTTAGCCCATAGATATGATATTCATCATAGATATGATGTGCTATTGATATTATATGCCTCATATATATGATGTGGCTTATATATATATATATATATATATATATATATATGATATTCCTTATGAATGTGAGATGTATAAATATAAAGTGGCTTATAGACATGGATATTGATATAGATTTTTGATATACTTAATGTTATAGCTTACAGATGTGAGTCTTGATATAGCTTCTGCTGATTTGGCTAAGAATATAACGTATGATTATGTTGGATATACATTTGGTACTCAAACCGTGATTATAATATTGGACATATTATTAGGCCTAATGCCATGATCATGATATTGAATGATTCAGTTCTAGGAAATATTCCATCCTTGTAAAGAAAATGTCATAGTTGATCGGTATCTTGATTCTTATGATTTCATTGTTTGAATACTGGTGATCGCATGCATAGATTTGGTATATTTATTATCACTAAATACGATAAATGGTACGATTTCTACTAGAATATGATTTTACTACTGTTTACTAGGATATGATTTTACTACTGTTTTCCCTAGAAAACTGGACTAAAGCCCACCTTTAATTTTAAAAACATTACTTCATAACGGGAATCATACCATCTTAATGGATGGCTTATGTACATTGAGATTGAAAATAGTGTTTAAAGATTTTGCTGAGGTAGATTTTGATCCACAGTTTTACTACTACTATTTACTCCGATCGAGAGAGACTCTAACCCTTTCTACACTCCTATGATGATTTAGTCCCAAAGTTTACCCCAAGAAATAAATTTATGGATTTACACTTTTAGCCATGAATTTTATTATGCACTTATATATATACATATATCTCTGGCTTTGATGTATGAGTTTTGGTTCAATCTCAATGATCAATGATGGTATTGATGATATGAGTTTCGAATCAAGCTCGTGATTGATGATGGTTTTGATGATAAGAGTTCCAGGTCAAGCCTAATAATTGATGATGGTATTGATGATATGAGTTTTGGGTCAAGCCCAGTGATTGATGATAGTATTGATGATGTGAGTCCTGAGTCAAGCCCAACGGTTAATGATGTTGATGATATTAATGATGTTAAGGATATTGATTATAATGTTGATGTTATATATATATATATATATATATATATATATATATATCTATAAGTATGAGTTTGTAATTTGATTATTACGTTAATGATGATATAATGCTTAAGATATTATGGATTCACCTCGCATTTATTCATACATGTGCATTGCCTATATAACGCCCTAGAAAATAGATCCTGGAGCGTCACACGGTGCTTGAGGCTACGAGTAGCCCCAAGATAACCCTTTGAGTCATTTCCATTCAGTTCAACACGAATCAACGAGGTTTCCATAAATAACCCTCAAATATCAACAGAGTAATCATCATCCAAGAATAAAAGAATTTCAGAAAGATAACAAAATACGACTTATTAGTTAACTCCCAACATCTATACTAGTCTGACAAGCCTCTAAGAAAATAAATAAAATCAGCGAGCCATTGAGACATGCCCCAACTGACTCATACTTAGTTATCAAATGTAAACAATTCTGTGAAACCAACATCAGACATCACGTCCTCGGAACATGAGGACTCACGACTACAGAGGATATAGAACAGCGTGCCCAAAGAATCACTGTTGAACCTGGAACTGAGCACCTGAACCTACATTCCAGGAAAATGCAGCCCACATCCGAAGATGTGGGTCAGTACCATGGAAAGGAATCGAGTATATGGGGGTGTATGCAGTTTTATAAACATCATCATCATAAATATTTATAAGAAATATGTAGGATGTATGAAAGAATCACATAGCCCGAAGAAAATCATCATAATCATGAGAGGATGAAATAAGTACAATAACACATGTGAGTCATCATATAATTTGTCAATCACTTTCAGTTCATCAAGAATATCAATTCTCATAATGTAAATATCATTTAAATATTTCGAAAGAATAACTTTCACAATTTCACTTTCAAATCACTTCACCATTCACCATAGACACAAGGAAACACACACACACTGGAAGATCCTATAACCGACATAAACCATGTGAGCTACATGGAGTCCAACGTACAACCCACGTTGGGGAAATTCGTCCTATCCTTGCCATTGGAGTAGGACTATCGATATCAAATCCACACAAACTAGTGATCATTATATAAATCAGCCTCAAGTTCACTCCTATGGGGGCACGTAGTTCTAGGAAAGTAAGGTCGCTTTGTACCTCCTACTCGGTGCTAAAGATTTCTCTCGGACTTAGCTCAGATCATTTCAAAGATAATTCACAACAAAACAATTTCAGTAATATATAAATATACATCGGGAGCCATCATCCTTCTCATCTATCAAAATCAACCACATTGTAGATTTCTTTCACACTCGAGTTCAAAACAACTCCATTAAGATCAAAAGGTCAAATCATTCAAAATATCTCAAATATTCAACATCAACATGCTTATAACACACACTTTCTAAAAAAAAACACAATTTCCAATGGGGATTCACGAACCAAATATCAAAATCATGATAAATATCGTTCAAGATTCATGTTTTACATCTCCACACATGTAAATTCATCTTTCAAAATCATAAACATCAAGATTTCATAATAATCATCATAAGATATGGGTTCATGCTTTAAATTCATAAAAATCAAATAAAAATCATGCCTTTGTAAAGAAAATTACTTTTGGGTACAAGAACAAAAGAGAGTTCTCGTTGAAAAACCCCACATACCTTGAATGATGAACTTTAGATCGATACTCGTTTTTGAGATGTTAATCATGCCTTTGAATGATGGTTCTTTGAGTTCTTAAACTAGGAACTTGGAATCTTGAATAAATTTGCAGAATTAATGGTGAACTTTGAAGGTTCTTGAACTAGGAACTTGGAATCTTGAATAAATTTGCAGAATTAGTGGTGAACTTTGGAGGTTCTTGAAGTTGGATGTAGGAGCTTAGGATTTTCTTTTTGAGGGAATTTGATGAAATATAACATATAATTCTTCTAATAGGCTTTAATATAGGGTTTGGACGGATTTTGGGTGAGAGGGAATGACCAAAACGCCCTTAAAAATTAAATAATTCTCGAATCTATCCTTTGGTGGACTGTTTTGATAGTCTGAAGAAGATCAACCATAACGTTTTACTTCAATATCCAAATTAGATGAAACTAATTTCATTAGAAATAGAACTCTCATATCTTTCCTTTGATATATAGTATCTCACCTAGATCATTGTGTACGAGGAGTTATGATCATTTGAAGTTGACCCAAAAATTTGCTTTTGATAGGCTGAAGTAGATCGACCATAACTTTTTGCTACAATAGAAAAATTGGATGAAACCAATTTCATTGAAAAGAGGACTTGTAGATCTTTCCATTCATATATATTAGATCACCCAGATCATTTTGTACAAGGAGTTATGATTGTATAAATTTGGAGCAAAAATACACCAGGCCTCAGTACTTTTTCCTGCACGTTTTACTATTCACTACTATTCACGGTTCGATCGGAATGTTCATAACTCGTCGCTCGGGTGTCCGTTTTGGATGATACACATATCATTGGAAATCTTATTCGATACTCTACGAAATGGTGGGTCATAATCTCAGACATTCCGCACAAAAAATTTATAATTCATTCTAGAAAATAGAACCGAACATGTTTATGCACAAAATTTCAACGAAAAATTTCTCGGGGTATTACATCATCCCCTCCTTGGAAACATTCGTCCTAGAATGACACTAGACATGCCAAGATTAGATAGGGAATAGAGCATACAGCTGAAACCATTCGTTAGACTCATCACCACATCGTTTCTCACTCCGAATGCAACATAGAATGCATAAATTCAAGAAACTACAGCTGAACACATAATAAATGACAGCTGAACTGCTGCAACTTTTATCAAAAGTACATGATTTAGGAAATAATGGTACCTTCGGCTTGATCGGAGTTCACAAAAAATAGGTGTGGTTACTTAGATCACATATCCGCCTCAACTTCCCAAGTTGCACCCTCAACAGATTGGTTTCGCCACAACACCTTGACTAAGGGAACTTCTTTGTTCCTTAGTCTTCAGACACTGAAATCAAGAATCTCAACAGAAATCTCATCAAAAGAAAGATTTTCTTGAATGTCAGCACTCATAGAGGAATCCACTACCACAGCATCGCTAATATGCTTTCTAAGCATGGAGACATGAAATATTAGATGAACAGAGGACAACTCAGAAGGAAACTCGACCTCATAAGCTACCTTACCAACACGGCTAAGAATTTTGTAAGGACCAACATAACGGGGACTAAGCTTTCTCTTCTTTCCAAATCTCTTCACCCCATCATGGGTGAAATTTTCAGATACACTAGGTCACCAACTTCATACTCAAGGTCTCTCCTTCTAACATCCACATATGACTTCTGACGACTCTGCGCAGTTTTTAACCTTTCCCTAATCAACTTAACTTTTTCCATATCCTCGAATACCGAATCAGGACCACTCATAGCCGTTTCACCCACGTCGAACTAACCTTTGGGTGATCTACACTTTCTCCCATACAAGGCTTCAAATGGAGCCATGCCAATACTAGAGTGGAAACTGTTATTGTAAGCAAACTCTATCAATGGTAAGTGATTATCCCAACTTCCCTTAAAGTCAAGTGCACAAGCTCTCAACATATCCTCTAAGGTCTGGATGGTCCGCTCAGCCTGACCATCGGTCTGCGGATGAAAAGCAGAACTCAAAATCACTTGGGTACCAAGACCCTTCTGAAAAGCTTTCCAAAATTGCGAAGTAAACTGAGTACCCCTATCCGAAATGATAGACAAAGAAACTCCATGCATTCGGACTAGATCTCGTATATACAATCTAGCGTAATCCTCAGCAGTATATGAAGTATGAACAGGCAAGAAATGAGCAGACTTAGTCAATCTATCAACCACAACCCAAATGGAATCATGATGGCATTGGGAAGGAGGTAAACCAATCACAAAGTCCATATTTATCTCTCCCCACTTCTAGGTGGGAATACTAAACTCTTGCATTATACCACCAGGTCTTTGGTGTTCAACCTTAACCTGTTGGTATGTTGCACACTTAGCTACAAACGTTGCTATATCTTTCTTCATGCCACTCCACCAATAGATTTCCCACAAGTCTCGATACATCTTGGTGGCACCAGGATGAATAGAATATCGTGCCCCATGTGCTTCAGCCATAATCCTATATCTCAGATCATCAATATTCGGGACACACAATCTAACCTGCAATCTCACACACCATCTCCCCCTTGGGAGAAAACCTATACTTTTTGGGCCTTGACTGACTTCTTCAGTCTAACCAAACTAGCATCTAAGTATTGATTTTCCTTAAGTTCCAAAACCAAGGAGGATTCGGAACTACTCTGAACCCCTATACTACCTTCAGCAAAGTCAAACTACTTAACCCCCAATCTAGCCAAATAATGTACATCACGAGCCAACTCTTTCTTACTTTCTACCACATGCGAAACACTACCCATGGACACTCTACTTAGGGCATCCGCCATAATATTGGCCTTGCCCAGATGGTACAACACACTCATATCATAGTCCTTTAACAATTCTAACCATCATCTCTGCCTAAGATTCAATTCTCTTTGGGTAAACACATACTGCAGACTCTTATGATCAGTGAAAACAGTAACATGGACACCATACAAATAGTGTCTCCAGATTTTCAAAGCAAACACAACAGCAGCCAACTCAAGGTCATGGGTGGGGTAATTTTTCTCATGGGGTTTCAACTGTCTAGAAGCATAAGATATCACCTTACCCTTCTGCATCAATACGCAACCCAACCCAACTCTCGAAGCATCACAAAACACCATAAAACCATCAACACATCAAGCAAAGTCAAAACAGGGGCTTAAGTGAGTCGAGTCTTCAATTCCTGAAAACTCTTCTCACAAGATTTGGACCACAAGAACTTCACTTTCTTTTGGGTCAACCGAGTCATAGGAGACGCTATAGAGGAGAAACCCTTAACAAAATGATGGTAATAGCCAGCTAAACCCAAGAAACTTCGGATATCAGTCGGAGAAATAGTTCTAGGACAATTTCTAACAGCTTTGGTATTTTGGGGATCAACTCTAATACCCTCGGAAGAAATGATATGACCCAGAAAAGCAACTGACCTTAAGCCAAAACTCACACTTACTGAACTTGGCAAAAAACTTGTGATCTCTAAGGGTTTGTAAGACAGTTCGGAGATGTTCAGAATGTTAATCCTCACTACGGGAGTACACCAGTATATCATCGATGAATACTATGACAAACATATCCAGATATGGGTTGAACACTTGATTCATGAGGTCCATGAAAGTTGCTAGGGCATTAGTTAATCCAAAAGACATAACAAGAAACTCAAAATGGCCATAACGAGTTTGAAAAGCGGTTTTTGGGATGTCACACTCCCTAAATTTGAGTTGATGATAGCCAGAACAAAGGTCTATCTTTGATAAATAACTTGCACCTTGCAATTGGTCAAACAAATCATCTATTCTCAGAAGGGGGTACTTATTTTTTATGGTGACTTTATTCAGTTGACGGTAATCAATGAACATACGCAAAGAGCCATCTTTATTTCTCACAAACAACATAGGAGCACCCCAAGGAGAAATACTGGGCCTTATGAAACCCTTATCTAGTAGATCTTTGAGTTGCTCTTTCAACTCCTTAAGTTCAGTAGGGGACATACGGTAAAGAAGAATACAAATAGACTGAGTATCAGGAAGAAGATCAATCCCGAACTCTATCTCTCTATCAGGAGGTATCCCTGGGAGATCATCCAAAAAGACATCAGAAAGCTCATTGACGACGTTAACAGACTGGAGAGTTGGAGACTCAGACTTAGTGTCTTTGACTCTAACCAAATGGTAAATACACCCCTTGGAAATAAGCTTTTTAACTTTGAGGTAAGAGATAAAATGACTCTTGGGTGACACAGAATTCCCAGACCATCATTATTTCTTCTCGCTCAACGTGGAGGCATATTTCTGAAAGAGGAGAGCACGAATCAATAGCCGAGAGAAACACTTTAAGCATGATAGACTTCTGAAAGAAAGAATCATACTTTTTCCTAAAACATCTTGTAGCCTCTTGCTCATTGATGTGGCGCGTTACACACCGATGATCAAGACTCTACTTGACACAGCTTGTCAGACTCCCTAGGACACCTTAAAACCTTAGGCTTTGATACCAAGTTTGTAACACCCTGGAAAACGGGTCCCGGAGTATCACACGGTGCTTGAGGCTACGAGTAGCCCTAAGCTAACCCTCTGAGCCATTTCCATTTAGTTCACCACGAATCAACGGGGTTTCCATAAATAACCCTCAAATATCAACAGAGTAATCATCATCCAAGAATAAAAGAATTTTAGAAAGATAACAAAATACGACTTATTAGTCAACTCCCAACATCTATAGTAGTCTGAAAAGACTCTAAGAAAATCAATAAAACCAGCGAGCCATTGAGACATGCCCCAACTGACTTATACACAGTTATCAAATATAAACAATTCTGTGAAACCAATATCAGACATCATGTCCTCGGAACATAAGGACTCACCACAACAGAGGATGTAAAACAGCATGCTCGAAGAATCACTGTCGAACCTGGAACTGAGCACCTGAACCTATATTTTGGGAAAATGCAGCCCACATCTAAAGATATGGGTCAGTACCATGGAAAGGAACTGAGTATATGGGGGTGTATGCGGTTTTATAAACATCATCATCATAGATATTTAGAAGAAATATGCAGGATGTATGAAAGACTCACATAGCCCGAAGAAAATCAACATCATCATGAGAGGATGAAATAAGTATAATAACACATGTGAGTCATCATATTATTTTTCAATCACTTTCAGTTCATCAATAATATCAATTCTCATAATGTAAATATCATTTAAATCTTTCTAAAGAATAAATTTCACAATTCTATTTTCAAATCACTTCACCATTCACCATAGACACAAGGAAACACACACATACACTGGGAGATCCTATAACCGACATAAACTATATGAGCTACATGGAGTCCAACATACAAGCCACGTTGGGGAAAGTCGTCCTATCCTTGCCATCGGAGTAGGACTATCAATATCAAATCCACACAAACTAGTGATCATTATATAAATCAGCCTCAAGCTTACTCCTATGGGGGTACGTAGTTCTAGGGAAGTAAGGTTGCTTTATACCTCCCACTCGGTGCTAAAGATTTCTCTCAGACTTAGCTCAGATCATTTCAAAGACAATCCACAATAAAACAATTTCAGTAATATATAAATATACATCGGGAGCCATCATGCTTCTTATCTATCAAAATCAACCATGTTGTAGATTTCTTTCACACTCGAGTTCAAAACAACTCCATTAAGACCAAAAGGTCAAATCATTCAAAATATCTCAAATATTCAACATCAACGTGCTTATAACACACACTTTCTTAAAAAAAACACAATTTTCAATGGGGATTCACGACCCAAATATCAAAATCATGATAAATATTATTCAAGATTCATGCTTTATATCTCCATACATGTAAATTCATCTTTCAAAATCATAAAGATCAAGATTTCATAATAATCATCATAAGATATGGGTTCATGCTTCAAATTCGTAAAAATCAAATAAAAATCATGCCTTATCTAAAGAAAATTACTTTTGGACACAAGAAGGAAAGAGAGTTCTCGTTAAAAAACCCCACATACCTTGAATGATGAACTTTAGATCGATACTCATTTTTGAGATGTTAATCGTGCCTTTGAATGATTGTTCTTGGAGTTATTAAACTAGGAACTTTGAATCTTGAATAAATTTGCAGAATTAATGGTGAACTTTGGAGGTTTTTGAAGTTCTTGAACTAGGAACTTGGAATCTTGAATAAATTTACAGAATTAATGGTGAACTTTGGAGGTTCTTGAAGTTGGATATAGGAGCTTAGGGTTTTCTTTTTGAGGGAATTTGATGAAATATAACATATAATGCTTCTAATAGGCTTTAATATAGGGTTTGGACGGATTTTGGGTGAGGGAGGATGACCAAAACGCCCCTAAAAATCAAATAATTCTCGAATCTATCCTTTGGTGGACTATTTTGATAGTCTGAAAGAGATCAACCATAACGTTTACTCCGATATCCAAATTAAATGAAACTAATTTCATTAGAAAGATGACTCTTATATCTTTCCGTTGATATATAGTATCTCACCCATATCATTGTGTATGAGGAGTTATGATCATTTGAAGTTGATCCAAAAATTTTCTTTTGATAGGCTGAAGTAGATCTACCATAACTTTTTGCTCCAATAGAAAAATTAGATGAAACCAATTTCAATGGAAAGAGGACTCGCAGATCTTTTCGTTGATATATAGTAGATCATCCAAATCATTACGTACAAGGAGTTATGATCATATAAATTTGGAGAAAAAATACGCCAAGCCTCAGTACTTTTTCCTACACATTTTACTGTTCACTACTATTTACAGTTCGATCGGAATGTTCATAACTCATCGCTCGGGTGTCCGTTTTGGATGATCCACATATTGTTGGAAATCTTATTCGATACTCTATGCAATGGTGGGTCATAATCTAAGACATTCCTCATGAAAAATTTATAGTTCATTCTAGAAGATAGAACCCAACACGTTTACGCACAAAATTTCAACGAAAAATTTCTTGGGGCATTACAGCCTATCACCATTATATGCCTATATCTATCATCCATATATGGTTTTCTTAGGTATAGGTATGAGTGATGCTTGTAATTTATTGTCTGGAGCTTATATCTATCAGCCTTATGGGGATTGCATGGGTATGGGCTCGGACTATTGTTTGCCCAAGTGTTTATTGAACCTTCTAATCCTATGAAGGTGGGGATTTATAAAAGGCTTGGTTAGGTATTGTGTGTCTAGATTATTTGGTTACTCATGTTGTTATCGTTACCTTGGATTGTGACTATCATTACCATTATGTTTAGTGTGTAACAAATTGAATATTGGGTTGGTATTGCCATTTGAGGTACGATAATGGCTCTTTTACTTTGTAGTTATACTTATATGCATGATTATCCATTGTTTAGGTATTATGGTTTTAGACCCTAATATTTTGACTCCTTTCTTTACTATCTCTTGATTTGATAGTTAGCTCATGTCTAGACGTATGGATTAGAGGTCCTGGTGATACTAGCACTAGCTTTCACTATGATTATGAGGCCTGGAGATGCTAGTATGATGAATTAGGCTGTATCATTAGTTGTCCTGGTTTTTATATATGTACATCTATAAATTGATATTATTATATATCCCTTCTTCCTTCATTTATTCAGATTGTACACTTAATTTTTTGTCTTTTTATACTATTATACATCCTTGTTTTATCTCTTTACTCTTATATTGGTTTGCAATATATGGTATAATATTGAGGTTCCTGAGTATGGCTAGAATAGGATAGTTCATCCTTAATACCTTCTTAACCATATTATGTTAGTTTGTTTGAAATGAACTGGATAGCTTAGTCATTTTATCTCATTAACTTTATCATGCAGATTGTTAGATATTTAGGTATAGTTTGTTTTTCTTTTTATATGTTATATATAATTACTTTATCTTTGGAGCTCCATCGATTATTTCCTACTGAGTGTTATGTCTTTGGTACTAAATAACCTTCTCTAGCCTGTAGATTACCGTACGGGTTATCATCGTTGTTGTGTGCATTATACGAAGCAGCTATAGTTTGGATATGCAAGGTGAGCTCCTGGCATTCAGGGTATTACCTTATTCGCTCTTATGTACTGGAGTAGTCTCTATATTGTATTTAGATATGGTGGTATTTGTATATTTATTTAGTACACCATTTGTATCCTTATTAATAGTAGAATATCTTGTACCAATTTCACCAGCTTTTGGAATTATTTTATTTATATTAGTCTTTTATTACATCTAGTCTGTATTCTTTCCTTTATTCTCTTGGATTACTAGTAGTTTTGAACTACAGAGCTGGCTTGCCTACTGGCGAGCTATAGTAGGCGCTATTATGACCTAAGAAATTAGGTCGTGACAAATTAGTATTGGAGCCTAGGTTCACCGGTGTATTAGTACAAGAGCTAAATGTCTAGTAGAGTCTTGTGGATCAGTGCGGAGACATCCATAATCAATTTTTAGGAGGCTACAAGCATTCTTAGGAAATTTATTTCTTGAATTCTTGTCATGTTTCGTATTGCTATGAGCCTCTACTCTATCCCAGAAGGACAATGCGAGATTGTCGATAGATGCGGATGAGAATTTAGCATATTTTTTTAGAGCTTCATCTTAATGTCAGACCAAGGAGTTATGGATGGATGTGAAAGATCTTCAATGTCAGCTAGAGCATTTGGGGCCATCCCAGGATCTTGTTGGATTTATGATCTCTTCAACCTTTTGAGATTCAACATTGGGAATCCCGAGTCATGTTGCAGGTCCCTCACAGCCATGGATGATATTGAGTTCATCGAGTAGTTCTCAGGACATAATTGGATTTGTTAGTGTTCAGTAGGATTTCTTGTCAGTTTAAGACTATGAGATTGTATTCCTTGAGTAGGCTAGACATATTCCTATGCTTTTTCTTTCAGAGAAGGACATGGTGCATGAATTTATTAGAGGATTAGAATTGCCACTCTATTTGGTATCAGAGCACTTGATAGCAACTGGGTCTTGTTTTTCTCAGGTTGTTGAGTATACGAGGACCATAAAAAGAGCATGCATTAAGTCTTATGGATGTGGTGGTAAGACACCATGTCATCAATATAGCATTATTGGTATTTCATTCGGGAGTGAGGATCCTTCCAGTGGGGCTCAGCATCACGTACAACCTATTGATTCTACGTAGAAAGTGTTTCAGATTAGGGTGACTCTTAGATTAGTTGTGGTGATCATTTTGGATCAGAGTGTGTAGCACCTCAAAGTATTCCAAGTGCTTATTTTGGTTATGGTGAGATGGGACATTGGTCCATAAAGTGTCCATGATGTGGGATTATTAGTTGCTCAACTCATTTAGATCAATCTCATGGTGTTGTGGCACCCTTAGTTAGAGATATGGACTTAGCACCTCCATTGATGATTTAGTCGGCCAGTTAGAGTTTGGACCCATTTAGATTTTTTTTTCCTCGGGCACGTCATACATGTGAATTTAGATTCCACCGTGATTGGTGTGCTTTTATTTCCTACCCGTACCTTTTATTTATGTGTATTGGGGTTCTTGCACCCATCGATGATTATATTCCTTGATAGACTCATATTGGTTAATGTGTCCCTTGTATAGAACTCATGATTATATGACTACCCTGTGGATTTTTTCTTTTAGTAGTGTATGGAGTAGATCGATGTTGATATTTCTTTGTGGGTGTAGCATTAGGTTCGAGTCCTATTTACCTTAGAATATTGGCCTTATTATGTCCCTTGAGTGATACTTGCTATTGATTTCCATTTTGCTATTTTTATTCATTATATTGATGGTTATATTGCTACTATTATTGTTATTATTTGATGTAATTGATCCTCGCTTGGTAGATGGCTATGCTCTTAGCATCTAGTTAGAATCTTTCCCTTTCTTGTGGTTTTTATTGGTTAACTCAGGTAAGATGGCTAGGTTGGATGATTTCTCTCTTATCGGGAGATAAGGTTAGTTGGTTTTCTCTTTTATTGGTTGTGCTAGACCAATTGTTGAATGAATTATGGTATCGAAGGTAGGTTGACCTTCCGTGGTTCTATTATGGTTCTAGAGTTGGCAATTTAGTTATATTGCCCATTCTCGAGTTTAGGATTCTTGTACTTGCCTCCTAGTTGTGAAGGCTTTTGTTTTGGCTACCCCTCTTTATGTAGGTTATTTTTTAGGTTAACCAGTTTGGGGTTCACTCTTCTAATTTAGCTAGTTCATCACCCAAAATTAGTCTTGATGTTGACCTTATGAGGTTTTAGATTTGCGTTCTAGGATTGTTGGGTTCGTCATTTGGCTATGGCATATTTTTGGTATTGGTGTGGATTCGCATACTCTGTTCTTGCTGTGATGTGGTTCTTGCTCTAGTGGAGTTAAGAGAGTTAGAAATAGGTGATATTTCCTATGACCGCTTCCTAAGTTGGCAAATTGGAAATTCTTTATCTTGAGTTTCTTGGTTTATTTTTTGGTAGTGGTATTAACCTTGACATTAGTGTCGATCTTGGTACTTTCTTCTTTGGTAAGGTGATTCATAGGTTAAGTGAGTTATGGTTGTCCTACTTGGATGGATTCAGGAAAATCTTATTTTGTAATTTGTTCAGCCTAATAAGACTTGGTGGAGTATTTCTCCTTGGTGTTATATGTCTATGAGTATTCTTTACTGAGATAGGGTATTGGATTGATTAGTTTTTGGATAAGGTTATATTTCTTTGAGTTGCTACAGTTTTTGCTATTACTAGTGCAATTTGTAGTATTGGTGAATTCTGGAGTAGGTTTTGGTGATTCATGCCCTCCAGAAGATATGGAGTTGATTCCTTATATTTTAGCCAGTGATTTATTCTCCACAGTGATTTTATCCTTCAGCTAAGTTTCAATTTCTATTTTGGCATGATTCAATAAGGATATGTCTGATTCAGATGGTCAGATAGATTTAAGTATTTGGCCTCAGTTTAGGCTTGTTGGCTCAATTTTGGATTTGAAACCTTGGAATGGCAATTTGGGAGTTATGATAGATTTGTAATGTAAATGCTTACCTATCTTCAGGTTTTATTTACATAGTTAAGATCGAGCGATTCAGCCTTAGTGTTGAGATTTCAGCTTGAAGTTGTAGAGCTTGAGTGCAGCCTTTGTTTCATAATTATCTTAGTTGGAATTTCTTATGTATGTTAGTTGAGCCTACTCCATAACTACCTATTCGGTCTTCTTGAGTTCAGATAGAGTATGGTTAAAAGGTGTTCAAGTGATAGTCCATGGAAATAGTATTCGTTCCTTCATTTTTGACCTTGGGTTTTCAGTTTTCGTAGAGATTTTTCGATGATCTACTTAGCAAGAGTAGTATGCTTGAGTTGGATTTTGATTGGTTTTATCCTAACTTGATGGGAAATCCTAAAGTGGATTATTCAGTGATTAGAAGTTATGCTTTGGACTTCCAGATTTCAGTTTTGATTATCATCCAGACTAGTTGTAGCATTGGTATATATTGTATTTCCATTATTATCGCATTTGTGTGCCCAGGTAGAGCCTTATGGGCTTATTCTCATATTTTCCATATGGATTTGTAGTAGATCAACTTCTGTTCCTCAAATTTTCAATGATGAGATTGCACAGATAGGACTTGGGTGACTTTTCGCTTGCTTTGGAGTCTTAATAGGTTTGGAAAGGCAAGAGAAGGTTATATATGGATTTGGAGTTGGTTTTATGAATCATGTCATGGTTTTCCTTTGGCTTGGATGAGCCTTTATTGGATTATGCTGGTATCGGCGTGGTATTAGTGTGTCACAGTTCATATTTATGCTACCAGCCTTCCTCAATTCAGTTGGTGGTCCATTGGTGGTTGAGGTTAAGTTTTGGCCATTTAAGACTAAAGTCCAGTAGATTGTTGAAAAAGGTATACAAATGTAAAAATCCCTTAGAAGCATTGTCTCTCCTTGGAGGTTATCTAGAAAATTAAGCTCAGAGTATGCGGGCCCAATACCTCATCCTTTTGAGCTTTGAGATCATTTTATCCATTTACTTTCGTGGATGAAATTTCTTTTAGTAGTGGATATTGTAATGTCCCTCTAGGTCATTTCCTCAATTTGCATGTATTTTTGGTATTTTGAGCCTTCCCGTAGCGGTTGTAGGTCATTTATGACTTTCTTGAACTTTTGATTCAGTGATCGGATAGTTCATTTAGATTTTAGGCTCATTTCCATGTTTTGGAGATTTTTCTATTTAGGATTTGGTCTCGGACTAAAATGTCTAGTAGATGACCTCGAATGAGAATTTTGACAGGGCCATCAGCACCGGAACGTTGATGTTAGGATGGGGGGACCCTTGGTTTAGGTCCTGGGGCTTCCAGACTCATTTTGGGCTACTAGGCAAATTATGTGAAAATGGAACTATAGTTGTAGACCCCACATTTAGTCAAAATAATTTCGTATGAAATTTTCAATGGGCCTATTGGATTTGGAAAGTGGTTTACAATCAAATTCACTATTGGATCATGTTCATAGCATTTCGGATGAGTTCCAAGGGTCAAAAATAAGTTTTTCACTTTACTGGTGTACCAGGGTCCTAGTACGATCACGATAGCGAAGGGTAAATCGAGATCGCAACATGTATTTTATGCCTTAATGATCGCGACCACAGTTACAGAGTCGAGATCGCGGCTCCCGACCCAATATTTAAGCCCATTCTTCAACTCGATTTTCCAACTCTCTTTCCACCATTTTGAGACCTCAAAGAAGATAAAAGTATGGGAAATCATCCAAATAAGCTAAGGTAAGCGAGCCAAATCTTTTTTGGTTATTTCCCATTGATTTTTCCTTTGATTTCCATCCAAAATTCATGGTAAATTATTCAAAATTAGGGTTTTGAATTCCTAAATTTTGAGGGTTGATTTAAGACCCGATTTGTCTCTCGTTTGTTCTCAAATTTTTTAGAACATATTCCTTATCCTTCGATGGACCTCGTGATAAGTTCAATTTTAGATTTTGTTTATGGACTTTGTGGGCCTATTCTTGACCCAAAATTTGATCCAACCCGATATATGACAATATGGGTCACCTTTGACTGATGCATAAATTATGATTTTATAGCATAGGGGCATTTTAAGATTGTGGAGTGAAGATGGATGTTATGTAGGTGAGTCAAGGATTTGCAGTTCGGCATCTAGATAGGCTTTTGTCTACTCTACTTCACAAGATGATGTGTTTTAGATATTGCATGTAAATGAGAATGTTAAGATTGATTATGGGTAGAACACCCGTGACTTCGTCTTAATTATTGAAGTTTGGGGATTAGATGAGTAATTTGACCCATAAGGTAAAATACTTATTACACTCCTATGAACCCATTGCCTTCTTATTAGCTAGATATGGACTCTGTGGTATGATTATGATATTATGCTAGATTTGAGATATGGTATAGGTGTTTGGGGCATGATTAGTATGATTAGACTTATTTGAACTATTTATCTATCTTGAAACCGTAATTTAGGTGGAGTTGACTTAATTGCTCATGTCCTAGATGAAATTTTTGTCTTAGGGCTAATTATGACTTATGTAACCTCTAGAAGTTAATTTAGATACCATAGCCTAGTATGGGGTAGAAATTTCCTAATTATGGATTTTGAGGATTAGGAGTGGGTTCCTCCGAGCCACCTTAGGTTAAGACTTGTGTTAGCCTTGTGAACTTATTTACACATGATAGACATAGTTGAGACAATTGAGCCTTTAGTATAAGTCTACTTTGTGACTTGTTGAATGGTGATGGCTTTCCCGATTTATGATTAATAGATCCTATCCATGATATGACTTTCGAATTCAATTAAATATATGGTCTGTCGACATGCTAAATGATATGCCTTATAGATATGATTTGGCCTATAGATATGATATACCTCATAGATATGATGTGGCCTATAGATATGATATGCCTCATAGATATGATATGACCTATAAATATGAGGTGGCTTATAGACATGGATACTGATATAGATTCTGGATATGCTTAATGTTATAGCTTATAGATACGAGTCTTGATATAGCTTCCGCGCTTGGCTAAGAATAGAACGTATGATTATATCGGATATACATTTGGTCCTCTGGCTGTGATTATGATGTTGTAGTTATTTCGGACATGTTATTGGGATCAAGTCTGTATACATGATATTGAATGGTTCAGTTCCGAGGAGTATTCATTCTCGTAAAGAAATAATTGCAGTTTATCGACATATTAATGCTTAAGATTTTATTGTTTGAATACTGGTGATAGCATGCATAGATTTGGTATATTCATGATCAGTAAATATGGTAAATGATACGATTCAAAATAGAATATGATTTTACCACAATTTTTCCTAAAAAGTAAATAAACCATACTTTTCACTTTAAAAACGGATTACTTCATAATAAGAATCATAGAATCTTAATGTATGACTTTTGTGCCTTGAGATTAAAATAGTGCTTTAAAGATTTGGCTGAGGTAGATTTTAATCCATTGTTTTAATTTAATTATTTAGTCTGGTCGAGAGAGATTCTAGCCCTTTCTATACTCCTATGATGATTTAGTCTTGAAGTTTATCCTAGGAAATGAATTTATGGATTTATACTCTTTTAGCCACGGGTCTAGTCGTGCACACACACACACATATATATACATATATTTATGGCATTAATGATATGAGTTCTGATTCAAGCCCAATAATCGATGATGGTATAGATGATTGAGTTTCAGGTCAAGTCCGATAATTGATAATGGCACTGATGATATAAGTTTTGGGGAAATCCCGATGATTGATAATCGTATTGGTGATATGAGTTCTGAGTCAAGTCGGATGATTGATGATGGTATTAATGATATTAGTTTTGGGTCAAGACCAATGATTGATAATGGTATTGATGATATGAGTTTTGAATCAAGCCCGATGATTGATAATAGTATTGATGATATGAGTTCTGGGTCAGGCCCGATGATTGATGATGGTATTGATGATATGAGTTTTGAGTCAAGCCCAACGATTAATAATGTTGAGGATATTGATTATAATATTGATGTCATATATATATACATCTACCGATTCGGGTCTGGATAATGATTATAATATTGATGATGATATAGTACTTGAGAAATTATGGATTCACCTCACATTTATTCATGCATATACATTGCCTATCACTAGTGTATGTCAATATCTATCAGCTATAGGGGGTGGGGGGTTGCATAGGTATAGGTATGAAGGCTGTCTGCAGTATATTACATGGAGCTTGTATCTATCAACCTTATGGGGAGTTGCACAGTTATGGGATCGGACTATTGGTTTCCTGAGTGTTGGTGGAACATCTGAGCCAATGGCAGTAGGAATTTATGAATGACTTGATTAGGTATTGTGTGTCTGAATTAGATGGTTACTCATATTATTATTGTTATCTTTGATTGTGCTTGTCAGTGCTATTTTGGATAGTCTGTAACAGGTTGATTATTAGGTTGGTATTACAATTTGAGGTACGATTCTGGCTCTTTTACTTTATGGTTATATTTGTATGCATGATTATCCATTGGTTAGGTATTAGACCCTGATATTTTGACTCTTTTCATTACTATCTCTTCATTTCAATAGTTAGATCATGTCTAGACGTATAAATTAGAGACCCTGATGATATTAGCACTAGCTTTCTCTATGATTATGTGTAACGGCCCGAGACTACCCCCTAGTCGTCACATGGTGCTTATGACCTCGAAGGACCACAAGCTAACCCATAACTGATATCTGTTGTAAGCACTGAACAATAATGCTGAATAAATGCGGAAAAATAGGCTGAAATACCATAAGTTTCAAAATCTGAAATAATGATAAATAAGAACATCTGATAAAACACCTGTATCTGAAATACTGTGTGAACTAGTCTAGTCTGAAAGCCTCTAACTGAACTGTCTAAATATGGAGTTGATGGGACAAGCCCCCAACTAACTCCAACTACTATAATACAGAAACTACTAAAATGCTGAAATAAAAGCATATCCTCGATAGATGAGGACTCACTACTAAATCTGTGACTGCTAACTAGACTGTCTATGCGCAGTCGGGAAACCTGAGCATCCGAACCTAAGATATGAAACAAAATAGCACAAAAAAGTATGCGTCAGTATATGGGAATGTACTGGTATTCTAGATGAGTTAAGACTGAATGCAAGGGTTCAAATGCTTGAACAATAACTCATGAAATAATATAGAGTAACTGAATGTGAGTACGTGGATAACTGAAACTATTGTAAATACTAAGTATGCAATATTGTGCATATATGTATACCGTAATTGAGCTTTTCATAAGCTAAGTACTGAGTTCTGTTACTGAGTAACTGATAAATCTAAAGTTACTGATACTGAGTGACTGTGTTTAACAATCTTGATCCTGTAGAACTGAACTGAGTTCTAGACTGAAGACTGAAACTGTGGGAGGTAATCATCTAACTGACATGCCCTTCTCTGAAATGATTGGGGTCCAACTTGTAACCCCAGTAGAAAGGGTGTTAATATTGTGCCACGGGTACTAACAATAGAAAACCAGGATGCCAAGCCTAACTGACGGGTGACACCTGGGCGGAGCCAAGCCTAATATAATGGTTGACCCCTGGGAGGTAGTCAAGTCTAGTCTGACGGGTGACTCTTCATCCTACGCTGGCTATGCAGTTCTAGAGTACAGGGACTGCTGCTAACGACTTTGCCTATCTGACAGGAAAGCCATTATCCCTGCACCCACTCGGTGCTAAATCCTACTCCCAACTGAATAGACACTGAACTGTTATACTGGATTGAACTGGATTGAATTCACTGAGTTTCCTGAGTGCTATAACTGACTGGGTTCTACTAAGTTCTGTATCTAACTGAGAGTACTATTGATCATGTCAAGACTGACACTATTCTGTAACTGACACTGGCTCTAAATAAACAGCTAAATTTTTGGGTATTAAATACCCCCAGGACTCGATAGCATGAAAAGTAAAGCATCACATGATCTTGCAAAGCATAACAATGTATACATGTTCATATATCATCTATAGAGACATTT
>NC_061116.1:162164846-162279746 GCF_002878395.1 Capsicum annuum | reverse complement strand
AAAGACTCGCATACCCCTGGAATGATTTAAAGACTCGAAATTTAAAACTGGAAATTAACTAAAAATCCCAATCTGAGCCCTTGGCACGACGCGGCGCGTGTCACTGGAAAGCGAACAACTGGGAATTGACCATCAACGCAACACGGTGGAATCGTGTTACCCCTTAGATGCGACCTTGAAGTTCACCGCGATGCAGTGGGATCATGTTGGTGTACTGGAAACTGATAAATGTAAAAATAAGCTGTGGCGAGATGCACCGATATCGTAGTACCTCACTAAAAATTGACAATTGTTATTTTGACATGCTTCGCGATGCGCTACTGGCTTGAATGATGGTGTTTAACGATTGAAACTTAAAATCACCATAACTTCTCACCCGGTTATCAGATTTAGGCAAATTTTATATTGTTGAAAAGCTAATTGAATTTCCTATGCAATGGCAGGCTCTACACTGAAAAATTATAAGTGTTTATAGATACTCATGAATTGAACTTAGATTATGCTAGGAAAATATGGGGTGTTACATTATGAGGCCTGAAGATGCTAGTATGATGACTTAGGTTGTACCATGAGTTGATCTAGTTTTTATATATGTACATCTGTATATAATTAGATTTGGTATTATCGTATATCCCTTTCTTCCTTCATTTATTTAGATTATATATTCATTCCTTGGCTTTGTATACTATTACTCTTCTTTTGACCCTTTACTCTTATATTGGTTAGCAATATACAGTATAATGTTGAGGTTCCTAAATATAGCTAGAACAGAATAGTTCATTCTTAATACCTTATTAGACATAGTTTTTCCGTTTTATCTCATTAGCTTTATTATGCAGATTGTTGGATATTTGGGTGTAATTTCTGTTTATATGTTATATATAATTTCTTTATCTTTGGAGATCAGTCGGCAGTTGTCTACTGAGTACCACGTGTTTGGTACTCATACTACACTTCTGAAGACTATAGATTACAATACAGGTTATCGTCATTGTTGTGTGCGTCCTATGGAGTAGCTATGTTTCGAAGACACAGGGTGAGCTTTTGAAATTTGGAGTATTAATTTTCTCCCTCTTATGTACTAGACTGGTCTCTATGTTATATTTAGAGATGGTGGTATCTGTATATTCATTTAGTACCTTATTTGTATCCTCTCTAATGGAAGAAGCTTTTGTACTGATTCCACCAGGTTTGGCGATTATCTTATATATGTTAGTCTTTTATTACATCTATTTAGCATTCCTTCCTTCATTCTCTTGGTAGTCTATTACAAGTAGTTTCGGACTACGGGGTTGGCTTACCTACTGGCGTGTTATAGTAGGTGTTACCATGACCTAATAAATTAGATCGTGACAATACCCATGACTGTCAGACACGTTATCCCATCCTCAAGTACCACTACCACTACCCCAGCCCTATCCCTACTAGCTCCACTACCTCTATCTAATTTAGCCCCACTATCCTCACCGTCTGGTTCACCGATATTCTTATTGATTTTCTTCACTACTTTTGAATTCAATGAATGCTGAGATGGTGAAGATTTATTCTTTTTAGCATCTCGTTTTAGTTCATCAATGCTTCTTTTTCTACTATCAAGGGTAAAAACTTTCTTTGAACCCTTTCCTACTCTTCTAGCCAGTTTTATGATCTACAAGAAATTGAATACCATTAACATTAACATTAATCTATATTAATTGATCACAAGGCCAAGAATAGAAACTAAAAAATTACACAACTTTATCCAGAAAAACCCCATTATCCACATCAATCGACATTCAAATATGCTACAAAACATAAATTTGTTTTAAGAAAAATCTCAAATTTCTAAGTCATTAATCGATAAAATTCAGAAAAATTCTCCATACTTTATATATATATAAAACAATCCTTGTGATTACTAAACACACTTATAAGAAATTTTGACCAGAACACTTATTTTATTTAAAAATCTTCAAAACGAACCTCATTACATTCAAAAATTTTAAAATAAAATAAAATAAAATAAAACCACCGCAATATGGACCTCAAAAGGATCGGAGAAAGATGAGAACATAAGTGGTAACGAGAATTTTGAAGTTGCGATCTTGGGAAAAAAAGAAAAATCAATTATGATAAAGTTGGGAGTTGAACTATTGGGTGAGAGGGAGAGAATGAAAAAGCGGAAGTTGTGTAAAGAGTAAAGAAGGAGTAGTGAGTTGTGTAAATATTAAAAAAGAATAAATGAATGAAGGTAAAATGAAAATGAATTTTATGAGATCAAGGTAGCATTAAGCTGATGACCCCACTACTTTGACTCTTTTTACCATAATCTTAAAGATTAAAGGGCCCAAGATTAAATCAATAAAAAAAATGTGATATCTATTCTTCTAGATAAGTTTTAAAATTGGGTGCCTCCCAATTTCTTTCGGATTACTTAGATCTTCCTTGATAGTAATAGATGCCTCATATAACTATGGTGGTCCACCCATTATATAGAGATAGGGGTATAACCCTGGCTAACAAGATCAAATCAAGTGTAACTAAGGGCCCTCAACATATCTAATTTAATTCGAAATAAGATACACAAGGATGAATTTAAAGTCTTAAATTTACACAAAAGAGATCCATCTATTCCGGACAAAGAGGTTCTTATGTTGGTAATTTTATTAATGGTTTGGCAAATGCAAAATCAACGACTCATTTGATATTTAAAATTCTAATGATATCATATAAGTTAAGATAGAAAAAATAGTAAGAAGAAAAAAAATAAGGCAATTGGAGATATTATTTCTTTAATTTCCTCACTTCTTATGATGAATACATCAACACAATATACTTCAGTGTTTGATAAAATTAGCAGTACGATTTATCAAATATTTGGATTTGTCATTCTCAGGATCCAATATCTGAAAGCAATGATCTTCTCCTTCAATATCAACCGCTTCTACTAATTTCCCACATTTCTCCATAGATTTAGCATATCGAATTCCCATATTTCTCAGCTCATCTTCCTCTGCCAAACACACCAACATCCTCAAACAAGCTGATTCTTCCAATCTTAGAGCTTTTTTAATTAAAGGATTAATCATTGGATCGTCAATTCCATTCTCAGCTAATGGATTCACAAACACCCACATCATACTTAACATACTATCTCTTATGTATTGGATCGATGATAAAAAGTATGGGAAAGAAAGAATCCCACCCAAGATTTTAACATTACCATTCAATTGTTCAATTCCAGCTCTCATGGCCATGTGATGAGCTATTGTTCCTCCGGCACTATCCCCGCAAATAAAGATGTCCTTGAAATCACTGTGTTCAGTTAACCATGGTTCTTTTTCGATTGTGGGATTTTCAAGAACATTATCTCTATCTCAATGAGACAAGGGTAGGGTACGGTCTGTGTACATTTTACCCTTATTGTTATTGTTGTTATTGAATTTTCTAGAACATAAGAGGCACGCAACCCATTGGACATTGAAGGGCTATCCAAGCATCTTAAAAAATAGCAGAGAAAGGATATTCTGTAGCAAGAGGATATTCTACAGAGATGATAATAGCGTTAGATTCAGCTCAAGAGGTTAAGGTACCTTTGAGAGAAGAAAGAGAGAGCCGACCCCGCACAAAAATCTCCACAATGATAATACACTAAGATAGGAAGCTTATTTTGCTTATTAACGGTGATTGATGAGAGATTTGGTAGAAAGATTCTGGCTTTGAGATGTGATGAAAGGGAGATGTCTTTCGAGGAAACTCCGGTAACAGACTCTTCTCATGATGGAGGAACATGAGTTGAAAAGAGAAAATGTTCAACGCGGCCGTTTTTGTATAACCACAGATGAATGGATAAATATCAATCACCACCTCTTTCTTCTCATTCATAGTTTACATTAGGAAAATGTCATAGCAAAATACAATTTTTCTTCTGTTATTATATAAACCCGGAGTCAAGTGTTATCTTAAAGTATTTAAATGCATTCTAGCAAGAAATATAGGGGTATCAAGTATAGAGGGTTGAGGTGATCAAAGGACAAGGGTTGGGGCATTGGGTGAATGGGAAGAAACAATGAGCATATAAAATATCACATGTCAGACTTGTTTATTCAACTTTATTAAGTAAGTCAGACTTTTTCCTCATTTTAAAAAATTACTTTTTAGTGAAAAAAATCAAATTTTTTATCCAAAAAATCATGAAAAAATTAAAAAAATATTTCTCAAAAAATATTCTACATTCAAATCAAACGCACCCTAAACTTCGAACAAAGGAATTTCCTTATGAGCTGATTTACTTGAAAAGTTAAAGGAATACAATTGTTGACTAAATCAAATTTAAGAGGGATGTAGAGTCATCAAATTTGATACGTATCGAAAAATAATTATTCTTTTCCTCAGTTTCCCAGATGAGGTGTTGTGGAATATATGTTTGAGTAACTATCCCATATTGCGAGCATGATACTCCTTCCAATAATATCGTCAAGACCTTCATTCATGTTCTGAAAAATATAATTTGATAAAATAATAGATAATAAAATAAAAATCTAAAAAAATATTTTTTATTTTATATAAAAAATAAAATTATGTCCTGCACTCAGTAACCTAAACAAAGTTTAAACATTCATACTATTTTGTAGCCAAACTCTCTTTGCCTCGCCTCCTTGTTATGATGGAAAAGTTAATATTTGATTTATTTAAACTGAAAATAAATTACACAAAAATAAATTTTTACTGTAATTCACCATGAAATTAATTTGGATGGTAAACACCCATTCACCTCTACTTTTAGATTGTAATTTCGAGTAATCAAGGAAGAAAAAAATAGAAACTCCTACACAAAATTTGTTTGAATATAATTTTTCAGTTATTGTATCTCAATTTTATGCTGAGTTTCTTTGTTCTATCACCTCTAGAAGGAGGCATTTAGTGAGAAACCGTTTGCCAAACAATTCAAAGGGTGTGTTTGGCCATGTGATACAAAATACTAATTTATGATATGATATCATATGGATATGAAGTTAAAGTTTTGTTTGAACATGTAATTTGAATTTTTGAAGTTATATTTTTTTTCATAAATATGAGAACTCTGCAAGTAGTGAAAACTATCCAAAAATAAAACTTTTTTTAATAATCTTACCAAATGAGCAAACTATAATTCATAAAAAAAAAAATTTAGTACACTAAAGATCTCATTCTATGCAAGATCGGGAAAAGGCCCCGCCACTAGGGTATATTCCTGTATAATTCATAAACAAGATATTTAAATATCCGTGTATAGCACAGAAATAGTATGGACACATTGAGGAAATAAGTCACGACACATGGAAGGATAACATATAGAACTTTATGATTAACTAAACAAATTCCAATGATCTTCTAGTTCTGGTGGTGACAGAGGAACGTGAGGTGAAAAGAGAATACGTTCAACACTGTCGTCTTTGCAGATTGCGGATGAACAGAGAAAGATCAATAACCACAACTTTGTCATTGAAATCCTTAATTTACGGAGTAGGAAAATGTCATAGAAAAATACTCCTCCATTTCAAAAAGAATGACCTAGTTTGACTTGGCACGGATTTTAAGAAAGTAAAAAAAATTTAAATCTTGTCGTCTTAAATTAAAAATATGTCAAATATACTAAAATATCCCTCAATCTTGTGGTTTTAAGCATGCCACGTGGAAAGTTAAAATTTAAAAGTTGCTAAAAAAGAAAAGGAGTCATTCTTTTTTAAACGGACCAAAAAAGAAAGTAGGTCATTCTTTTTTAAACGGAGGAAGTATAATTTTTCTTCTGTTATTAAATAACCCTGAGCCAGGTTCTTTACGATTAAAATAAATTAACAGTGTGTTTGGTATGATGGAAGCTATTTCCACGGAAAATATTTTTCTAGAAAATATTCTCTTGAAAAATAAGTTGGTTTCTTACTTATTTTTCAGTGATAGTTAAGTGAGCAAAACAAGTGTTATCTCAAGAGTATTCATATGTAATCTAGCAAAAAACTATACGGTAGAGGAGCGAGGTCTGGGGTCTCGAGGATGGCAAGTGACAAAGGGTCAGCCTGTTTGTTTGCACCCACTTCGGTAGTCATACTATAACTTTGACTCTTACTTTTTCGCTCGAACACTTAGTTTGCCTAGGCTTATGAATTGAAACAGACACAAGCATATACAAGATCAAATCCATAACTTTGTATTTAACTCGTGTCACAAAGAGACACACAAGTCAGACTTACAAAAATTTGACTTCCATAGCCAAATCTGGCCTTGAGACAACCTGCCTATGCTTATCTATTGGCCATAGATTCTGTCACATGTCAGTTATATGTCCAGCATATGTAACTATCCTAATTCAGTTGATATCCCCAACTGGTAAGATAATTTAAAATTGGAATACAACATTCAAATTCCATCAGCAACAAAGATTTACCATATATCTAAGGCGGTTGTAATTGCCCAACTACTGTCATGTGCAAGGCACACGCCAGTGTCAGAAATTCCTTGGTAGCACTTATTCCAAATTTGCATTAGGGTCATGGGTGTTTGTGCACTCGCCCATGTCACGGCTTTGTCAGCACCCAAGTCGCCCTATTCTAGCCATGTTTAGCCTAACTTGCCTTTTCTTAGCCACGTCTCTACAACATGACTTGCCTTAGCTTAAATCAACCTTAGTTTTGATCTTCCTTAGCTTGTCATCCCTTGTCATGCCTTAGCCACTCTACTACGAAGGTTTTGCCATGCCATGCCTACACGTGTCATTCCCTGTTGACATGCTCATGTCGGCAGACTGGCCTCAATTGAATATAAATTTAGCCCGAACCATTTGATCTTGGCTAGGTTGATCATGTAAATCCCTAGCCAAGCTCGAGATGCCCGAACCATCACGATGATGGTCTAACAAACTTCCCTCACCAAATGATCTCATCGTCCCCGATGAGGTAGAATCTAAGTAGTCATTGATTTTGTCTTCAAATTGCCACAATGATGATCCTTTCTCCCAAGTAGCTTCACATACTTGTTTTCCCTTCTATTGAACTACAAATTATGTTCGCCTATTTTTCTTGCCTTGTCCCAAAGTTTGGTGATCCAAGATGTTTTCAATCTCCTCTTCATACTACTGTCTTACAACAGGAGGAGCACATCTTTGTCACAATCCAAAAACAAGGGTTATTATGGCACTTGTCACGGCGAACCTTAAAAAGTAATTCTCTTACCCAAACTAATACACACGAAAAAAAAGACAAAAATGTCCCCAAGGTAAGACTTCTAGAACGAAGCTGAATCGCATAGATATAATAAAAGCGGAAAGTAAAAAATAAACACATGTAACCATAACTCCCAAAACCTGGTGTCAAAAGTGTAGGAACTACTAATACTATTCAGGAATCAAATACATCAGAAAATAACCACAAAGAAATAAAATTTGTCTCCGAATACTAATAAAGACATAACTAATACAGAAAGATAGAGGTGAACTCCGGACGTATGAATGTCCAACCACTACCTTGAGTAATTTGAAGGTGCCCGAAATCAACCAGTTTGAGGCGCACCCAAACCTAAAGCTATACCAAAAGGGTAAAGTAGGAGTGAGTACGGTCCACTTGTATACAGTAGGTGTCATAGGCCGATCGAGCAAAGTAGAAAATAAAGCATACAAAATACACATTAAGGGCACGCCACCTACAATTAGAAAATTTTCCACAATGGTAGCCCACACCTCTTGTACTACTAGTTCTAATATATCACATATATTGCAATATCACACCAAGATAGGACACAAGTACGTATTATATCACATATAAGTAGAACAAGGGAGAACATGTATATACAAGATCATCAAATATAAGTAAAAGAAGATATAACAAATACATAGATGACAAGTCAATATGAAAATAAAATATGATGTAACATAATAATGTAAGTGTAATGTATATGATGATGATAATGATGCATGAGGTCGTTGCACAACCTCTAGGATCGTTGCACAATCCACGTACACACCTACGGAGCTAAAACTTCCCGAATAAGACCCGTGGAGGGTTCTTCAACCCATTTACAATCCACATATCTCATATCTCCTATCCGACACATCCCTTGAAAAGGTTTTTATAAGGTGTTACAATATCTCCTCTCGACACTTCCGTTCGGGAGGATTTAATAAAAGGTGTTATCAGTGTTTCTCAGATGTTGCCATGTTGGTACTAATGCTTCATGAATGATTATAATATGAGAATGTAATGCTCACAACAATCACAATGAGTATTATCACAACCAATAACAATGATATATTTCCACAACCAACCACAATTATACATTTTCACAACCATGTGAGCCAATATTCCTTCATTATTTTCATTTCATCCATGAATTTCCACATGTATCATATAACAACAACTATAAATATATCACAATACACAAATGGTACCACATTAGGTATTTAAACAACACAATATAATTATTCACATATATGCAAGGCTGTCAACATCACATAGGACCTCACACGGTCACACATATCACATAATATCTCAATTTCAACAATTACATTTCATATAGGCCCCCATTCGAGCACAATACATAGATATTCATTTTTAATTTTAGTTTCCACCCTTACTATACATTTTATATCATCATTTACTATCCATCCAAGTCTGAAAGAATTAAGCCATAACCTACCTCAAAAGTCGAATTCAATCCACTACACTTTGAACTCACAACCTTAAATTCCATAAATGATCTTGAACTTCTCTAGAAATATCAAATACAGAATATATGAGTCAAAACAAAATCAACGACACCTATATTGACTATTTTTTGTTCGGGGTCAAAACGGATCCCTGAAATGGATTTTGAAAAAGAAGGGTAAAATCATAACTTTACTTCAAAGATGTATTTTCCATATTTTTAGAAACCTACAGCTGAAAACTCAAGTCAAATAGAGTAAAAAAAAGGTTTAAATCAAATAAAAATTATTTTAAAGCTTTACCAGGTAAAATCTTTGAAATCCGTATTAAGATCAAGAAACAGAGTTGTTTTAAGGTTAAATTGATGAAAAACTAGTGATTATAAGATAAAAACATTATTCAAGTGAAAAGACTGAAATTTGGGTTTAAAATCAAGCCCTAAGATTTTTGGGAGTTTGAAAAATCAATCAAGAAATTACTAAGAAAAAAGTGAATTCTTACCTTAAATCCGTAATAGAATCAAGAAATAGATGAATCTAGTTTCCCTAGCTCCCACAAGCTTCACTTTTAAGCTCTCACACTATTTTAGGGTTTAACTCTCAAGAGGCAAGATGAAAAATGAACAAAATGAGCCAAAAAAGGGTATAAAAATTTGCTATAAATAGTGCAGATTTTCTGCACCAGCTATAACAAAAAAGTTTTATTTTTTAAGTCTAATTCGGACTTTGATGGTATGTCCGAGATTCCTTCGGAGTCCAATAAATACAAAAAAAACTATGTAACCACACTAAATTCGACGCTCGGTACTCAATGGAGGTATAAAATTTTCAAAAAAAAAATTCACGAAGTTAACCACTGAAACTCGAAATCACAATTTTCCAAACCGAGGGTCAAAATGAGATTTAAAAGAAATAAAATCACAACAAACATGTTACCACCTTAAAATCGACGTTCTGGATCTGCTGATGGATTCGTATTTTTCATCCAAGATCATTTCAATCAAATGTGGATCCCACACCTGTATTTCTAATTTTTAAACTTTCTAACCAACAGGTCAAAATAAACTCGGATGCATCGAGACCCGAACCAAAGGTTTATCTAGCCTAAAATTGATATTCTAGAGCTGATGACGTAGTCCATTCAACCACCCATCTTACGGATCAAAAGATATCCACATAAGTCCAAAATAAAGCTCTTAAAGCCATAAAAAACATAATATCACATAAATGGTACCAAAATGCATCGCAAACTGTGTCAATCACCCCAACACCTCAGAAATACCCTAATGCAGATATGGGGTAAGGAAAAATAGTTTCAAATAACACAGAAACGCATATTTCACATATTTTATCAAAATACTAATTGTTACATCATCCACCACTAAAAATCTTGTTCGCCCTCAAACTAAAGACAAAATAAGCACCTGAATCAACAAAGAGATAGGGATAAGAACTATGCATATCAGACTCAACCTTCCAAGTAGACTCATCTACAGGTCAATGTCGCCACTGAACCTTAACCATAAGCATAAATCTAGCGTGCAATTACCTAACATCCCTAGCCAAAAAATAAAAACTAGCTCCTCAACAAAAGACAACCGCTCATCTAACTGAACTGACTCCCAACGAATGACATGACACTCATCTAGAATATAACAGCGGAGCATAGAAACATTATTTACTGAATGAACAACTGATAGATCAGGGGGCAAAGCCAACTCATAAGCCACATCACCACAGTCTGAAGAATATCAAATGGACTAATATACTTGGGGCTAAGCTTGCCCCTCCTTCCAAACCTCATCACAACCTTCATGAGTGAAACTCAAAGAAAAACACGATCCCCAACACCAAATCTCAAGGTACGAAGTCTACGATCAACGTAATACTTCTGCCTATTCTGAGCCGCTAAGTCTATCCTGAATGATCTGGAATCTGTCCAAAGACTTACGAAAAAAGTCCATTTCTCGAGATCTCACCTCTGAAACATCAAACCAACCCACTGGAAAGCGACAACACCTACCATACAATGCCTCAAAATCATCCATATCAATACTGGAATGGTAGTTATTATTATATACAAACTCAGCTAATGCTAAAATCTATAACACAAGTGCAGAGCATATCCTCCAAAACCTAAATGCTCTGACTGACCAGACTGAAACACTATGCTAAGATCAACCTGAGTACCCAACTCATCTAGAAAAGTCTTCCAAAAGTGAGATGTGAACACAGAACCTCAATTTAAAATAATAGACACTGGAACACCATAAAGATGCATAATCTCACGAATATAGATACGGGTCAACCTCTCAACACTGAATGAGACTTGAACCAAAATAAAATAAGTTAACTTGGTTAATGGATCAACGATGACCCAAACACTATCGAAACCATAAAAAGTATGAGGGAAAATAGTCACAGAGTCCATGGTGATTTATTCCAACTTCCACTTGGGAATGAGTAAGCTCTGAAGCAATCCACTAGGTCTCATATGCTCGGCCTTCACCTGTTGACAACATATGTAATGAGCCATTAGATCTGCTATATCTGGCCTCATAACACCCCACCAGTAGTGTTACCTTAAATCACTATACATCTTAGTCAGACCTGAATGGATGGAATATCTGGAACAATGGGCCTCTTCCAAGATCAACCTAATCCCGTCACTCACTCTTGGCACACAAACTCAGCCTCCAATCCGTTAAATTGCATATTAATTAAGTGAGGTTTCCTTAACCTCCCCACTCAACACCTTTTCATGAATCAACCTCAATCTAACATCATCAAATTGAAAAGCTCAAATCTACTCCATCAAAGAAAATCTAGCCTCCACAAATACCAAAACATATCCAGGTGTCGAAATATCAAGCCTAATCATTTGGTTAGATAAAGGCTGAACCTCTAAGGCTAAAGGCCTATCCTCACTCAAAATATGCACTAAGCTACCCATGCTAGTCAAATTCTAGCTCACGGCATCCGCAATCATATTAATCTTTCCTGAATGATAGAGAATGGTCAAGTCATAATCCTTAAGCAACTCAAGCCAACGATGCTGCCTCATATTAGGATCTCGTTGGGTGAAGAAGTACTGAAGGCTACGATGATTTGAGAAAATCTCACAACTAACTCCATTCAAGTAGTGCCTCCATAACTTCAAGAAAAACACAACTGCACCCAACTCCAGACCATGGGTAAGATAATTCTTCTCGTGAACATTACCCTCCTGCATCAACATAACACCCAACCTAACACCTAAAGCATCACAAAAAATAGTGAAACCCACACTCCTCTAGGCAAAGTAAAGGTAGAAGCTTGAGAAAACAAATCCTTAATCGTTTGAAAGCTTGCCTCACAAGCATTAGACCACTGCAAAAAATCTTTTTCTAAGTCAAATTAGTCAAAGGAGCTACAATAGAAGAAAACTCCTCAACAAAACACAGATAATAACCAGAAAAGCCAATAAAACTATAAATCTCGGCAAGAGAAGTAGGTCTAGCCCAATCACGAACTATTGCAACCTTGTTGGATCAACCATAATACCCTCTTTAGTCACCACATGACCCAATAAAAAAATAGAATCCAACCAAGACTCACACTTAGAAAACTTAACATACAACTTCTCATCCCGCAATCTCTGAAGCACAATCCGTAAGTGCTCCTCATGCTTAGCCTTACTCTTGGAATACATCAAGATATCACCTATAAATACAATAACAAAGGAGTCGAGATACGGTCAAAACACCAAATTCATCAAATCCATGAATACGATAGGGACATTGGTCAACCCAAAGGACATGACCAAGAACTCATAATAACCATATCGATTCTGAAAAGCTATCTTCAGAATATCTAAAGCTCTAATCCTCAATTGGTGATAATCGGACCTCAAATTAATCTTTGAAAATACCACAACACCTTGTAGGTGGTCAAATAAATCATCAATGCGAGGAAGATGATACTTATTCTTACCCGTCACCTTGTTCAACTACCGATAATCAATACACATCCACATAAAACCATCCTTCTCCTACACAAACAAGATAGGCACGCCCAAGGCAAAATACTAGGTCAGATAAATCTCTTATCCAACAACTCCTACAACTGATCCTTCAGTTCCTTCAGCTCTGCTGGGGCCTCCCTATAAGGATGAATAGAAATAGGCTTGGTACCTAGCTCAACATAAATAGAAAAATCAGTATCTCGACTAAGAGTCGTACCAGGCATGTCTGCGGGGAACACATTTATAAACTCACGGATAACACAAACAGAATCTAGGAAAGAAGGAAAAACAATGCTAGTGTCATGAATATGAGTCAAGTAAGATAAATATCCCCTCTCAACCAATTTACAAGCCTGAATATAATATATAATCCTCTTAGGACTCTAATGAAGTGCAACCTTCCAAGCTATCCTTGGCACACCCGGCGAAGCTAAAGTCATAGTCTTAGCAAAATAATCTAAGAAAAATGATAAAGAGCCAATAAATCCATACCTAAAATAATATCGAAGTCAACCATATCTAATACAAGTAAATCTACCAAAGTATCACACTCGGCAAAAGTCACAACACAAAATTGGTACACCTGATCCACCACTAAAGAATAGCCTACCAGGGTAGATACACTAATAGGCATGGCAAGAGGCTCACTAACAGAAATAAAGCTCAAAGCAAAATACACAAACACATTAGAAAAAGTTGATTTGGGATCAAATAATATGGATGTAGGTCTAAAACAAATGGGGATAATGCATGTGATCACAACATCAGAAGCCTCTGCCATAGGTCTGGCTGGTATAGCATAGCACTGCCCACGACCACCAACTTCCTGAGTGTCCCTATGAAAACCAACTATCTAAGTAGTCTTATGAGCTCCACTGCCTCTGCCCCTCGCACCTCTGGTAGCACCCCTACTCCTTACAACTGAAATAGGAGAAACCCAAATCACTTGATGGGGATAGTCCCTAGCCACATAGTCAGTCTCATCACATATATAACAACCTCTACAACCAGTCTCAATAGGAAAAAGTACAACTGGGCTCGAGCGGCCACACTGAACTGCTGAACCAGAAGATCCACCACCTGAACTCTATAAAGCAGCTTGCACTGGCCTACCAGGGTATCTATGAGAACTTATAAAATCTTTGGCTCTAGAGGTCTGACTCCTGAACTCACCAAAATATCCCACCTTCCTGACGCCACCCTAAGATGTTCTAAGAATAACCTCTGTCATCTTATCATGATCCACAATACTCTGAAAAGAAGCCCTAAGCACAACCATCTATGGCGTAGCCAGCTGAAGGGAGATATCCAAACCCTTCATAAACTTCCAAATCTTCTCAAAATCGGTGGAAATATTATCATAAGAATATCTGGATAGGGCATGAAAGTGTGGCTCATACTTAACAACTGTCATAGATCCCTGTTCCAAATGATCAAATTCATCCCGCATCCAATCCATCAAATTGCAAGGCACGAATCTCTCCAGAAAGGTATCAGCAAACTGATCCCATGACAACTCAGGGGCATAAATAGGCCAACAACCAACAAACAATCTCCACCAATCTCTTGCAGTATCTATTAACTGATATATAGTATAAGCCACACCATCTATTCAAAAAAAGTAAAACACAAGTCAGAACACAAGGTATGAAAGAATTTCGCACGATAAGGAACAAAAAAAGGGAAGTTTCCTAAAGATGTCCTATAGCCTCTCAAAGATAGATACATATGTCTATGTATGAATCGCGAGACTCTATTAGACATCTCATTTTTACATTGTTGAGACAAATAGACCTGGCTGCTTTAACATCAATTTGTCATGACCTAAAAATAAGGGTCATGATGGCACTTGTAACGACAAGCCTTGATAAGTAAGCCTCTAACTCAAATTGATACACACGGGAAAAAGATAGTAATTTCCCTAAGGTAAGGCTACTAAAATGAAGCCGAACCACATAGGTATGGTAAAATAAAAAAGAATTAAATCAGAACATGCATCCATAACTCCCAATACTTGGTGTCAAAAGTCTAAGAACTACTATTACTATCCCGGAGTTAAATACATCAAAAAAATAAGCAGAAAAAAATAATATTTGTCTTCGAATACCAATAAAGACATAACTAATATGGAAATATAAAGGTGAACTTCGGGTGTATGAATGTCCAATCGCTACCTTGAGTAATCTTAAGGCACTCGAAATCAACCAGTTTGAGGCGCAGCCAAACTTGAAGCTACACAAAAAGGGTGAAGTAGGAGTGAGTATGGTTCACTTGTACTCAGCAGGTATCCTAGTCCAATAGAGCAAATTAGAAAATAAAGCATACAAAATACATGCCAAGGGAACATCACCTAAATTAAAAAATATCCCACAACGGTAGCCCGCACTGCTTGCACTACCAGTTTTAATATATCACATATATTGCAACATCACACCAAGATAGGACACGTGTAAGTATTATATCACATATAAGTAGAACGTGGGAGAACACATATATTAAATATCATCAAATACAAGTTAAGAAAGATACAACAAATACGATGCAACAAATACATAGATGACAAGTCATATGTCAATACAACACAATGTAGCACAATAAAGTAAGTGCAATGTATATGATGATGATGATGATGATGCATGAGGTCATCGTACAACCTTTGAGTTCATTGCACAATCCCTATATACACCTACGGAGCTAAAGCTTCCTGACGTAGGACCCATGGGGGGTTCATCAACCCGTATACAATTCACATATCTCATATCTCCTCTTCGGAGCATTCGTCAAAAAAGGTTTCATAATCCTCTCTAGTACTTCCCTCGGGTAGGGTTTTATAAAAGGTGTTGTCAGTGTTTCTCAGCTATTGCCACAGTGGTACCAATGCTTCATGAATAAGTATGATATGAGGATATAATTCTCACCGCAATGAGTAATTGCACAACTAATCACAATGATATATTCCCATAACCAACCACAATTATATATTTCCACAACCACGTGAGCTAATATTCACTCATTATTTTTGTTTCAACCATGAATTTCCACATGTATCATATAACAAGTAGCATAAATATACCATAGTAAACCAATAGTACCACATTAGGCATTTTAACAAAACAATACAATTATTCACATATATTCAAGGCTATCAACATCACATAGAGACCCACACGGTCACACAAATCACATAATATCTCAATTTTAACAATTACATTTTATATAGACTCCCGCACAGGAACAACATATAGATAGACATTTACTATGATTATTTTCTACCCTTAACATGTATTTTGTATCATCATTTACTACTCAGCCTAGTCTGAAAGAGTTAAGCCATAACCTATCTTAAAAGCTGAAATCAGTTTGCTACACTTCGAACCAACGACCTTACTTTCCACAAATAATTCCAAACTTCTCTAAAAATATAAAAATTAGCATCTATGCGTCAAAATAATACCCACGACAACCATATTGACTACTTTTGATTTGAAGTCAAAGAAAACTCCCAAAATAGATTTTTCAAAAAAAAGGGCGAAATCATTACTTTACTTCAAAAATTGTTTCTCATATTCTTAGGAACCTACATCTCAAAATCCAAGTCAAATCGAGTAAAAAATTAGGTTCAAGTCAAAGAAAAACTATTTTTATGCTTTACCAGGTAAAATCTTTAAAATCCAGGTTAAAGTCAAGAATCAGAGTTGTTTTGAAGGTTAAATTAATGAAAAATTAGTAATTATAAGATAAAATATTATTCAAGTGAAAATGGGTGAAATTTGTGTTTAAATTGATCCCTAAGATTTTTGGGGTTTTGATAAATCAATCAAAATTACTAATAAAAGATGAATTCTTAAATTAAATCGGTAATAGAATCAAGAAATAGATGTTAATTTAGTTTCTCAAACTCCCACAAGCTTCACTTTTAAGCTCCCACACTATTTTAGGATTTAACTCTCAAGATGTGAGATAAAAAATGAGCAAAATGGGCCAAAAAGAGGGTAAAAAGCTGCTATGAATAGTGTTGATTTTCTGCACCAGCTATAAAAAAAAAGTTGTTTTTAAAAGTCCAATCCGGACTTCGATGGGGTGTCTGAGATTTTTTTGGAGTCCGATATATTCAAACAAACTATGTAAACACACTAAATTCGATTCTCCAGACTCAATGGTGATATCAGATTTTTGAAAAAATATCATTTTCACAAAGTTGACCCCCAAATTCAAAATCACAATTTTCCAAATCGATGGTCAAAATGAGATTTAAAAGCCATAAAATCACACAAAACATGTTACTATCCTAAAATCGACATTCTGGATCTGCTAGAAAAGTTAAATTTTCCATCCGAGGTTATTTCAATAAAATGTGGATCCCACACCCATATTTCTAATTTTCAACTTTCCAACCAACTGGTATAAATGAGCTCGATTGCATTGGGACCCAAACCAAAGGTCTACCTAGCCTAAAATCAATATTCTGGATCTACTAACGCAATTCATTCAGCCATCCATTGAACGGATCAAAAGATATCCACATAAGGTCAAAACAAGGCTCTTAAATCCATCAAAAAACATAAGATCGCATAAGTGGTACCAAAATAAATCAAAAACTGTGCCAATCATCTCCACACCCTAGACTACGAGAAAGGAAAAATAGTCAAATAACACAAAACTCATATTTCATATATTTTATCAAAAAGCTGGTCGTTACAATTTGAAGCTAACCTTGCTGGGTGTATGAAATCTTCATAAAAGGGCTTCCAAAAACTCACATCTGAAGTAGGATACATTTTCAGCCTTTTCAGTAGATTCTTATCGCTTCAAAGGGTGCATAATATTTGGAAATTAGCCTACAATGAATCGTTTTGCGATAAATTTTCTCCCATATTTGGGGAGTAAGCTTCAACAACACTTTGTCACCAACCTGAAATTCTAAAGCACGCTGATTTATATCAACATACTTTTTCATTCGTTTTATTGTCTTTCTTAAGTTATCTTAAACTTTATCTAGAAACTTTTTCTTTTCTCATGCATATTTGTAGGCAAAAGGGCTCTTACCCTCTGTTTTGGACCTAGCAGCTTCCAGTGACGTGTTAGGCTGCAAGCCTGATACTATTCCAAAAGGACTCTTCTCAATTGTTGATGATCTGTGCAGATCATAACAAAATTGTCCACTATCTAACAACTTCACCCAGTTCCTATGACCTATAGTCACATAGTGCCTCAAATATCCTTCTAGTAAATGATTGATTCTTTCGGTATATCCATCAATTTGTGGATGATTTGCATTTTATAACGTCATTTCAGTGAACAATATAGTCCAAAATATGCTTGTGTACCTTATATCTCGAACACCGAGTGGAATACCAAAATTCTTGACCACAAAATTATAAAATAATTCAACATCTATATTAAAATAACAAAGTGTAGGAGCGGCAATCAAAATAGCATACTCTAAAAACCTCTCAACCACCACCATGACTGACGTTTTGCCATCAACTTTTGGAAACCTGCTAATGAAACTCCATAGAAATGGAATCTCATGGGAGCTATGCAATAGGCAGAGGTTGAAGTTAACCTACTTCCTTTTTTATCTTAGTCTTGTCAAGTTGATGAACAAAACAAGACTTCAAGTAGGCTTCAATGTCATCTTTCATTTTCAATCAAAAATAATTTTGGGACAACAATGCCATCATTCCTTCAACACCCGAATGACTAATATAGATAGGATCGTGTGTTTCTTTGAGGAGTTTTGACCCAATCCATCACTTTGAGGCACCATAATTCTCCCCCTTAAAATACAATAAATCATCTTCGATATAATACTGTCTAACTGCCCCTTATTTCACTTGATCCATCAATTTAACATATAATGAATCATATGCAATACTAAACATTATATTATCTAAGGAATAAGATTCAAGTCTCGTGATTGCAAAAACTACAACAAATATCTCTTTATGACTCAATGCCTCCGTAACTTAATTTTGCTTGCCTGGCTTATGTATCCAAACAAAATCATATTTCGCAAGAATCTTCTGCCAGCAGGCCTGTGTCGGACTCAGTTTTTGTTGAGTTTTAAAGTATGTATTAGCTACATTATCCCTATTGACAACAACTTTGTTCCCAACAAATACACTCATTAAATTTGAAGACAATAGAAGACTGCCACCATCTCTTTTTCGTGAGAAAAATACCTTTGCTCTTTAGGATTCAATTTTTTGCTCTTAATGCTATTGGATGATCCTCTTGCACTAGCACACCACCAACTACATAGTCAAAAGCATCAGTATGAACTTCAAATGGCAAGTTAAAATAGCCAACCACACTATTGGTTCAGAAGTAATAGCCTTTTTCAAGGACTTGAAAGTCTTGTCACTCGCTTCAGACCAAACCCATTTAACATTATTCTTCAAAAAGTTTATCAATGGGGTAGCCTTCGTTGAATAACTGGCGATGAACTTTTTATAATAGTTTGCTAAGCCCAAAACTGATCTCAATTCTTTAATCCCGCTTGATGCGTTCCAACCCACAATTGCATGCACTTTATTTGGGTCCATTTGCACTTGGTTTTAGTTAACCAAATGTCCCAAAATTTTGATCATACAACAAGTAAACTCATATTATTCCATCTTGACATAGATTTGATATTCTATAAGTCGTTGCAGCACTTTGCTCAAATGCAACAAATGATCTTCTAGTGTTCTAGTATAAATGACTATATCATCTAAGTATATAACTAAAAATTCATCAAGGTACTCATAAAGGATATTATTCATTAAGTTACAAAAAGTAACCGGGGCATTAGTCATCCCAAACGACATTACAAGGAATTCATAGCTATAATATTCAGTTACATAAGAAGTCTTAAGGGTATCCCCCTCAGCTATGCGCACTTGCCAATAGCCAGACCTTGAGTCTAATTTAGAAAAGAAACTAGCCATAAACAACTTATACATAAAGTCTTGAACTAGTGGAACCGGATACTTGTTCTTCATAGTCACTTTGTTGAATACACGATAGTCAACGCACATTCGTAAACAGCTATTTTGTTCTTTTGGAACAGGATAGGGGCACCATACGGAGACTTTGAAGGCTAGATCAGTCCTACCTCAAGCAATTCAGACAACTACTTCCTCAATTCTATCAAATCTATTGAGGACATGAGATAAAAAGGCATGCCGGTGGCATTGATCCAGGATTCATATCAATTTTCCTCCTTGGATGCAACTCTTTTGGTGGCATGACATCCTTTAATTTTTCCAGCAACTTAGCAACACTTTTCGGAGATTTAATCTGCACATCAAAATTCAGTTCAACTAATGCAACAAGATAAGCAATCTCACCCTTCTCCAAGCCCTTTTCAAAATCCACAATAAACAACTAAGCAATAATTTCAGAGTTTTTCCTTTTCTTTTCCTCGTTATAAGGTCGAATGTCTTTTAGAAATCCAGGGTCAGTTTCCTACATGAGCATCAGACCGTTCAGTAAGAAATCAGAGCGACCTTGAACTTTTTCATACAACTCACAAACTTGGGTATTTTATCATGGTAAAGGCAAACAATTCTCATTAAGGCCTATAATATCTGTTCAAGACCGCACTCTGACATCACATTAAGAAATAAGGCTTCCAATTGCACAATAAGGCTAATGATGTCAAATAAAGCCCCGTATGGGTATCACGCAGTATATAATATCATAAGTAAACAACTACAAAATATAAGCCCTTAAATGGGAATCATTAAATATATAAAAAGAGCTCAAAAAGCATAACCCATAGTTATTTTCCTCATCCTATAACATGCTTTACTTATTCATTAACTATCCTACCCAATTTTAAGAAGTTAAGTCACAACCTACTTCAAAATGATGAAATCTGAGGCTAAAGTCCTTCAACATGGAGCATTCCCTTTTCGATCGACCTTGGAATCAACTACAACATTCAAATATAGCATCTATGCATTAAAAAAACTAAAGATACCCGTATTACCAATATTAAGGCAGATTCTAAAATGGATTTGAAAAACAGATTTAAAAATGAAAGGGATAAAATAAAAAATTATTTTAGAAATATCTTCCCAAAGGTTAAAGGAATCTACATTTGAAAATCCACGTGAAAATGAGGTCCAAATCACAAAAATAATTTTTAAGTTTTTCCAAAAAAAATCCTCAAAATCCCATAGTAAAACCAAGATTAAAGATGTTTTGATGAAATAATTCAATGAAAAGTCATGAAATCAAGGTTTTTAAGCTTGACCAAGCTTAAATGGTGATGAAAAACCTAAAAATTACTAAAATCTAAATCTCAAGTCCAAAAATGATGAAAAATTACAAGATTGAGCCTATACATAGTGGTGGCTGCTTTAGCAGCTAAGTGGCCACTAAAGTGGTACCAGACTGCTAAAGCAGCTACCGCAAAAGCAACGCCTGACCACTAAAGAGACCTAACTGCTAAAGAGGCTATCGCTTAAGAGGTCTTGGGCCACTAAAGCGGCTACACCAAATATTAACAAGTGCTAATTTTGGTACAAGGTAATAATACTAATGGACTTTCGATATTTAATTAGGACCACATAGAAATAAGCCATATATGCTACCAAGCTAAATTTAATGTTTCAGACTCAATAGCAACATTGTATTTTCAAAAAAAGTCTATTTTCAACAAATTAACCCCCTCGGACCCCCCCCCCCCCCAAGGCATATTTCACTAGGTTTTTAAACGGAGGATCAAAATATAAACTAAAGGCTCTGAACCCAAACTAGCCCTACTAATAACCTAAATTCAATATTTTGGATCAATAGGATTGTCCAAATCATCATCCGACACTCAGAACATCAAATGTTCATGAAAGTCAACTAAGGAACTTTTAAAGCACCTAAACAACTCAAACTCTCCCTAAACCCTCTTAATTGGGAATCGTGCCAACCATTTTCACACCCTAATATAAATATGTAGCAACTATGGAGGAAGAGCAAAATGATCAAATCACAAAAAAATCAAGTTTTCATACTTCAGGTCAGTATAGTATCCACCAAAGACTCTAGTTTATCTTCAAACTAAAAGGCAAGGAAATACCTGAATTGATAAAGAGTCGAGGGAAACTACTGTGCATGTCGTACCTGACCTCCCAAGTAGCCTCTTCAATAGGATGGTGTATCCACTCAATCTTAACCATTAACATCCTAGGTTAAAATAGACATTGGTTGCTCTACAAAGATCTACCTCTGATCCAACTGAATCAAATCCCAACAAAGTATGTGGGACTCATCCAGAATATTATGTTGAAGCATATACATACATACATACATATATATATATATATATATATATGAAAGACTAAATGAATGCCATAAAATCCTGAGGGTAATCCAAGCTCATAAGCAACCTCCCCAACTGTTCAAAGAATCTCATATGGCCCAATTGTCATGACCTAAAATGCAAAAAGTTGTGATGGCACTTGGCGCGGTGAACCTTGACAAGTAAGTCTATCACCCAAAACAATACACAAAGGGAAAAATACAATAATGACCCTAAGGTAAGGCTTCTAGAGCGAAGCCCAACCATACAAGTATAATAAATGTGAAAAGAATCATAACAATGCAGCCATAACTCCCAAAACCAGGTGCCAATAGTATAAGAGCATACCTAAATACAATTCAAATCCAAGGAAATACATAAGATGTCCAAATACAAGAGAAACTCTGTCTTTGAAATAAAAGTAAAGATATAGTCTATAAAGAAAGCAGAAGACATTCGGATGCCTGAAAATCATCAACTACCTTAAAAGCTCAAACAATCGCCGAAATCAAGCAACGTGGAGTGTACCCAAACCTGAATCAGCACCAGAAGGGTACAATAGGAGTGAGTATGGTCCACTTGTACTTAGTAAGTATCATAGGCCGACCGATCCAAGTAGAAAATAAAGTACACAAAATACACGCTAAGGGCATGTGACCTGCAATCAAAAAATATCCCACAGTGGTATACCAAACCGCTTGCACTAATTGTTCTAATATATCATAAATAATAACAACACAACAAGTAAAACACAAGTATATATTATATTAAATATAAGTAGAAACAAAGAAGAACATGTATTTACAAGATGGTCAAGTACAAATAATAAGATATAGAGCAAGCAGACATATAATAAGTCAATGTGGAAATTGAATCACCACATCAACATGATAAAGCAAATACAATGTATAAGATGATAATGATGATAATGATGATGATAATGCACGAGGTTGGTGCACAACCTTCGTATACACCCAAGAGGCAAGCTTTTTCAATGTGGAGGGTTCGTCAACCCATATACCACTTTGTATACACCTACGTAGGCAAGCCTTTCCAACGCAAGACCCGTGGGAGGTTCGTTAACCCATTACCACCAGTATCCATGACACTTCTCTGACATATTCCTTCGGAGAAATTCTATAAGATCTAATATCCCACACCAATATCCAGTATTTCCAGTGTTTCCAGTATTTTCAATATTTCCAGTGTTTTAAAAGAACATACATAACATCAAATAAAAATCAAGTACACATAGGTGACAACAAGTATATATAAAGCAATAAAATAAATAAGTGAAATGATGTTTGTGATGACATGAGGATGATAATGCAATATTCACAGCCAATCACAATGAGTATTTTCATAACCAATCCATAAGATGTATTTTAATAACCAACCACAATGTTATATTTTCACAACCATGTGAGCCAATATCCACTCATTATTTCCACCATCCATGAATTTCCACATGATTCATATGCCCACAAAGTATGAATATGCCACAATACACCAAAGGTACCACAATGTGTTTATTCACGTTTATTCTAGGCTATCAACATCACATAAGACCCCACAGATCACAATATCACGTAATATCTCAAATTCAATAATTATAGCACTTATAGACCCACACACGGTCATAAGATATAGATAGCCATTTCTCATGATTAATTTCCACCTTTAATAGGCATTTTAGTATAAAAATTAACTACCCAGCCCAGTCTAAATAGTTAAGTCATAACCTACCTCGAATGTCGAAATCTGTCTGCTACACTTTGAACCCATGACCTTATTTTTCACGAACGATCTCAAAATCAACTAAAATCAAGAAATATATAATCTAAATATCAAAACAAAGCCAACGATACCCATTTACCTATTTTTGATTTGGGGCCAAAATAGGTTTTCGAAAAAAAATGGAAAATCAAATTTTATTGCAAAATATGTTTTCCATATTATTAGGAATATATATTTAAAAATCAAAGTCAAATCGAGTCAAAAAAGAGCTTCAAGTTGAAGAAAATTCATTTTTAGGTTTTACCGGATAAAATTTTAGAATTCCACATTAAAATCAAGAATCTAAGTTGTTTTGAAGGATAAATTGATGAAAAACTAGTAACTATAAGATTAAAACATTATTCAAGTGAAAAAAAAGTCAAATTGGGGTTTAAAAATCAAGCCTTAAGATTTTGGGGATTTTGAGAAATTAATCAAGGAATTAGAGTAGAAAAAGATGAAAGCTTACCTTAAATCTGTTATAGAAACAAGAAATAGATGTTAATCAAGCTTCTCAAGCTCTCACAAGCTTCACTTTTAAACTCTCACACTATTTTAGGGTTAACTCTCAAGAGGTAAGGTGAAAGAATGGGCAAATAAAAGGGGGAAAAGTTGTTTTTATACCTTGCTCCAGCTTTTAAAAAATCAGATTTTTTAAAGTCCAACCCGAACTTCGATGGGGTACCCGGGATTCATTCGGAGTCCAATATATGCAAACTAATTATGTAACCACACTAAACTCGATGCTACGGCTCGATAATCAGATTTTTGAAAAAATATTATTTTTACAGAGTTGACTCCCGAACCCAAAATTATAATTTTCCAAACCGAGGGTCGAAATGAGATTTAAATATCATAAAATCCAACCAAATATGTTACCACACTAAAATCGATGTTCTGGATGCATTGGCAAAGTTGGATTTTCCATCCGAAATTGTTTCGAGCAAATATGGATCCCGCTAAAAAAGAACTCTCACTCGATAAAACGGCCCCTTTTGTGCCTTTCTTACTTGATTCGTCCACACCCATATTTCTAATTTTCAAACTTTCCAACCAATAGGTCAAAATGAGCTTGGATGCATCGGGACCCGTACCAAAGGTCTACCTCACCTAAAATCGATATTCTAGAGCTACTAGAACAGTTCGTTCATCCATCCATTGCAAGAACAAAAAAATAATCATATAAATAAAAAAAATAAGGCTCTCAAAGCCATCAAAAACTAGAATATGACATAAATGGTCCCAAAATGGATCGAAAACTATGTCAATCACTCCCACACCACAGAAATACCACAATGCAACTATGGGGAGGGGTAAAATAGTCAAATCACACTAGATCACAAATTTCACATATTTCATTAAATTTTCAGGTCGTTACATTATCCACCACCAAAACTCTTATTCCTCCTCGAACTAAGGCAAAGAAATACATGGATCAACAAAGAGATGGGGGATAGGAACTATGCATATCAGACTTGACCTCCCAAGTAGCCTTATCTACAGGTCGATGTTATAATTGAACCTTAACCACATGGATAACTCTAGAGCTCAACCACCTAACTTTCCTAGCCAAAAAGGAGACTAGCTCCTCAACAAAGGACAACCTGCTTATCTAACTAAACCAACTCCCACCGAATGATATGAGACTCATTAGGAATATGGTGGTGAAGCATAGAAACATGAAAAATTGGTTGAACAGCTGACGAATCCGGGGGCAAGGCCAACTCATAGGACACATCACCAAAAGTTCGAAGAATCCCAAATAGACCAATATATCTGGGGCTAAGCTTACCCCTCTTCCCAAACCTCGTCACACCCTTTATAGATAAAATTTGAAGAAAAACACGATCACCAACATCAAATCTCAAGGCACAAAGCCTATGATCTTCATAGCACTTTTGTATACTCTGAGCCGATCGAAGTCTATCCTAAATGATCTGGTCACTATCCAAAGACTCACAAAGCAAGTTTATACCTCAAGGCCTTACCTTTGAAACATCAAACCAACCAACTGGCGGCTGACAACACCTACCATACAATGCCTCAAAGGGGGTGATATCAATACTGGAATGGCAGCTATTATTATAAGCAACCTCTTCCAAAAATAAATGTTTCTCCCACTAGCCACCAAAAATCCATAACGTAAGCGCGAAGCATATTCTCCAAAACCTGGATAGTCCTCTTTGACTGGCCATTAGTCTTGGGGGTGAAATGTTGTATTAAGATCAACTTGAGTGCCCAACTCACCTTGAAATATCCTCCAAAAGTGAGATGTGAACACTGAACCATGATCTGAGATGATAGAGACGGGCACACTATAAAGTCTCACAATCTCACGAATGTAGATATGGGCTAACCTCTCGGCACTGAATGAAACCTGAAATAGAATTAAATGGCCAAACTTGGTCAATTGATCCAGGATGACCCACACACTTTTAGAATCACTAGATATATAAGGCAAACAGGCACAAAGTCCATGGTGATCCATTACCACTTCTACTTGGGAACGGGTAACCTCCAAAGCAAACCACCAGGTCTCATATGCTCGGCCTTCACCTACTGACCACATAAGCAATAAGCCACAAAATTCTCTACATCTTTCCTTATGTCACCCCACCAATAGTGTTGTCTCAAATAATGGTACATTTTAGTCACTTTAAAATGGATAGAATATCTGGAATAATGAGATTTTTCTAAAATCAATCTACTCCAATCACCCACTATCGGCACACAAACTCAACCCCCAATCCTAAAAATAACATCCACATCAAGTGAGGCTTTCTTATCCTCACCACTCAACACCTTATCTCAAATTAATGTCAATCTGGCATCATCAAACTGATGAGCTTGAATCTACTTCATCAATGAAGACTTAGCCTCCACAACTTTAAAGAAAACACAACTCACACCACTCCAAATCATGTGTAGGATAATTCCTCTCGCGGTGCTTCAAATAACAAGAAGCATATACAATCACCTTGCCATCCTATATCAGCACAACACCCAATCCAATACCTGAAGCATTACTAAACATGGTGAAATCCATACCCCCTTAGGCAAAGTCAATATAGGAGATAAAGTCAACAAATCCTTGAGCTTTTGAAAGATTTCCTCACAACCATCGAACCACTAAAAAGAAATCTTTTTCTAGGTCAACTTAGTTAATGGAGCTGTAATAGATGAAAAGCCCTCAACAAAATACCGAGAATAACCTGCCAACCCAATAAAACTCTAAATCTCAGTGGGTGAATTAGGTCTAGACTAATCACGAACCACTGCAACCTTGGTTAGATCAACCATGATACCTTTCTTAGTCACCACATGACCCAAGTAATAAACATACTCCAACCAAAACTCACACTTAGAAAACTTAGCATACAACTTTCCATCTCTCAATCTCCAAAGTACAATTTGCAAATGCTCTTTATGCTCAGCCTCACTCTTAGAATAAACTAAGATATAATCTATAAATATAATAACAAAGCAGTCGAGATACGGTCAAAACATTCGATTTATTAATTCCATGATGCAGCAAGGGAATTAGTCAAACCAAAGAACATGACTAAGACCACATAATGACCATATCAAGTCCGAAAAGCTCTCTTCGGAATATCCAAAGCTCTAATCCTTAAGTGGTGATAATAGGATCATAAATTAATCTTTGAAAACACCGTAGCACCCTGAAGCTGATCAAATAAATCATCGATGTGAGTAAGAGGATATTTATTCTTAACTGCCACATTTTTCAACTGTCGATAATTAATGTACATCTACATAGACCCATCCTTCTTCTTCACAAATAAGACAGGTGCACCTCAAGGTGCTACACTAGGTCGGATAAATCCTTTATCTAACAAGTCCTGCAACTAATCCTTTAATTCTTTCAATTCGGCTGGGCTATCCTGATAAGGAGGAATAGAAATGGGCTTAGTGCCTGGCTCAACATCAATGAAAAATCAATATCACGATCTGGAGGCATACCAGGCAAATCCATAAGAAACATATCCACAAACGTATGGACAACACAAACAAAGTCTAAGTAAGGAGGAGAAATTAACACTCGTATCACGACTATGAGCCAAATAAGATAAACTTCCTTTCTCAACCAACCTACTATCCTAAACATATGATATGACCCTTTTAGGCCCTGAATGAAGTGCACCCTTCTAAGATAGCATTGGTAAACCCGATAGAGCTAAAGTTACGATCTTAGCAAAATAATCTAAGACAACAAGATAATGAGCCAACAATCCATACCTAAAATAACATCAAAACCAACCATATCTAACACAATCAAATCTACCTAACTCTCATGGCCACAAAAGGTCACGGCATAAGATCAGTGCACTTGATCCTCTACTAAAGAATCTTCTACAGGTGTAAATATATGTATAGGATGGCAAGAGGCTCACTAACAGAATCAAAACCTAAAGTAAAATATGTATACACATAAAAAAAGGTCGATCTAGGGTCAAATAACACAGATATAGATTTAAAACAAATGGGGGTGATACCTATGACACAGCATCAGAAGCCTTTGCCTCAATTATAGTTGGTAAAGCATAATCCAGTCCATGACTACCAACTGGCTAAATAGCCCCGCGATCACCACCACGACCTCCACTATCTTTGTCTCTCACTCCTTTGGTAACACCTCAACCTCTCACAATTATAATAGGAGTAGCCCTAAAAATACTGCGGGGATAATTCTTGGCCACATGGCCAGTCTCATCACATACATAGCAATCTCTAAACTTGCCCTGATGGACACCCTGCACTTTTAAATTAGAAGACCCACAAGAACCTCTCAAATCTCTACCTCAACAAGTCTGACCTCTGAACTTACCAAAATAATGCACCTTCTTAGAGCCTCTTAAGATACCTGAGGAATAGATGCATGCATCCACAACTTGTCCCCTATACTCTTGAATGACTCCCCAAACACTATCATTTGTGTCGCGGCTCATTGAAGAGCAGGAGGTAAAACAAGTCTAGCTGGCTGAAAACCCACCTGAAGAGGTAATATGGATAAGGGTTGCACTCTGTATGTCAAAACACCATACTATGATATCAAGGCTGATGGATAAATAGTACTCAAGGTCTGAGGAGTACACAAAACCAAAGTAGGAACAACTAGAGGAACACCAAAACTAGACTCTAGCACAAATGGAGGTACCATGCTCGGAGCTGGGGGAATACTAAAATGAACACAAAGGGGAACCAACCACACGGGGCAACAGATAAATCAACAATCCCTCTAAGACTGAGGTATAAGAACTCTGAGAAACAAGAGTAGAACTCACACCTCCAACCTACTCAACACGAGGCTCAGGGAAGAGCCCACAAGCACTCCTTCTGGGTGGGGTTGATCCATGGGCCCATCCACTCCCTCAAATTTGTCCATGACTTGAGAATCTCCTTCTAGGTGAAGGCTCCACATCTTTAATCACACAAGACCTAGTTGACACCATCTGTGCAGAAAGAATGAAATAAAACTCAGAACACAAGGTATGAAAGAACTACACACAAAAAGGAATAAAATGAGGAAAGTTTTCCTAAATATATGTTATAGCCTCTCAAAAATAGATACAGACGTCTACATACCGATTCACGAGACTTTATTAGACATCTCACTCTTACACCATTGAGATCGATGAAACCTGGCTGATCTGATACTAATTTGTCACGACCCAAAATCCAAAGAGTCACGATGGCACTTGTTGTGATAAACCTTGAAAAGTAAGCCTATCACCTAAATTAATACACAAAGTGAAAAAGATAATAATAACCCCAAGGTAAGGCTTCTAGAATGATGTCGAACCATACAAGCATAATAAATATTGAAAGAAACACAACAATGCACCATAACTCCCAAAATTAGGTGTCAACAGTATAAGAATGTATCTACATTCAACTTGAATCCAAGGAAATACATAAGATATCCAAATACAAGAGAAACTTTATCTCTAAAATAAAAGTCAAGACATAGTCTATAAAAAAAAGGAAGCAGAAGACATTCGAACGCCTAAAATCATTAACTACCTTGAAAGCTCTAACAATCGCCCGAGTTAAGCAATGTGGGGTTTACTCAAACCTGAATCTGCATCGAAAGGGTACAGTAGGAGTGAGTATAGTCTACTTATACTCAGTAGGTAACATAGGCCGACTGAGCAAAGTATAAAATAAAGTACACAAACTACATACTAAGGGAATGTGACCTGCAATCAAAAAATGTATCACAACGGTAGCCCACACCACTTGCACAAATAATTCTAATATATCACAAAAATAACAACAACACAGCAAGTACAACACAAGTATACATTATATCACATGTAAGTACAAACAGAGAAGAACGTGTATATACAAGATAGTCAAGTATAAATAGCAGGATATAGTGCAAGTAGACATATAACAAGTCAACATGGAAATTCAATCACAACATCAACACGATAAAGAAAGTGCAATGTATAAGATGATAATGATGTTGTTGTTGTTACTAATGATGATGTTGTACGAGGTTGTCGCACAACCTCTATATACACCCACTGAGGAATATTTTCTCGAAGTGGGACCCATGAAGGGTTTGTCAACCCATATACAACCCTATACACACCTATAGAGGCCGATGCAGGACCCATAAGAGGTTCATCAACCCATATACCACCGGTACCCATGACTCTTCTCGAGTATAATTCTTTGAAGAAGGTCTATAAGATCTAATACCGATCCCAATATCTAGTATCTCCAGTATTTCTAGTATTTCCAGTATTATTAGTATTCCCAATATTTTTAATATTTTTAGTGTTTTCAGAGCACATACGTAGCATCAGACGCAAATCAAGTACACATACGTGAAAACAAGTATATATAAAGCAATACAACAAACAAGTAAAATAATGTGTGTGATGGCATCAGGATGATGATGCAATATTCATAGCCAATCATAATGAGTATTTACATAACCAATCCGCATGATGTATTTCCACAACCAACCATAATGTTACATTTTCACAACTACGTGAGCCAACATCCACTCATTATTTCCATCATCCATGAATTTCCCACAAAGAATGAATATATCACAATACATCAAAGGTACCATAATATGATTATTCACTTATATTCCAGGCTATCACATCATATAAGAGCCCACACGGTCACACATTTCATGTAATATCCCAAATTTAATAATTACTGCACATATAGCCCCCATATGGGCACAACATATAGATAACCATTTTTCATTATTAGTTCTCGCCCTTAACATATATTTTGGTATATAAATTAACTACCTTCCCAGTCTGAAGAGTTAATCCATAACCTATCTCGAATGTCGAAATTAGTCTGTTACTATTCGAACCCACGACCTTACTTTCCACCAATGATCCCAAAATCAACTCAAACTTAGAAATATAGAATCTATGCATCAAAGGAAAGCCAATAATACTCATATTGCCTACTTTTGATTTGGGGTCAAAACAAACCTCCAAAATGGGTTTTCGAAAAAAAAAGGGCAAAATTGAAACTTTATGACAAAAATGTGTTTTTCATATTTTTAGGAATCTACAGCTGAAAAGCCAAGTCAAATTAAGTAAAAATGAGGTTCAAATCAAAGAAAACCCAATTTTAAGCTTTACCTGGTAAAATCTTTGAATTTCGCGTTAAAATCGAGAATCAAAGTTGTTTTGAAGGCTAAATTGATTAAAACATTATTCAAGTGAAAAGGAGTAAAATTGGGGTTTAAAATCAAGCCCTAAGATTGTTGGAGTTTTGAGAAATTAATCAAGGAATTAGAGTAGAACAGGATAAAATCTCACCTTAAATTCGTAATAGAACCAAGAAATAGATGTTAATCTAGCTTCCCAAGCTCCTATAAGCTTCACTTTTAAGCTCTTACACTATTTTAGGGTTTAACTCTCAAGAGGAAAGGTGAAAGAATGGGTTAAATGGGCCAAAAAGAGGGGGGTAAAGTTGTTTTTATACGGTGCACCAGCTTTTAAAAAAACCCAATTTTTTAAGTCCAATCCGGACTTTGATGGGGTGCCTGAGATTCATTTGGAGTCAGATATACATAAATAAACTATGTAACCACATTAAATTTGATGCTTCAGACTTAATGGCGATATCAGATTTTTTATGTCATTTTTATAAAGTTGACCCCCGAAGCTCGAAATTATAATTTTCCAAACCGAGGGTCGAAATGAGATTTAAAAGCCATAAAATCCAACCAAATATGTTAGCACCCTATAATCGATGTTTCGGATGCATTGGCAATGTTAGATTTTCCATCTGAGGTCATTTCAACCAAATGTGGATCCCACACCCATATTTTTAATTTTCCAACTTTTCGACTAATAAGTTGAAATGAGCTCGAGTGCATCGGGACCCAAACCAAAGGTCTAGCTAGCCTAAAATTGATATTTCAAAGTTGTTGACACAATTCGTTCTACCATCCATCGCACAGATCAAAAGATATCCACATAAGTATAAAATGAGGCTCTGAAGCCAACAAAAATCACATTATCACATAAATGGTATCAAAATACATTGGAACTATGCCAATCACCCTCACAGACCAAAAATACAACAACATAACTACACAGAGGGATAAAACAGTCAAATCAGACAAAATCACAAATTTCACATATTTCTTCAAAGTTTTAGATTGTTACTCCGATATACCTAAGGCTATGCTTGCTTCTCATTTTGAACCTCATCACGCCCTTCATGGATGACATATGAAGGAAGACCCGATTACTAATCCCAAACACCAAGGACCAAATACTGCTGTCCACACATCTCGTTTGCTTACTTTGGGCTACCTAAAGCGTATTCCGAATCATCCAAACTTTATCAAAAGACTCAAGAAGCAAGTCAATACAATAGGGTATAACCTCTGAAGTCTCAAACCAATCAATAAGAGATCGACAACGTCTACCATACATTGCCTCAAAAGGTGTCATCTCAATACTTGAGCGGTAGTATTATTATAAGCAAATTTGCTAGCATTAAATATTGCTTCCATTAACCTCCAAAGTCCATAACACAAACGTGGAGCGTAACCTCTAAAACCTGAACAGTCCACTCCGACTGACCATCAGTCTATAGGTGGAAAGTTGTGCAAAGGTCAATCTGAGTACCCAAATCTTTTGAAAACATCTGTTAGAAGCTTGAAGTAAACACTGAGCCTCGATCTAAAATAATTGAAACAGGCACCCAATAAAGACGAACTATCTCACAAACAATTATACAAGCCAACCTCTTAGAACTGAAGGAAATCTAAATATGTATGAAATGGGTAATTTTGTCAACCAATCCATGATGAACCAAATGTTGTCAGAACTATTAGAAGTATGAGGAAACTCACTCATGAAGTCCATATTGATCCGCTCTCACTTCTACTCTGGAATGAGTAATCCCTGAAGCAAACGCTCGATTTCAAATACTCATCTGTCACCTGCTGATAACTAAGCAACGATATACAAATTTGCTACATGCTTCTGCATACCACTCGCCAAGTAATGTTGCTTCAAATCACTATATATCTTAGCCACCCCTAGGTGGATAGAACATCTGAAACAATGTGCCTCCTCTAAAATAAATCTCACTTATCCACCAACTCTCGACACTCAAACTCAGCCTCTAATCCTCAAAATATTATCGAAATCAAAATATGTAGCCTCACTACTCAACACCTCACCCTTAAACTATCATCATCAAACTGGTGAGCTCAAACTTTCTCCATCAAAGAGGATCTAGCATCAACAAAGGCTAAAATATGTTCAAATGTCAAAATATCAAGCCTAACTATCTAGTTAGCTAAAGACTTAACTTCTAAGGCTAAAGTCCACTCCTGGGGCAAAGAGATAAGCTAAACTCCCCATACTTGTTGAATTTTTGCTCAAGAAATCCTCAACCACATTAGCCTTACCCAGATGATAAAGAATAGTGAGATCATAATCCTTAAGCAACTCAAGCCAACATCGTTATCTTATATTAGGATCTCGTTGATTGAAGAAGTACTGAAGGATACGATGATCCAAGAAAATCTTGTAAGGAACTTTATTTAAGTAATAATGGCATAACATCAACATAAAACCATGACTACCAAATACAAATCATGGGTAGGGTAATTCTTCTTATGAGGCTTCAACTGATGAGAGGCATGCAATCACCTTAACCTCCTGCATCAATACTTTACTCAACACAATACCAAAAGTATTACAAAATATGACAAAACCTGCACCTCCTTGGGTAAAGTCATAATAGGAGTACAAGTCAACAACTCTATGAGCTTTTGAAATCTCTTTTTACATGCATCAAACCACTAAAATAACATCTTTTTCTGAGTCAACATAGTTAAAGGAGATGCAATAAATGAAAAACCCTCTACAAAGCATCAATAATAACCCATCAAACTAATAAAACTCTGAATCTCAATAGGAGAAGTAGGTCTAGCCTAATCACGATTTGTACTTACCTTGGCCGAATCAACCATAATACCATATTTGGTCACCACATAACCCAAGAAAGAGATAGAATCCAACCAAACTCACACTTACAAAACTTGACATACGGATTCTTTTTACGCAACCTCTGAAGTATAACCCTTAAGTGCTTTACATGATCTACCTCATTCTTGGAATAAATCAAGATGTCATCTATAAATACAATTACAAAGGAGATAAGGTATGATCAAAATACCCGATTCATCAACTTCATGAACATTGTAGAGGAATTGGTCAACCCAAAAGACATGATTAAGAACTCATAATGAACATTTTGAGTCTGAAAAGTCGTCTTCAGAACATTCAAAGCTCTAATTTTTAACTAGTTATATCCAGATCTCGAATCCATCTCGAAAAATACTGAATCAACCCTTAAGCTAGTAAAAAAGATCATCAATGTGAGGAAGAGAATACTTGTTCTTAATTGTTACTTTATTCAACTGCCTTAAATCAATACACATACATATATAACTATTTTTTCATCAAAAATAAAATAGGAGCACTCCAAGGAGATACACTAGGTCTTGTAAACCCCTTACTCAATAAATCCTACAATTGCTACTTTAATTTCTTCAACTTAATTGGGGCCATCCTATAGGGATGGATAAAAATAGGTTTGGTTACCGACTCCACAATAATAGGAAAATCAATATCCTGATCCAAAGGCATACTAGGCAAATTTATAGAAAACACATCCATGAACTCGCGAACAACATAAATAGAATCCATAGAAGGTGGTAAAGTAACACTAGAATGATGGACATAAGCCAAATAAGATAAGAACCCTCTCTCTACCATGCGACAACACATAGGAAAGATATCCCTTCACAACCAAATTAAGAGTACCTTTCCAAGCTAACCTTGGCACACCCAGTATAGCTAAGATTGCAGTCTTGCATTAACAGTCCAAATAGAATAATAGGGAGCTAACCAATCATATCTTTACTAACATCAAAATCAACTATATCTAGGATAATCAAGTCTACCCAAGTCTCATAGCTTTCAAAGGTAACTATACAAGATTGGTACACTCGATCTACCACTAAAGAATGTCCTACTTGGATAGAAAAATAAAGAGGCATATAAAAAGGCTCACATACAACATCACAATCAGAAGAAAAATATATAGACACATAGGAGAATATAGATCCAGCTGGGTCAAATAACACTAAAGAATATCTTTAGAAAACTGGGATGATATATGTAATAACTGCTTTAGAAGCTTCTATCTTAGGTCATCCAAGCATAGCATAACAATGACCACATCCATTCCCAAACTGAGTAACTCCACAACCACCACTACGAGCTTTCTTACCTCTACCTCTAGCCCTACCCCTACCACTCTATGAACCGCTTTCACCGTAGATATTAGAGTAGGGCAAAGCTGAAGCTGAGAACCCTGTTAAGTGGGTCCATACACACTTTTGGGATAATCTTTGGCCAAATGGACAGCCTCATGACATACAAAAAACCTTCTATGACTTGACTTAATTTGAGGGGGAACAAATGAACTAGGACGACCGCCCTGGCCTGAAGAACTAAAATTAGAACCTTCACTAGCATGACCTCATTCCTAGCTGCCAAAAGTTACAGAACTTGAAGGTTACCACGTGATCCCTATAAAGCAGCCTTAATTGGCCTACCATGTTAACCACAGAAACCTCTACTAGAGAAATCTTTACCTCGAAAGGTGCAATCACTAAACTCGACCTGATGGCACACCTTCTTGGTGCCTTCTTAAGTAACTGGCAATAGATTCGGTCAACTTTGCATGTTTAATAATACTCTATAAAGAAACCCCTAAAATAACTATCTAGGTTATAGCCAACTGATATGGACACTCAAAGCCCGTCATAAAATTTCAAATCCTCTCTAACTCGGCAAAACTGCAAGAGGTTGAATATCTAGATAAAACATAGAAGCGTACCTCATACTTGAAAATAAGCATAAAACCCTGCTCCAAGTAATAAAAATAATCACATATCTGATCTCTCAAGCTATATGGCATAAAACTCTCCAAGAAGACCTCAGAAAACTAGATCCAAATCATAGTAGGCAAACCTAAAGGCCTACAGCTGGATAAAAACCTCCACCAATCCCTAACTACACTCGTCAATTGATATGTAGTATAAGTAACTCCATAAAACTTAAAGGATCCAAGATTATGTAACATCTCCTGGCAGTCAATCAAAATAGGCTTCGCTTCTAATCGCTCCACTAAACTTGAGAGAATCCAAATGAATAAACTTCTCAGATCTTAATCATCAGAATATATCATTGTACCCAAAACAAATGGAGAAATAGTAATTCTACTAGGCACTCCATCCACACACAGGGGGTACCGTAGATGACGGTTGTACCCCCGAAATAGAAATACCATAAGCATATATCAGTACTGATGGTGGAACACCACTCAAATTCTGAGGAACACCAGGTACAATCAATGGACCACCCTTTAAGAAAATCATAAGATAAATCAACAAATCTTGAACAACTGGGGTATCAACTAAACTCTGTGGAACCCAAGCTGGCCTTAGACCCCCTATCTGATAAACATCTCTAGTATACACAATCTTAGACTCAGGAGAGGCCTCCCTAACATATTCTTTGGCTGGGGAAATTCCTTATTCCCATCCTCTACCTATGGGTTAATCACGAACCTAACCTCATCTTCAAATCAGGGCTCCCATATTAAGTATCGGCTCAACATTCTTAGCATCTCTAGACCTTATCCTCACCATCTTCTTAGAAAAAATATAATAAAAGTCTAGAAATTAGACATGAACAAACTGCACAACAAAGAACCAAATTAGAGAAGGTTTTCCTAATGATATCGTATAGCCTCTCAAAAATAGATATGGACATCTACATACCAATCAGCGAGACTCTACTAGACATCCTGCTCTTACAATTATGAGACTGGTGAACCTAATGCTCTGATACTAATTTTCCATGACTCAAAAGTTGATGTTCATGATGGCACTTATCTCATCCCATCCTTGAGAAGTAAGCCAAGCTCCAAAAATCAAAACAAATTATAAACAAATAGTAAAACAAAATAAGGCGAAACTTCTAGAATGAACTCAGACCACAAAATAGATAAATATGAAAGTCTAAACAAAATACATAACAGTCCCAAAACCTAGTATCATAAGTACAAGATCATCTAAAAACTATATCCAAAGCTGAAATACTATATAAGCCTAACTTTGTAATAAATAAAACCAACATATAGATAAGATGAGGTCTGGAACTAACTATGAGAGTCTAGAGTATGCCAGTACCTCAAAGTATCCAAGAATCAAGCACGAACTCAGCTACCCAGTGTCACACTCATACTAGGATCTGCACCAAAAGGACACGGCAGAAGTGAGTACGGTCTATATGTACTTAGTAGGTATCATAGGTTGACTGAGCAAAGTAGAAAATAATACAAATAAAGAAAATACTATGAGCGCACAACATTCAAGAAAAAGAGTTCCTAAATATTAGCTCACGCCGTCTCCACTATCACTTCTAGTATATATATCATCAAGGAATAAGCATACACGAAAGTATAGATAGAAGATATACACTACAAGCAAACACATAATGAGAAGCACATAATATGCAAATGTAATGCAATGCTATGTATGATGAAGCGAATGGTTGAAAATTGTCACATGACTTTTTGTATAGAAATATCGAACCTCAATGCTCCAAAAATAGGACTCATGGGAGGATCACAACCCGTATACTATATCAAATTTTCGTTAACCTTAGCAGCATGTGTCAATCTACTCAACCATCACATTCCTTATTCTAGGCATTTTAGAAAGTGTCTCATTTTTTTCCAAAAATTAATGTTCCTCAATGGTATCAATATCTTATGAATGTGTATATATAATAAGGATGAAATACTCATAATTATATCAATATTAAGATGTTAAATCCATTCAATAGGTATATAAATGAGCTTAGAAATCCACATAATATGCCAATTATTCATGATATCAGTCCTAATTGTGCACCATTAGAATAAATATGCATGTAAAACATAATTAATAGCATATCAACCTATAAACACGATATTTTATCATGATAAAGGCAAACAATGCTCAATAAGGCCTATAATATCTATTTAAGCCCCCACTCGAGCATCACATTAAGAAATAAGGCATTCAAATGCACAAATAAGGTCAATGATATCAAATAAAGCCCCAGCACGGACAACACAGTATATTATATCATAAGTCAACAACTACAGAATATAGGCATCATAAAATATATAAAAATAGCTTAAAAAGCATAACTCATAGTTATTTTTTCCATCTCATAGCATGCTTTACTTATTCATTAACTACCCAACCCAGTCTGAAGAGTTAAACCATAATCTACCTTGAAACGGCAAAATTCGAGCTAAGTCCTTCAACACAGAGCCTTTCCCTTTTGATCGCCCTCGAAATCAACTACAACATTCAAATATACCATCTATGAGCTAAAATAAAGCTAGTGATACCCATATTTCCCATATTTGAGCCAAGTCCAAAATGGTTTCAAAAAATAAGTTTAAAAACGAAAGGGATAAAATCAGAATTTTATTTTAGAAATACATTCCCCAAGGTTAAAGGAATCTACAGTTGAAAATCCATGCCAAAACAAGGTCCAATCAAAGAAAAATTATTTTAAATATTTTTCACAAAAATTCTCAAAATATCATGTTAAAAGCAAGATTAAAGAGTGTTTTGATTATATAATCCAATGAAAAGTAATGAAATCAAGGTTTTGGAGCTGACCCAAGCTCAAATCGTGATGAAAACTCTAAAAATTGTCCAAACCAAAAGTTCAAAATTCAAAAATAGTAAAAATCTCAAAATGGTGTTTATATACAGCGATGGCTACTTTAGCGGCTAAATTGCCGCTAAAGTGGCTACTGTTTAAGCGGTCCATGACCGCTTAAGAATCTACACCATATATATGCGAGTGTTGGCTCTGAACAGACCCTCGGGATCTGATGGAAAACCCATAGAAACAAACCATATATTTTACCAAGCTGAATTCGCATTCCTGACTCAATGGCGATATTGATTTTTTAAAAAAAGATCTTTTTCAACAAATTAACCCCTGGGATCCCCTTTAAGACATATTTCAGTCATTTTTTAAATGGAGGGTCGAAAAATAAACTAAAGTCTTCGACACAAATCAACTCTGGTACTAACCCAAATTCGACATTTTAGATCTGATAGAAGTGTCCAAATCGCCATCTGGCACATAGAACATCAAATATTGATTAAAGTCAACTATGAAACTTTTAAAGATCCTAAACACCTTAAACTCTCCCAAAATCCTCCCGAAGACATTGGAAACTGTGGCAATCATCCTCACATTTCAAAATCAACATTTAACAACTAGGGGAAAGTGCAAATGGCCAAATCACATAAAAATCTAGATTTCACACTTTAGGTCATTATATCCATAGTGAGCTTGAATCTCCTTAAAGAGAGCGAGATCTCTGTATCACAGCCAGAATATATTATTTTTATTTATTTTATTTTATTTAGTTGCCCATTGTGTTGTAATTTGTAGAATATTACATCAACAATGCATATTACATTCTGTTTTTAGAGTGCTTAAAATATAATGTCACTTATGATATTTAACAGTGACTTATTTAATCCAACATCTGATGCAACATTGCAAACTTTTTATAATTAACAGTGACTCTCTTATTCCAACCTCTCATGTGACATTGCAATGTTATCATTTTTTAAAAGACATTTTGATACGTTATTACAAATCTTTTAATTGAAAATAACAATAGTTAAAAAGTTTCGTTTATTATTTATAAACTTGGGATCCAATAATATTCAAACTAACAATATTTATACCCAGTAATCAAACTAACAACATTATTCTCAACATAGTCCCACAAGTAAAATTGGTCCCAATAATCAAACTAAATACAATAAAGCAATACTGAGGTATGATACAATCAACAAATAACTAATCAAGATTAAATTTTCCTTTTGAACAACAATTATCACCATTATCATGACCAGCATAGTATGTCTGGATAATAGTCAAGATGAGGAGGACAATAGAACCAACCAAAGCAATTATAGACCAGGGATTGTCAAAATAGTTTGTTTTAAAATCAGCCATCCACATCTTTACTTTGCTATTGTAGTGCTTTTCGATATTCGTCTTCACATCCCAGTAAGAAGAGCTATCCTCTGCCTCATAAGTATTCAAAGCATTGTAAAGTTGAACAACTTGTTTGTCCCTCCCTAAACTATTAACTATAATATCTTTCTCTCGCAGCTCCTTCACGTCCTTTTTTGAAACCACAAGGAGCTTCATGAAGCTCACGTAAGCAGTGACAGATCTAGGCAGAACAAAGTTAGGAGCAAACTCATAAGCTATCATGTTCATGAAAAATACTTTGGTGTACATTGTAACGTGCAAACTTGGGAGCTCCAGCATTGCAGACTGACAGAATTTAGTGGGATAAAACCTTACACCTTTGAGTGATTTAATCCTACTAGCCCTGAAATCAATGCCTTTTGATTTCAGATCGCTCACCGAACGAAACACATACCGGCCAGGCATATTTGGTCCTTTGCCTCTGGAGAAGCAACAGGAGTCGAGGCACGATACCAGTTTGTTGATATCGCAACAATGATCTGCAGGTCGCGTGCTTTCGTGATCCAAGCCTGTGACAATTACTCTTCGGAAAATTTCAAGAAGGTGAAGGGGGGGTTCCATCTCTAGTTTGTTGGTGGCAAATGGATTTTCAATATTTTCATCATCAAAAAACATTTTAAAGCAATAGGTTTCTATGGTCTCTAACAATTTATCTCCCTTAGTAGTGTCATGATCAGTATCATATTTCAAGTGAACCAATATTTTGAGAATATGGAAAGGTACTTGATTTTCAAGCAAATACATGTCACGTCTAATGTTTGTATAAACAACAGTACCAAGATGATTAATTGTCCGGATCTTTTTAGGTGATTGCTCAGTCTCCTCTGGTCCGATATAATTTAGAATGAGACATGCATCTTGAAGCATCATTCGAGCAAATACTTCATTACTGTACTGACTGGTGACTTCTTCCAGGTAAAAACTTTTAGTGTACCTAGTAACACTTAAAATCTTTTCCATGAAGACAACTTCATTTTTGCCTCCAATAAACATTTTAACGGCCTCAGGCTTGAAATCCTCAACGAACTTGAGCTTCTTTTTTCCATAGTGGTAAGGCCCCAGGGAAACCACTTTTGGTTCATAATCATCACTTTCCTTATTCTCTTCTCTCATCAACGATGGAACCATTTGCATAGCTGGTTGCTCAAAAGGCATTTCTCCTTCCATCAATTTGCTACAAGATGAAGTAATTTAATTTCGATTTTAATTTATGTTGAAAGAGTGGGGAGATCAAACATCAAACAACAGATTAATTAGTGTATCCAATCCAGGATTAGTTACTATACTTAGTTTATCAATATACTTTGTTCACACACACACATATAGAAAAAATTAATTTCCTCAAAGCAAAATGATAATATATATATACTGAATTATGACCATCTCATCTAAAAATTAAAGTTATTAGATAGAACATACTTTAGCTACATGTTTTGTTTGATTCTTTTTCATATACCAAGTTAAAATGCTTGACTATCTTATCTAAAAACTTAAGCTATATATTTTAGAGAAATCATATTTATTTCAAAAAAAATAAAAAAATTAATCTTTCATTCGGGATATGAATCGCATGAACGGGGAAATAGGCCGTTGTGGTGTGCTCGGAACTAAAAAATTTCATATTCCTATTCTTCATGAAATTTCCATTAAGACCAATTTGCAAATATAAAATTTTTATAATTGAAATTGGTGTATTTGTTAGGGTAGTAATTACAAAGCTACAATTATACTTTTTTGAAATTACCATAACGTCTTTCTTTTCCTCAATGTAATTACATAGCTACATTAAAATTTTAAAATAAAATTTAATTATAAAAAATTAAAATTAATTATTGATAAATAAGGTCCTTTATTTACGATATTAAGTTAGGAATTTAAGTATATCTTGTACCTTGAAAATATGTTAATTAATAAGCAGATATTTTTAACTAATATTATAAAAAATGATATATATATATATATATATATATATATGGCTTAAGTCATCCACAACTCCTTTAAGTTGTCCCGAAATTTCACTTGAATCTATCAACTCAGACTTGTACCTGTTGAATACCTTTACTACTGGTCTTGTACCCATTGAACACTTTAACTACTTGAATTCGAACCGTTTAAACACATTTTTAACAATCAGCTATAAATATTAAGTGTGTGTAATTGTGGTGGTGAGGCAAAATAACAAATTAAATAATGCCATTTGGCATGTGAATCCAAAAAAACAAAAAAATAGTGAAAAAAATCTATAATACAATTTACAATATTTAATTAAAAAAAAAAAAGCAACTTTTCCATAACCCCCCCCCCCCCAAAATCATCTTCTTATTCGTCAAATTCTGTAAAAATAATTTCAAATTATTTTTAGCAATCTTATTTCTTTTGAGTTTTTCAATGGCGTATTAGTATCAATTTATATTTATTGCTATATTTTCTTCTTCTTGTGTTGTGGGTTCCTTAGAATTTGAATTCTTTAATAATATCAAGAAACTAATTTCAGATTCATATCAAGTTAGCCAAAAAAAAATGGAGTTTCGTCGGAGAAATTTTTGTATTAGTGTCAATTTATATTTATTGTTATCTTTTCTTTTTCTTGTGTTGTGGGTTCCTTAGAATTTAAATTCTTTAATAATATCAAGAAAGTAATTTCAGATTCATATCAAGTTAGCCGGAAAAAATGGAGTTTCGCCGAAATTTTTTTTGACCCAATTTGATCTTTATTTTTCTGATAAGATTCTATTCTACATTTTTAATGTTAAGCCTTTGTCGGTCAAGGATCAAATTTGTTGCCTTCTTGCTACTAAATTTTTCAAAAGAAAAAAAAAAAACTTCACCAAAAATTAAATTTTCAAGAACCCAAGTGAAAAGATTAAAAAAAATATTTTAATTTTCAGATCAACGAGGAGAAAAAATTGCCCCAAAATACTCTGCAAAAACAAGATTGTTAAGAATTAAAAAGAAAATTACAGATGAAGAAGGATGATGAAGAAAACGACTAAGAGAAGTGATTGGGGGGGGGGGGGGGGGGGGGGGGGTTTTTTTTTTTAAAATTAAAATTGTCATTAGTGTATTAATGATTTTGTTAACAAAAAACAAGTCATTTGATACTCTATTCACGCTCCTAAGGAGAGTGAATAACACTTTCCTTGCCACATCAGCACTTTGTGCCTGATAGATATAGAATTGAATGGGTTAGGGGTCTGATAGATACAGGCCTGAGTTGAAGGGTTTAAGTGAAATTTTGAGACAACTTTAAGTGGCTAGCGATGACTTAAGCCTATATATATAGAAAAAAGTTATGGTTTCTACCTCAAACTATACATGAAAAGTCTAAGTCACACTCAAACTATCATAATGACCTATTACACACCAACACCATATAAAAGTGAAACTATTACCTCCCCGCAACACTCTTGCCCAAGTTTAATGAGTGGAGGGTACTCCACTCGCCCTGTGGTGATGCCACGTGTTTAATTTATTTTTTCTATTTAATTAATGGACCCTTAAATAAACCTAACCCGACCCAACTAATTTAATCCAATTTTAACCCGACCCAACCCAAATATTTTACCATACCCAATTCATTCGGGTAGAATATGAATTTAAATATCTCCTTCTTCCTACCCAACTATTTTAAATCTATTCTTCTTTCTTTTTCATCATTGATAAATTGAAGGGAAAAGAAAAATTTAAAGAGAGAAACAAACAATGGTAAAATAAATATTGAGTATAGAAGTTGCGGTAAAATTTTGATAGGCGGTGATAACACCATTATTGCCGGTGGCAGGTTCGAAAAGAGGAAGACAAAAAGGGAAAGGGAAAGTTTCATTGTCAATAGTAAGGCGCCATTAGAATTTAGTAGTGGTGCAGGTGCGAATTTGTGGTGGTTTTTGTAAATTAACATGTTAACAATGGTACTATTGTGATTCTGATAGCAATTTTAGTAGTGGATGTTGAATTTTGTGGTGGTTGTTTGTGATTTTTGTGATACTAATGGTTGTATTGTAATTTCGATAATGAAAATTATGGTGGATTCTTAAGATTATTTTGGTGAAGATTTGAATTTGATGATGATGGTGTCAATGATGGTATTTTAATGGTGATTTTGGTGAAGAAAAACTAGTTGAAGAAAGAGGGACCCGCATATTAAAATGAATAAATAAGAAAATTTAATTTTATTATCATTTTTTCAATTGAAAAAATAACTAATCTAATTGAATATATTAAGAAAAATATTAGGAGTACTTAATGATATAATGACAAATGAAATAGTGACACGCGTGCAATTATGTCATTTTAAGATTTTTTTCTTTCCTCTCACGCACCTTAGGAAGGTGAATACACCTTCTCTGCCACGTCACCTTCTAAGGTGGAAATAGTTTCACTTTTATATAGTATAGGTGTGTAATAGGTCACTACGATAGTTTGGGTGTGATCTAAACTTTTCGTGTATAGTTTGAAGTGAAAAACATGACTTTTTTCATATCTATACACACACATATATACATATACATACATACATACATATATACATACATACATTAATAAGCAAATATGTTTAACTAACATTATAAAAAATGAATTACACACACAGAGACATATATAAGAAATAGTTCATTTTAATTTAATTAATCATAAAATCTAAAAGCACATGATTTTTTAGAGCATGATATTTATGTTTTACAAAAAAAATTAATATCATAAAATTATTCAAACATTTGACAGAAGATAACCTATCAATTCTAGCTGAAAGATGAATCACATACAATTTGAAATAACAAGTCAATACTAATAAAACAAATAAATTGAAATGAAAAATATAACATAAATTTAAAAACAACATAATCAATACTTTATGTTAAATTTTAACGTGACTTATAATTATATAATTCTAATGAAAAGTAAAATATAAGTCTATAACACATTCAACAATGAGTTCTACTTTAATTTAAAAATTGAAATACTAACGGAATTATGCTAAAATAATAATAAATAAATAATAATAATAATAATAATAATAATAATAATAATAATAATAATAATACCATGGAGTGAAAAAGAAGTAAAGGTTGAGAGTGAGGGAATGAAATATAGATAATGTAAATATAAATACTTTTTTAAAAATTTAAAATAAAAAATCAAAAAATCAAATGGAAAGAAATCCAAAATAGAAATAAAAAAAGAAGAAATTGAAAAGTGACATGACAGTGTTACAAACAATTCACACCTATTCTGAGAATAGAAGAGTCTAATTAGCCTCTCCCAATTACACACAATTTCCTGCTAATCAATTAAACACCTGACCAAACTGTGTTACACCCAATAATTACACTCAAATCTAATTTGAGGCATCTTTCGAAACATGAGTTAAATAGTATTTTTGCGATCAATTTTCATTTCTTCACTTTCAAAAAAAAAAAAAAAAAGTAGTGAGCCAAGTTAAACAAGAGAGAGAACAGACTTTTAGTTGTTGTTTCTGTTCATTTTTATTTGTTTACTATTTTAAAAATATATTTTTATTTTTATTTATCGCTTTTAACATATCAAGAAAATATAATTATTTTTTTTCATGTTTTATCCTTAATATTAATTACGTATTCTTCAAATTATTTTTCAAAATACCTAATATTAAATATCAATAAATAGGGTTAGTGAGTTAAAATAACTATATCAATCATTGTTTCCTTAATGGACATGACAAATAAAAATGAGCGAGGTAGTATTGAATATCTTTTCTTTTGGTTTCACATTCGATGTTCGATGCCCGCATTGAAACTCCGACTAATCTGGATCGCGCGTTGCAGGTCCCATTAAGAGGTTAGCGCTCCCAATATAATTTTTTCCATACTCGAAACTCGAACTCGAGATCTTTAATTAAAGTTGGAGAAGCCCCACCACTGCACTACAAACCATGTAGTGGGGGGAGTATTGAATATCATCTATCGCCACCAAGGAAGAAAGAACAATTTTAGAAAAGGATATAAGTTAGAGGTGGTATTATAAGGAATACGTTTAATTGTGTAACTAGTTTCAATTTTTTTTCTTTTGTAAAATTTAGAATTCATCATTTAAAAGAGAGAAAAAATGAAAAGAATCATTGATGCATTAAGAGGCATACCATGAAGACTGAAAAAGGATATTTATACGGCGGAACACATTTACATACCAGTGCACTAGCGTTTGGGAATTCGGATGCTCCTCTGCTGAGATGTTTGATAATAGTCAAGGATATGTTCGCCATATTTAAAAGGTTATCAAGGATGGAATTTATTAAGCCTTGGTCCCAAAGTAAAGAAAAAAAACATTTTTGGGTAATAAGTAAAGAATAAAAGTTAAAGTGTCATTGGGATAGTTTAAAAGTAAATGAAATAAAGACATATTCTCTCCATTTTAATTTATTTATCAAGTGTACTGTGTGGAGTGTTAAAAATATTTTCTTCAATTATATATTTTTTGAAATATTTTCTAAACAGTTTGCTTTATTAAGTAATATTGTAACTTATAATACTTTTTATGAAATTTCGGAATATGTAGTAAGTTGTACTTTGAAAAAATATTGAAGATTCTGTGTCATAATTGACATTGAACCTAGGTTAATTTAACATACGTAATACAAAACAAGTCAAACAAATTAAAGGAGAGAAAATATCACTTTAATTTAGAACCATAATTTCAAAATTTAATGAAATTCTGCGTTTGCCATCCTTAATGCAAGTCTTTTTTTGGGCGATTAGTAGCCAGATCTATTTTTTAACTAGGAGTAATATGATTCATGTTAGCACGGATCTAACCAGAAGAATATTTTTAGGTTAACTATTGTCACTTGTAATACTTTTTACTTAATTTTAAAATAATATATGTTACACCTTCTGTCTCAATTTATGTGGTATTGATACAATTTCAAGAGTTAATTAAATTTTTGAGATATTTTTAAATGTTAGAATTATTATTATTGTGATTTATGGTATTTTTTTTCCTGTCTCAATTTATGTGGCAGTAATAAAATTTAGAGAGTCAACCAAACTTTTTTACGTCTTTTTAATAATTTTAAATTATTAATTATTACGATTTATAATATTTTTACATAATTCTCAAATATATAAAAGATTAAAAAGAAAAATAAAATAAATAAATATAAAAAGAAATATCTAAGCAGACAACACAAACAAACATGTTGATCTGTTGTCTGTTTATCATCCTTTATAAGTGAGGTAATAAATCACAAATGTCAATTTAAGTGACACAATGTTTAGATGACCATGATAATTAAAAGGGCTAATATAGTAAAATCATGATTGAAGCAGCAAAGCAAACATGTCTTAAATGACTTACAACAACTAATTAGAGGTGATAGTAAAATTATTATAAAAAAATATTAGTGAAAAAATTTAAGTGGGCCGCATATAAGACATCGAGTTAATTTAAAACAACAAGAGTTAATTTATCTTTTTATGTCTATTTAACTTTTTTATTAAATATTAGTATTAATTTTTAAATACATAGATAATTTATAATAACTAATTAGGGATAATATTTAGTAAAATTATGATTGAAGCTGATGAAGCAGACATGTCATGAATGTCTATTTTTCTAATTAAACATTATAAATTTTCTAATACATAAATGACTTATAATAATTAATTAGGGTGATATAGTAAAAATACTGATGTAGCTGACAAGCATGACGAAATCGCTGGGGGATATGGCCCGTGTTAGCATGGCCCCGACGTAAAGAACATTTTTAGGTTAACTATTGTGACTTGTAATAATTTTTACGTAAGTTTCAAATACTATATGTTACACCCTCTGTCTCAATTTATGTGGTATTGATACAATTTTGAGAGATAACTAATTTATTTTTAAAATATTTTAAATTATTGATTATTTTGATTTATGATACTTTTTCTTCTGTTCCAATTTATGTGGCTGTAAGAAAATTTAGAGAGTCAACTAATTTTTTTTTACTTTTAAATTATTTTAAGTTGTTAGTTATTTTTATTATAATACTTTTACGTAATTCTCAAATATATAAAAGATTAAAAAGAAAAGTAAAATAAATAAGTATAAAAGAAAATATCTAAACAAACAACACAAACGAACATGTCGACCTGTTGCCTACTTATCATCCTTTATAAGTGAGGTAATAAATCATAAATGTCAATTTAAGTGACACAATGCTTACATGACCGTAATAATTAATTAGGGGTGATATAAGAAAATCACTATTGAAATAGTGAAGCAGACATGTCTTAAATGACTTACAACAATTAATTAGAAGTGATATAATAAAATTATCACAAAAAATATTTGTGAAAAAAATTTAAGTGGGCCTCATATAAGACGTCAAATTAATTTAAAACATCAAGAGTTAATTTATCATTTTATGTCTATTTTATCCCTTTTTATTAAATATTATTAATTTTTTAATACTTAGATGACTTATAATAATTAATTAGGAGTGATATTTAATAAAATTACGGTTGAAGCAGTTGAAACAGACATGCCACAAATATCTATTTTTATTTTTTAATTAAATATTATTAATTTTTTAATAAATAAATGACTTATAATAATTAATTAGGAGTGATACAGTAAAAATCATGATTGAAGCAGCTTTCAAACATGTCAAAACCAATGCTTCCATAATATAGAATTATTGACACCTTTGACTTTTTTTATTTTCTTGTAAAACAATCGAACCACAATTTTTAAATATTTTTTATGAGGGTAAAATTGAAATATAAATAATAGTTTTTTTGGTACATAAACAATTTTATTTCACCAAAGAATATTTACAAGTTCCAAACATGGTCAGACCCCCTGTTTCTCAAATATGAATAAGACCAAAATCTTACTATTTCCACGACTGCACCTATCAGCTAGGGAATCCAAAATAGTAATGGACCATCATAGACCTTACAATCAATACAACTAAAAGAATAGTAAAGCTAAGCAACAGTAATTGACTTTCTTCATGTCTCTGCATCTTCTTGTTGTAGAGAAGGCTCCCATTTCCTGTATGTTTGGCTTTGAATGTGAATATACATATCAATTTCACTGTACACCAGATCCTCGTGGTAGCTGCCTTGCTGGAATTTGATAAGGTTCCTATTTCTCCATATTATATTGACCATCATAGCAAAGACACAACAAATGATAGAGCTCTTAGCAGATCTTTCTTTTGTTTGTTTTGCAACCCGTTCCACTTCAGTGGTCCAGTCACGCATACTTATCTGTACTCCCATCCACCCATCCATTTTAGTAGTCTCAACCATAGACTTTTAGTGACATTACATTCTATAAATATATGATCATGAATTTCATCAGCACTTCCACAAAACACACATTTAGCAGGTACCTGTATCCCAATCTTTGCTAGTCTCTCAACTGTAGGGAGCCCGTGGAGTAGTGCTAGCCACAATGTAAATTTGTGCCTAGGATGTATACATGGATTCAAGATAATACCTTTCAAAGAAACTTTTGGAAACTAGGGTGAGAGAGCACCATACACATTTTTTATCAGAAATTTTGATCCTTTAACACAGGATGCCAACCTAGTTTGCAAATCTTCGTGTAATCCAGGAGCCATCATAACATGTTGTCTTGAGCCTATGATCTTCCTGATTGCCCAAGTAGTATTTTTTGGGATTTCACATGTTTCCACAAAGTCATTTTTCAAGTAATAAGTATAGACACATTTAATCCATAGATGGTCTTTCTTATCAATAAGTGCCCAAAGCTATTTTGTAATTACAACTTTATTCCACAAGTAGAGGTTCATTACATTTAGTCCATTAACAAATTTTGGGAGGCATATCTTCTCCCAATCCACAAGTACTTAGATGTTAGAATATTACCAGTCCATAAAAACACTCTACACAGCCCTATGATCATCTTCATGATTTTCTTTGGTAACAGGAAAATCTGTGCCCAGTATGTCTGAACACCAAACACCACAACTTTTATTAGGTGGATCATGCCTGTATAAGATAGTAACTTAGCACTCCAGCATGTTATTCTCTTAACAACCTTATCAACCAGTGGCATACATTGATCTACTATAAGTTTTTTTGATGAAAGGGGAACACCAAGGTATTTAAAAGGTAGTCCTTCTTCTCTATAGCCCAGATAGTCAAGGATATATTGCTTTACCTGATGTTTGGCACCTAAGAAATAAACTGAACTCTTATTAATATTTCCTGTAAACCTAAAGCCCTAAAAAACCTATAAAAATCCCCCTGAATGAGTGTGACTAAATTGAGATCAGCTTTGCAGAATAAGAGTAAGTCATTTTTAAAGCAGATGTGCTTAATTCTAAAAAAAATTCATCTAGGGTGGTATTGAAAGACTTTGTCCTTGTCCATCCAGTTCAGTTCCCTATTTAAGTACTCCATAGCTATTATAAAAAGGTAAGGTGACATAGATCACCTTGACCTATGCCTCTCCCCTGGAAAGGTTTAGTGAGCCCCCTATTTAGTACCAAGGAATAGAAAACAGAATAGATACATTCTATGACCCAATTGATGAATTTCATCGAAATTCCTAGCCCAGCTAGTATGTTGTTGAGAAAGTACCACTCTATTGAGTCATAAGCTTTTATGAGGTTTACTTTTAACACACATTGGGAGAAAACCCTTTCTAGAATACCACTTGAACAACTCATGGATAAATAGTATGTTATCTATAATACTCCTTTCTTCAATGAGCGTTGATTGTGATGGTCCTATAATATATCCTATTGCCTTCTTCATCCTATTAGTTAGAATCTTTGTAATCAATTTATAAAAGGTCGTGTAGCAGGATATAGGTCTATAGTCTTTCTCCATAATAGGAATAGCAAATATGGGGATCAAGGCTATAGCTGCACAATTAAAAGACTTCAGTATCTTTCCTGAATAAAAAAATTCTTTCACTACCTTTAGAACATCACACTTGGTAGTGTTCCATTGACCAGTAAAGAATTTTACTAGAGAACCATCTACCCCTAGAGCTTTGTCTACTGGCATACTCTTCAAAGTATATAATATTTCTTGATCAGTAACCTCTTTTATTATTTCTAGTTGCTGGGGGTATGTAACGCATGGACCTCTTTTAATCACCTCAGAGTCTGGACAAGGGATTTCAGTTATAGTTGTTCCCATCAAGCTAGTAAAGAAACCAATGAATTCATTTTCAATAAGGTTAGGGTCAGTAAGCTTGTTACCTGTAGTACAATAGATATAAAAAATATTGCTTCTGTTGGCCCTGATTCTACACTGTGCATGGAAATACATTGATTTTGCATCACCACACTTAATCTGCAGTGCCCTGAATTTCTGACTTAGAACTTTCTCCTCCACAAGGTTGTGGTGATAGAAATCCTGGAAAAGTTTTTTCTCTTCCTATATCCACTCTTGATTCATAGGTTCTGAGGCCAGCCTGTTTTGTGTAATTTTTAACATTTCTCTGGTTTGCTGGATTTTTGGGCATAAAAAACAAGGTGAGTATTCAATCCTTGTAAGTCACACTTCAGGTTTTTGAGCTTTTAATTTAGTTTGTACATACAAGTGCCAAAAAATTATTTCCTCCATGTGGCTGCTATAATTTCAGGGAACATTTGGCGCTCTATCACAGTGTTATAGAGCTTGAAAGGCTTTGGCCTTGTCAAGTGCTAGACAGTATGATAGATAAGTATAGGGGAATGGTCAGATATCCCTAAAGGGTGAAAATCAGCCTCGACATTCCCATAATTCTGCAACCAGTAATAGTTCCCTAATGCTCAGTTAATTTTGGAGTGTACCCTGTGCTCTTATTGCTACTTATTAGAAAATATGTTGTAGCATCTTTTTTGCTTCCAGGGAGGTTAATTTGTATTGGTCTACACATTCTTTGAAGTCTTGAGTTTCTTGCTGAGTGACTGCAGACCTAATTCTATCATCTGATGACAATACAACATTAAAATCTCCAAGAAGTAGCCAAAATTCCTAAATAGAATCCCCCATCAGTCTAAGTTTATTCCACAACTCTAACCCCTCATGTATACTATTCTTTACATATACAATAGTAACATAGGAAGATAAATTACCAGTAGTATCACATACATAGCAATGGATAAATTGATTTTACATTAGTATAATAGAAACAGTCACATGAGGCTGCCATAGTACTCAAATTCTCCCATTTGAAGCTGCTGAGTAGTTACATCAGTTATTACACCCATCCTTAATCTTCTTAAAGATAGTTGCAGTCTTATTTTCCTTTATTCTGGTTTCCAGACAACCCATGACATCAATCGCATGCTTTCTCAGAAAGAGTTTCATCTCTTTTTGCTTCAAGGGTTAGTTTAGACCCCTGATGCTCCAGGTAGTTCCTTTTTTTTATGCTTCCTTGAAGGCCTCTTCTTTATATTTTCCTGTTACTTTTTTAAAAGCGATAATCCTCAGAGACATGGTCAAATCTCAAACAATGTCCAAATTATTTTGGTCTCCATTCATACTCCACTGGCTATTGGAAAACCCTGTAGGAGTAGTCATCTCTATAGTATCAATTAAAGGTTGTGCTACATAGCTTCCACCAGTACCCTTGCATAGAAAATTCTTTTCATAGTAGCAGTGAATTGGTTAGTGTGTTTAGGCTTGCCTATGGCTTTTTCAACTTTGCTTAGTGCTTCACATGACCAATATTCATCCAGAAGTCTTGAAAATGTAACCCACGGTAGGATGGTAGTCATACGATTAAGGTCAAAGTCAAAGTTGATATCCCAAGCTTGAACAATAAATGGTTTGTTATGGAATGTATAAGGCCCCCCATTAGCACCCTATCACACTTCTCAGCTGAGGTAAATCTAAAAATGAAGTACCCATTATCATGACTCAGCACTTGAGATTTTTCAGGACAGTTCCACACATGCACAATGTAAGGCTTAATAGACTTTAAATAGGGGGTATCCCCAATTATAAATCCTATCATTGCATATTTATAATACTCCGCTTGACTATGTATATCATCCTCAACAATACTTAGAAATATCTTACCTTGCTTCGTAGTTGGTGGAACATACAATACTGATTTTCCCTGGTGGCCTACTCTATTCTCACCATACTCCGATTTCATGATCGGGGTATTGTGGTTGAAGTTGTCACCGCTGAAAACTGAAGGTGTCGGTTTGTCGGTGGACCAATCGAGTCTCCATAGTTTTGTTGGTGCAAAACTTAGGTGAAAAAAAAATTATTAATGTATCCTCACCTTCCTTAGGAATAGATTGAAATTTTAGGGGTAGGAAATTTTTGAAGGTAATCGACGGTAAACTACGGCTAATTCCATACCTCATCTAGCATACCAGTATATTCTTACATACTGACACATACTTTCTTGTGCGATGATGTTTCATATTATAGGTTTGAAGTTCTTAACCACGTATAGACAGATTTAGATTTAGACAATAGTAGTAGATTTTGCAGTGAGTCCTCATCATTCGAGGATATGCTATCATTTTAGTTTTTCAGTAGATTCAGTATTTAATTAGTTGGAGTTAGTTTGGGGATTATCCCATTATCTCCACTTTCAGTCAGTTCAGATTAGAGTCTTTTCAGACTAGACTTTCAGGTAATATTTCAGATTCAGATATTTATCAAATATTGTTATTGTTACTCATTAGTATTTTAGATTTTTGAACCTTATGGCAATTTAGCCTAATTCTATATTTATTTTAGTATTACTATTTGGTGCCCATAACAGATATTAGTCATGAGTTAGCTGGTGATCCTTTAGGATCACTAGCACTGTGTAGCGTGTGGGGTACAGACTCGGGTGTTTTATTACAGTCATGGAAATTTTTTCTTATGATTGGCTTGATTTAAATGAACTGAGAAGTCAAATTCCAAAATAATATAATATAAAGAGGCAATGTAAGATTGGACTATTGTGGAATAGACACATCATCGTTATATTTAGTCGAATGGAGAATTTTGTGAGCATAGTAAAAAAATGGTTATTACATATTTTCTTATCAAATGTGACCTATAATCTATGACACCAAATTTAATCCTAAAAAAAAGACGACACATGCAATGGACTGGAATTATTTTAGGATTTGTTGCCTACGTTTTTTGGTAAGGAGACACTTTGCAGTTGCAGCTGCTGTGGAAAAGCCAATTCATCTGAATAATGCCACAATCAATAAGACTCGACCTAGTTGCGCGGGAGTAAAGGTACAAGTTGACCTAGAAGCATATTTACCTAGTCATGTGGAGATTGAAATGGTGAACAATAAGAATAATTTGACTACATTAGTCTATATTAGCGTCCAGTATGATCTTTTGCCAAAATACTGCAAAACATACAAACTCCAAGGGCATCAAAAAAGGACTTTCGCGTACTTCAAACCGAATTAAGAGAGATGTTTGAATCAAACAAGATTGAAGAAAATAGAATAAAAGTGTAATGATCAAATTTGTAAAATTTTACTTTCAATGTGTTTTGATCATTTTTTCTTCATTGTTGTTACGTATTGAATTTGGGGTGTGGTATTATTGGAATAATTCTCGATGCAATCATAAATGATTTGGGTAAATTTAACTTTTCTAGAGGCTTCAAAAATTATATATTTGACTTTGGTCAACATTTGATATTTTGAGTGTCAAATGATGATTTGGATAGTTCTGTTAGATCTGAAATACCGAATTCAATTAGTAATGTAGTTGGTTCGGGTTCAAAACTTTTATTTTGTATTTCGATCCTTCATTTAGAAAATAACAAAAAAAGGGGTCTCAGGGGTTAATTTATTAAAAATTACCTTTTCATCGAAAATTCAACGTTGCTATTGAGTCTAAAACATGAACATATCCTTAATTTATTGAAAATTATCTTTTTTTTTTTTTCAAAAATTCAACGTTGCTATTGAGTTTAAAACATCGAACGTAGCCTAGAACCATAGTTCATTTACGATCACCGAATTTCAAAAAAATCTCGAGGGATGATCGACAACTTTACAACTTAGAAAGTTTGTTGATGTAGATGAAGCTGGTGCAGTCGCTTTAGCGGGTAAAATATTACTTCAGGAGCAATGCACCGCTTTAGCGGTCAATCGACCGATTGCCTACCGCTAAAACAGGCACTCTATCGCTTTAGTGGGTGAAACTTTAACGAAAAAGGACTGCTTTAGAGGAGCTTAGAAAGTAGGTTAGACCACTTTAGTAGTCACATGTTACTTAAGCGATGGTCGCTTTAGCGTCCAACACTAGGTTTGTATATATAGCTTATTTTGGAATTTTCCTCCATTTTTGGAACTTTGATCTTCGGATTGGGGTGATTTTTTATGTTTGCTACATCATTTGAGCTTGGTTAAGTTCCAAAACCCTAATTTCATTATTTTCCATTGATTATATCTACTAAAACACATTTTAATCATGATTTTAAGCTAAAATTTTGATATTTCTACCGATAAAGATTAAAAATAATTTTCTTTGCTTTGGATGTCATTTTCAATCCCCTTTCTGATAGGTTTTCAATTGTAGACTCCTATAACCTTGGAAATGTATTTCAAAAATAAAATTTTGATTTTACCCTTTTTGTTTTTTACCTTGTTTTTCAAACTCGTGTTGGATCTAACCCAAATGTGAGTATCATTAGCTTTTGTTTAACATGTAAATGCTATTTTTAAATGTTGTAGTTGAATTTGAGGTTGTTCATAAAGGGAAAGATCCATATTGAAGCACTTTAGGCTTGCATTTTATCAGTTTGAGATAGATTATGGCTTAATTTCTTTCAAATTGAGCTAGGTAGTTATTAAATAGGTAAATTTTGCTATGGATTGGGGAATATATTTTGAGATTATTAGTACTATTGTATGTACGGGTGGTGGTTTAGATTCTATTGTTGTTGACTTATGATAGCCGATATTATGTGTTGCCAATGTGGGTGGTTTATTTGACATCATTGGACTTATATGTGCATTTAAATGCCTTTACTCTAGATATATAATACATGTGTAGGGGCATGAGCTATTATTATAGGCCTTATTAAGCATTAGTTGTCTTTATCATGACAGAAATGTCCTAGTTAGGGATTGATATGATAATAATGATATCTTATATACATATTTATTCAAATGGTGCCCAATTAGAGTTGATTATAATGAATTATGGGCATATTGAGTTTATTTCTGGGTTCACTTATATAAACGTGTTGAATGTGTTGGATATCTTCATATTGATTTTATTATGGGCATTACATCTTCATTATAAACATATACATTCATGATATATTGATACCATTTGGGAACACTGTTATCGAAAGAAAATAAAGCATTTTTATAAAAAAACTCACTCCATGAACACGAGCCAAAGAGGTAAGTTGAGATTTGACATATGAGGTATAGTATATGGATTGGGAACCCCCATGGATCCTATCACGGGGATGCAAGTTTGGTAGGTATATATAGAAAGTCATGCGATGACTTTCACTATTCATCCCATCATTATGCATTGCAATACATATGCATCTTTCATAGTTGTTTTGCTTGTCTTGATGTGTATTTAGTGTTCCTATACTCTTTGTGTATATCTATGTTGCTTTGTTTTAGTATTTTTATTAGAACTAATAGTGGAGACAGTGTGAGCTACAATTTGTGAATTTTTCTGCTTGTAGGTGATGTGCTTATAGTGTTATTTCATTTATATAATTTTCTGCTTTGCTCAGTCGACCTATGATGCCTACTGAGTAAAAGGCAACCGTACTCATCTGTACAATGCCTTTTCAAGGCGGATTCTAGTACGAGTATAGGATACGACAACTGATTTTGTGTTTATGTGGGTGGTGATTGAGGTACTGTCATGCTCTAGGACTTTAGAGCTGACTCAAGACCCCCTCTTACCTATTTTAGATGTCTTTACTTATTTTCAGAGACAAATATTCATATTTTAATATTTCTGAGTTGTATTTAGATACTCCAGACTTATGATACCAGATGTTAGGTTTTATGGTATTTATTTTAGACTTCTGTTATGTTTTATGTATGTGTTGATCTAACTTTATTCTAGACATCCTGTTTTATCTTTGTATTTTTTTTTGGATAATATTTGATTTTCTTTCCTTTTGAGTGATTGTCTTACTTGTTAGGACTGGGCCACATTAAGTGTCATATGATACCATTTTTGGATTGTGACAAATTGGTATCCAAGTGCTAGGTTCTCTCATAAGTGTAAGAGCAGAATGTCAAGTAGAGTCTCATGGATCGGTATATAGACATTCGTCTTTATCTTTGGGAGGCTATAAGATATCTTTAGGAAAAACTTCTCTAATTTGATTCCTTGTCGTAAAGGTTGTTCACATCCCACGTTGTACACTTGTATTCCATTCATTTCTACGTAGATAGTGAGGACTAGGTCCAGAGAGACTAGAGATGTTGAGTTGGTACCTAAAATTGGAACACCAGTTTAAGGATGAGGCAGGGGTCGTGGTTGACCCACAGATAGAATATAGGCTCGATGAGCTGACCTAGCTAGAAGGCATACTAGAAAGGCCTTTCCTGATTCTGAGGTTGTGTATTCCAAATATAATTATAAGACAGGGGTGTAGGGCCATCTTAGGTTCAGTTCAGTTGATAAACCGGTGATTTAGGGACATTTAGTTTGTCTTTTTGAGTCGTTTGGAGGTTGTTCCATTGAGTGTACCTAGTATTACTCAACCCTTGAGTGACATTCCATCGTCAATGCCGATATTTACTTATTGTATTCCTACTTCTGAGGTACAACCATCATCTATGGTAACCCACGTGTGAACTCCTTGCCTACTAGACTTGCTATCTTTTTTGTTGCTTCGGGTACAACTATGTCTTCTGATGATCAGAAAAGATTTGAGAAGTATATAAACTTGGGTCTGCCCAAGTTTAGTGGGGCTATTGGTAATGATGACTATGAGTTTCTTATTTATTGATAGGATAAGTTACATAATCTTCGATCCCTTTAGTCTCATGGAGTTGCTTATACTACATATCAGTTGATGGATGTGGATAGGAATTAATGGAGGTCGTTTGCTAGTTGTAGGCTTTTGGGTTCACCTGTTATAACTTGGACTCAGTTTTTCAAAGCCTTTTTGGAGACGTTTGTTATGTATAGCTTGAGAGATTAGATGAAGGATGATTTTGATCATTCGGAGTAGGGCTCTATATCTATTTCTAAGTTTGAGGAACATTTTAACACCTTATGCAGATATGTTAGCATCTCCACCGAGTTTGAGAGGATTAAAATGTTTGTGAATGGGTTATATGGCAAAAATCAGTTGGCTACAACCCATATGGTAGTTTCAAGAGCTTCATCTAGAGCATTATTGAGCATGCTAAGACGATTGAGTCTATTATCTAGGCTACTCACGAATGCACCAAGAAGGTGCATCGTTAGGGTAAGTTTCGTGGACGCATGTTGCACCCAAGAGTACAGGCAAGAGCACGTGGTTTCCTAAATAGTAAAGTGGCCTATGAAAGCTAAGTGTCGATCCCAAAGGGACTTGTGCTCAACAATGATCTAATTCTAGTCTTACTATGAAGATTAAAAAGTACAAAAGTAACCAAAAATGTTTGAGAATTGAAAACTAAAAGTAACCATAAACAATTCGATAAAAGTGTTGGAAAATAATAGGGAGAATCCCAAGGTTAAGTCACTAAAAGTAATACTACTTATCTATATAATCTCATTGGTTTATTTAATTATCTTGGTTGTTGGTTCACGAGGTTGATAACATGACTATGATCTTTCGATCCTCTAATCGTCTATGTAACTTAGAATCACAACTACATCATTGAGCAGGGAAGTGAATACTAAGTTGAACACATTTATATTTGATCCCGTATATGAAAAAATAGGGATAATTAGGTATATTCCTATCCTAAACACAAATCTTAACTTCAATCCCTTGAATGATTAATATCTTACGCCATACACCCCACATTCTAACCTATCGTTCCTCCTTCTAGGCACACAATAGAAATACATGTTTATTCGAAGGGTTACAAATTTGTAGAACAGTAAATACAAGGATATATGAATGATCAATAGTGATAAATAACATAAAAACACTTCTATAAGCACAAGTAATCATATTCTTGGCCTCAACCCTAGATGAGGGTGTTTAGCCGCTCATGGTCTTACATCAAATCACAGTTAAGAAATTCATGTATAAAAACCAAAAAGTAAACTAAAAAAAATATTAATAACCCTAATTTAAGCCTCATCAAGTGTACTTCAAAAAATTTGTCCAAGGTGTTTACAACAAATCCCAAGTGTCCTATTCATAATATGACAAAAGTTGTCCGTTTTGGTGCCTTAAGCGTGCCACACTGGTGTTGCTTTGTATTTAGGGAGTGTAACACCCTTAATGCGTATGCACACTATTTTTGAAATATTTATTTTATGTCTAAGGTCATTTTACTCCCTTGTATCAGAGGTCCAAGGGTGGGACGCACCCATGTGCTCAGAAATGTTCGATTTCGTCATCGATTGCTCCTTCTTTTTGCCTTTGCATTCCTCACTTATTGGGTGTCTTCCCACTTTAATTTAATACTTTTTATCTTCCAAAAATGAACTTAATATCATCCATGGACTTATATTACATAAAACCACAAGCATTAGTTCATACAACACCATTGAGTTCAAACAAGTAGACTAGAACCAAGCTTAGCTCAAGCTAGCACAACTAGTTTCATCATCTAAACTCTATTTGATATTTTTTACTCTTACCTTGTTTAAATTGAACCTTAGATACTATAAACATGTTATTACATTCATATTTACATAATTATACCCTTTATATTTCATTATGCACACAAGAATCTATCGAGATAAACTAGAACAACACATAGCTCAAGCTAGTAATACTAGTTTTCTCGTCTAAACTCTAAGTGACCAAATTGATTCTAAGGTTATTTGAAATACACCTTAAATATTATAATCAATTAGTTTAACACAGATTCTCAATTATATGAATATCACCCCATTAATTAGACGAGAAGTCCTTAAAACAAGGCTAAACAAATATAGATTATGACACCTAGGTGCTTAAATCCACCTAAGATCATCACCCCTCACTTAAAGACTTGTTCATCCTCGAACAAATTTTCACATTAATCACCATATAAGGAAGAATCCAACATTACTACTATAAGCAATACACTCAAGATAGTACTACAATGACTATACGGATAACAAGTTCCATATTAAACATGTGATAAACAATTGAAAGTTCATGAACATTACGTCAAACCACTTTAGCGTCAAGAATTGACTCCACCAAGTTGGAAAACTTGTGCATATTACCCAATAAACAAATCGTATAAATCACCCAACTATCATCAAACATGTTCCCTTACCACAAAAGAGATTTACCCATATTCACTCATAGAGATACAATTTACTACTTAAATACAAGAATGGGTATAAGAATCAAGTTACGTAATCTCGCACAAAGAATTCACATGTCACATAAGATGAGCCATAGTCTTTCCCTTAGTGTAGTACACTACTACCATCAAAATGTCAAGGCTTAAGATCAAGTAGGACTTTAAGGGTTGTAATGTAGGCTAAGAGATGGGTAGGACTATTCTGGCTAGTAATAGTAAGTATCTTCCCTAAGAGCTTTAATACATCACATTTTACATTAGGATCCTTTCTAAACAACCAAACTTTCACCACATCTATCTTCATAATTTCTTTTGTTTTTTCCCATCTCTTTAAGATAGTTCATATATAGTAAGGAGGGAGTATTTTCTATCAACACATGATTCAATTTTGATCAATTTTTCTCTATTTCATTACATCAATCTCAACCACAATACATAAATTTTTTCACACCACTAGGTACTCTTTCAGGGATTCACTTTTACCTCTTTCCTCCTTAAATTTTACACTCCTTAACCGTACTATTTTTTTTAACTAAAGCGCTTAGGATCTTTGGATCAAATTATGGTTAATCAAAGAAAGAGAATGGGCTACAAATGAGGCTACCAACGACTAGACTAAAGGCCCAATGGGGCTAACTAAGATTGTGCAATAGGGGTAGGTAAAAAGGGTATAAAACATGGCTATCAAAGAAATATCTATATCATCTCCTAAACACAACACTTTTTATTTCTCTTTGCACACAGACTGCACAAGTTCTAGACACCAATATGCAATAAGGAATATACAAGAAGGCTCATATCACACATGACACATGCTCAAATCAAGTAGTATCATTATCGACTCTGAATCAAGTAATAGCACGAATTTAGAATTAAGCCAAAATCACATAGGAGTCATATAAATGAGCCTAGGAGTCTCAAAAATAGTCATTCAACATAATCAATATGATTTCACATTCAAAACCACTTGCATCATGTAATCACCCATAGCAATCTAGTAAAAACATCTCACTTATTTCTAATACAAAAATTTTAAAATTTACTCCAAAAATAAAAAAAGAGATTCTGGGTTCAAAAAGTTTCCCCTTAAAAAAGAACTGAAAAAAAACCAAGAGATGGGTAAAGTGTACACCTACTAGACTAACACCAACCATTAAAACTAAAAACAAACAAAGAGAAAATCTTTTTGTAATTTTTTTTTTCAAATTGAGTCAAAAAACTAACAAAAAAAACAAACAAACCCTATAACTGCACTTTACCCTAAATCATGGGAAGATTCCCTACCCACATTTAAAAACACACTTGTACCCAATGTATAATTCAAGAGAAAGGATAGAAATACTCCCTGAGGCCTCTAGGCCTTGCTAGCAGCATCTTAATCATTAATGAGCTTGGATGGACCCTATACCCAATCTTTGCCTTGCTCTTTAGCTCAGATTTTTTGTACTTAGACTTCCCCTAAACTTGTGACTCAACGAAAACCAAAACTTTGTGAAATAAAAACTAATATACGAAAAATAATACCTACCTTAACTTGGGTTGCCTCCCAATCAATGCCTGATTTAGTTCCGTGGCACGACCTACATCACTATGTCAACCATATTCCTTTATCCTCTTCCTCCTACTTGAAGGTCATATTATCACTCTTTTCTGACCTTCTAAGTGTGTACTCTCAAGTTCTACTTCTTTTTTAGTAAAAATATTTTTAATATCCTTCTCAAGTTTGTTAATTATAGGCTTAAGAGGTGGCTCGAGAAACTATATGAAAGAGTTCAAATAGGTCATTAGTGGTTTGGAATCCACCACCCTACACTCATCCACTTCCATATCTATAATTTTGTATTAATCCTTATAGTGTGAAAATGGATTGAGTGGTCTGTATATTTGAAGACCACCTCTTCTTCATTAGTCTCATTTTACGAGTGCCCCCTCTCACATCAATAAGTGTTCCTCGTGTCGCCAAGAGTGGATGTCCTAATATAATTGGTACCCTATCTTCTACATCATAATAAAGCACAATAAATTCATCACGAATAATAAACTTACCAACCTTAACTAATACATTCTCAATGATTCCTTCAGGATGTACTTTGGCTCTATCTGCTTTCTAAAACCAAGAATATTGACACAGACAGGGGCAGTAAGTTTATGCTTGCCTCCAAGTCACTCAAGGCATGGACCACATCATTATCACCAGTTTGTATATGGAGGGTGAAACTCCATGGGTCCTTTAGCTTTTTCAACATCTTTCTCATCACCACCAAACTGTACTCCCTCAGTAAATGCCATAGTCTCACTGTCATTCAACTTCATCTTTTTGGTCACCACATCCTTCAAGTACTTAGCGTACTTAAGCACGCACTATAAAACATCTAATAATAATAGATTAATGTGAATTTCTCTGTTCATGTCAAAGAACTTCTTAAAATATGCATCCCTCTTAACCTTTTTGAGTTTTTGATAGAATGGTGGTAGTGGCCTTTATTGAACATGCTCAATAACCTTGCTTTTAGGTACCCAAACTTTTTCAAATTTTCAAACTCTTTACTTGCAACTTGATTCTCCTCAACCCACTATGGGACCAAATCTACCTAAACCTCTTTATTTTTCTTGGGAGGCCTGTCAATGAGATCTCTATTACTCCTCAAGGTGATTTCCATAAGTTGCTTTAGATTCTCTGTGTGACTTGGAACTCCACCTTAGGGCCTAGAACTTTGTACCTGAGCTATCTTCCCCAACTGTATCTCTAAATTTTTCTGGACAAATTGCTGATCTTTTATTTCTGCAGCCACCTGTTCATGATTGGCTAGGATTTTTTTTGAAGTTTATTCAATATTACTGGCTTGAATGTTTTTCTACCATTTAAACTACTGAGTTTGAACCTAATCATTTCCCCATGAATATCTAGGTTGACTCTGCCACTTGTGATTATAGGCTTTACCATAATTTTCTTTCTATGCATTGCCCACAAGATTTACCGACTCCAGATTTTCTCCACATAAGTCTATAGAGTGACCACTAATACCATAAATTTCACATCAAGATGGGGCCTATTGGACTAAATTTACTTGTTCCTGAGGTTGGTTCACACCCAATATATTGAATTGTGTCATTATTTGATTTAGCAAGGCTGACAACTAGGCAGCCAGAGCTGTGGAGCTATCTACCTCAATCATACCTACAGGCTTCTTCATTGCACTTCTAAAAGTATCGCCATTCTATTCAGGATTACCTTGTGCAATTCTATTCAGATAAGTGTACAACTCATCATAAGTTTTCTCTAAAGCTTGACTACCTGCAGTTGAATCTAGCAAAATTTTTATGTTGTGGTCAATAGCTTTAACAAAAGTATAAGCCAATACCTCATTCATTTGTTTATTGTGGAGAAATCCATGCGAAGAGATTTGAACCTCTCGCATGTATGATACAAATTCTCAACTGGCTTTTGCGTAAAGCTTAAAATCTAACTGCATACCCTCACAGTCTTGTCGAATGACAAGAATCAAATTAGGAATTTTTTTTCAAGATAGTCCGATGTAGTGATGGAGTTTGAAGGTTCTACCTTCAACCATTTCTTTGCTTCACCTAAAATTGAGATGGAAAATAGCATGATCCTCACATAGTCTGTGGAGACTCCAGTGGGGATGAAGGTGTCACTAATATCCAAGAAATTCTACAAATGGACATGTGGATCTTGATGTGACAAGCTTGTGAATTTCCCACTACTATACAATAGTTGTACCATTTTTTTAAGCTTGAATCTACCTCCAGGTTTCAATCGGCAGATGCCAGAGGTAATATTAGTTATGAGTGGGTTTTCCACTTTGCAAACTATCCTGCAGGCTGGTGGATCTTCATCCATTAGTGTAGGAATAACATCCTCTTGTTGAGTTTGTTGTATCCAATAGAGAAGTATTGCTTCTCTCCTCAGCTTAGGCAAGTGTCGCTCAAGTTTAGGATATGGGTCAACTAAATCCCTTCCCTTACCGACTAACTTACGTTACAAATCAAGTTTAGCAAAACGAAAAGTAAGACAGTTGCCAATTTTCATGTCCCCGGCAACAATGCCAATAAATGTTACGCCCAAGTGAACATCCAAGTGTACCTGGTCAACTAACAGTAAAGTGGATTATGAAAGCCAAACATCTATCCCAAAGGTACTTATGATCAACAAAGATCTAATTCTAGTCTTACAATGAAGATTAAACAAGTACATAAGTAACCAAAAATGTTTGAGAATTAAAAACTAAAAGTAAGCGTAAATGATTCGATAATATAAGGTGTTTGACAATAATAGGGAGAAACCCAGGGTTAAGTCACTACAAACAATTCTACTTTGTTGTATAATCTCATTTGTTTATTTAATTATCTTGGTTGTTGGTTCACGAGGTTGATAACACGACTATGGTCTTCTAATACTCTAATCATCTATCTAACTTAGCCCCATAACCACATCATTAAAAGAGGATGTGAGTACTAAGTTAAACACATTTATATTTCATCCACTATATGAAGCAAATAGGGAGAATTAGGCATATTCCTATCTTAAATGCAAATCTTAACTTCAATCCCTTGAATGATTAAGATCCTACTCCATACATCCCACGTTCTAATCTATTGTTCCTCTTTTTGGGCTCACAATGGAAATATATATTTATTTGAAGGGTCGAGAATCTATAGAATAGTAAATACAAGGATATATGAACAAAAAATGATGATAAATAACATAAAAAAACTCAAATATAAGAACAAGTAATCATGTTCTTGGTCTCAACCCTTGGTGAGGGCGCTTAGCCGCTCATGATCTTACAACGAATCACAATTAAGAAATTCATGTATAAAAACAAAAATAAAACTTAAGAAAAGATTAAAAACCCTATTTGAATCCAACTCAAGTGTAGTTCAAGTCCCAAAAGTCATCCAAGGTGTTTATAACAAGTCCCAAGTGTCCTATTTATAATATGACAAAAGTTGTCCATTTTGGTGCCTTGGACATGCCACGCTGGTATTGCTCCACATTTAGGGTGTGGCACGCCCTTAATACAGATGAACACATTTTTGGAAACATTTGTTTTGTGTATAAGGTCATGGAAAACCTTTATATTAGAGTTCCAAGGGCGTGACACACCCATGTGCTCAAAAACGTTTAATTTTGTCATCGATTGCTCCTTCCATTTGCCTTTGCATTCCTTACTTATTGGGTGACTTTCCGCAACACTTTTAGATTGTTTAGCTTTACAAAATTTGATAGTATCATCATAAATAGTATTCTGTAACATAAACAACAAGAATTAGTTAATACAACACCATAGAATTCAGACAAGTAGACTAGAACTAAGCATAGCTCAAGCTAGCACAACTAATTTCTTCATCTAAAAACTATTTGATCTTTTTGAATCTTAAATTGTTTAAATTGAACCTTAAACACTATAAAAATGTTATTACACACATAATTACACAATTATAGCTTTAATAACTCATTATATACGCTAGAATCTATTGAGATAAACTAGAACAACACATAGCTCAAGCTAGTAGCACTAGTTTTCTCGTCTAAACTCTAAGTGACCAAATTGGTTCTAACCTTATTTAAAAAACACCTTAAACATTAAAATACAGTATTTTAATAGATATATGCTCAATTATATTAATATTACCTCATTAATCAGACAAGAAGACTTTAAAAGAAGGCTAAACAAGCGTAGATTATGACACTTAGGTGCATAAATCTACCTAAGATCATCACCCCACACTTAAAGCCTTGTTCGTCCTCGAACAACTCTCCTAATAAGCACCATATAAGTAATACTCCAAAAGTAATACTAAAAGCAATACACTTAAGCTAAAACTACAATGACTATACGAATAGCAAGTTCCACACTAAGCATGTCATAAATAATTGAAGGCTCATGAACATTACTTCAAAACACTTTACCCTAAAGAATCGACTCCAATAAGTTGGAAAACTCATGGATATTACCCAATCAAAGAGATCCTATGAATCACCTAACTATCATCAAACTTGTGCCCTCACCATAAGAGAGATTTACCCATATTCATTCATAGAGATGCAATTTACCACAAGGATACAAAAATTGGTATAATAATCAAATTATGCTTGATCTCACAAAGAATTAACATGTAACATAAGATGAGCGATAGGATTGGCCTTAGTGTAGTACTTTACTAATATCATAATGTCAAGGATTAAGATCAAATAGGACTGTAAGGGTTGTAACTTAGGCTAAGGGGCGAGTAGGACTATTCTAGCCAGTAATAGTAACTATCTTCCCTGAGTGGTTTAATACATTACATTTTACATTAGGATCTTGTAATGACCCGACCCTAGGCCTAGTCATAAAAGGTATCTTAAGTCCACCGAGGACCTGAGACCACCTTCATAGCCTGTTCAATCGAGCAAAATACAAATATTATCAAGCGGAAGGCAACGAGAGGATAAAGATAAAATAGTTAATGTAACTCAACAATAAGCTCTAAGTGTCAACAACACCATCCAAACCATACATATTGTCCACAAAAGCCTCTAAACCTATCTGAATAGAAAACTATGTTGAGAAATGCCCCCGACCATGGCCAAAAAAGAATCCAAAAATAAAAAAAAAATGAATAGGATCTTGATACTCATAAGGAAAGTAATGAAATATCTGGCCTTCTGGAGATGGAGGATCACCACTTCAACGTAGACCAATTAATAAACCAGAATCCACCTAACGTTGCATAGGGGTAAAAGAGGTTCCCTTGAACCCTACATTATGAAATTATGTAGCTTCCTAGGATGGTTAGTATGGTTGTGCTAACATGTAACTCAGGATAGGGATAAAATAATGCCATTTCAAAATCAAGTTGAAACTAAATGTACATGTTCATATACATGAATATATACACATATATAAAATGTTGGGTTAGGGAACAGGGTTTAAACGATAAACCTGGATTGTGTAGATCTAACTGTTCTAAGGGCACCCACGGGCAATATGGGTTCAGCTCCCCATGTTGAAAGTGCTCCAGTGCATGTTAGGCATCCGAACCAGAGAAATACAAGTAAGGGCCAAGGAATGCCTTGACCCAAGGCAATCCAAAGTGTGTATAAAGTGTAAACTATGGATACGGTCATAAAGACCCCCACGTCGGCAAACATTATCACGACCCAAACTAAGGACTGGTCATGATAGGTACCACAAGTGCCACATAGACCAGAGATCATCCCCTTCACCTAACATAGTCAGCTCAACAACATTAAGTGTAGGATGAATTCCAAACATATAACAAGATAGTGCAAAATAAGACTAATGGTAACTCATGAAATGTCTAAGCTAATCCACCAAAATAACACACCCAAGTCCATAGTAATCCATCAAAGCCTCTTCAAATCCAAAGTCAGTAAAATATCAGGACATGCCCCCGACAGTAGCCAAAAACAAAGTGTAAACAAAGTCTAAGACATATGATATAAAAACTATGAAATGAAGCCTTCCGAATTATGGAAGCTCACCACTTTAATGACAACTAATGAACCACTCAAACACCTAATCATTGCACAAAAAAAGTAGAAGAAGTTTAAGCCTGTGCATCGCGTGGGGTTACAACATTCGGAGTACGTTAGCGGTTGGAGCGCTAGCATGAAACTCGGGGATAGAGGAATAAAATAATTCCATTATTCAAAACCAAGTTAAATCATCATATTCGATCACATGTATACATACATACATAATGTACGTATTTACATATATAGTACCGGGATAGGGAACAAGGCTTAGGATGAACTTTAAAAACCTTAGCCTAGGTTGTATAGCATAACTGTCATAAAAGAAAGCACCCATAGGCTATACGGGCCTAGCACTCCTTTAGATGGAAGGGCCTAAGTGCGTGTAGCACATAAACCAGAGAATATCCATACCCGTATATGCATTTATGGGGGACTAATACCTCCCAACAAAATTAAGGCGACTTAAGCACTAATGTATAAAATATGGGGGACTCTAACCTTATATTCATATATTCATTTGGGGGAATCAAACCTCCCGATCATATAGACACCTGCATCGGCTAGCGTGGTTTCTAATGTTTGTCCTTTGGACTCCACTTTCACGACCCGACTACCCATCCTACTTTAAAGCCCAATTTAAAACATTCATTATACATATTCACAACCATTAATCTAATTAATTACCAAAGGCATCCCGTTGGTATCGTCATACCAACCCCACTTGCAAGCATACAACATGCCATAACCATTATTAATAACCTTTGAGATTCGAACCCATTGTCTAAACCAAGATATCAATTCAATTCAATATTTAGGGACTCGAACCCATTTAGCCAATCAAACCACCAAGGTTACAATTCAAATTAATTTATGACCAACAAGGCCTTCATAAAACCATTTACCAATATTAACATTCATAGACCAATGCCTTAGTTCAAAACATAATTCATATGTGACAAGATTTTTCTCATTGACATTTTCACAAACAAGTTGAGGGCATACCATTAGCAAACCACTATTCAAAGCTAAAATCCATCAAGACTAGCATTAAACATAACCCATTCATTAAACCACAATTTCCATGTACCCAGGGGAGCAAAACTATTATCAAAACATGTATAATCATAATTTAAAACATGAGAAAATTATACTCAACATTATGTATTCAAACCCCCAGCCATGGTTTTCAAACCCACCATAATGAATAATGAACAATGTTCAAACCACATGATTTTTGTTAACTAACAATGAAGGAAGAGTCACATACCTGTGTTATGAAGATTCACGGAGAGATTTTGATCTTTAAGCCTCTGGATGATCACCTTGAATAAACCCTAGCCCAATTTCCTTGAGAAATTTCTAGAGAGTATTTTGATCTTCTAAAGTGTAGAATGAATACCCAATAAGTGTTATAAGATATGGGTTATCAAGGGTTTGGGATAGGAAATATCCAAACTAACCTCAGCTTAAAAGCTGTGGAAAAATCAAAGGTGGGTATGAGTGGACCCTCTCACTCACCACCACATCATACGAGTGGTACCCTTAAACTGTCACCAAAATAGAAGTTTGGAAACCATATTTTATCCGATAGACGACTCCCTTTTTCAACTTTTCACATCACCATATGACTATTACCGTTAAGTTGTATCCAATGCAGAAGAACATCAAGGGCTAGACATTGGACAACATATGATTTGGACCCTATACTTCTCGTCACTTGACCATACAACTCGTATGGAGCCTCTCATGCCTAGAATAGAACTTGGACAATATCATACTGACCAACATATGACTAAGGTCCCTAGACCCGAAACCACACTATACGACTTATGGTGTGAGTAGTATGATGATCAGAAGGTTTAAGACTCATGAAATTTTGCATGAGATGAAGTTTATGTGTTTCAGTCTCCCCCTGTTTAGATCATTCATCCTTGAATGATGGGACAAGGCAATACAAGCACGATTGAACCCCAAACGTCTCTACTCTTACCTTTAAGACAAAAAACAAAACACTAAGGAATTCATAATCTACCTTTAACAAAGATAGAAAATAAAGATGTTAGGTTCTACACATACCTCAAGCATTAATTTCTGGATTAGAAATAGGAACAGATACTTGGAATTCATGTCCTCTTCGTCTTCTTTAGTAGCTTTCTCAGACTTTTGGTTTCTCCATAGAACCTTTATAGAAGCCACATCTTTTGTTTGCAACTGGCGAACTTTTCGATCCAAGATCCTCACCGGGACCTCCTCATAGGACAAAGAATCTGCAATGCCAATGTCTTCCTAGGGAATAACCAAGGAAGGATCATATGCATTTCTGTAACATGGACACACGGAATACCGGATGGATGGAACTCAGCTAGATGGCAATTCCAACTCATACGCAACACTACCAACCTTTCTCAAAACTAAGTACAGGCTAACATACCGAGTACTAAGATTCCCCTTTTTACTAAACCACCTTACTTCTTTCATAGGAGACACCTTTAAGAACACCTAATCTCTAACCTCAAACTCCAAATCCCTTTGCCTTACGTCCGCATAGGACTTTTGGAAACTTTAGGTGGTCTTAATCCTATCTCGAATTACCTTCACCTTTTCCATAGCTTGGTAAACCAAATTCGAACCAAACATCTCTGCTTCACCAACCTCGAACCACCCAATAGGAGATCTACATATCCTACCATACAATGCCTTAAATGGGGCCATACAAGTGCTAGAATGGTAAGAATTATTATAATCAAACTCAATAAAAGGCAAATGGTCAAACCAACTACCACTATAGTCAATCTCACAGGCTCGCAGCATATTTTCCAAAGTCTGAATAATCCTTTTGGCTTACCCATCCAACTAAGCGTGAAAAGTCATACTAAGACTCACTTTAGTCCTTAAACCACACTAAAAAGAGCACTAGAAATACAACGAGAACTGAGTACAATGATCTGAAATAATCAAGACAGGCACATCATGCAACTTTACCACTTCCTGAAAGAACAACTTTGTATAATCCTCGGCAGAATAATTAGTCCTCATTAGTAAGAAGTGAGTGAACTTAGTCATCTAATCCACGATGTCCCAAATAGAGACAATAATTTTGTAACCATAAAATGCTGATAATGAAATCCATATTAATTATCTCTTATTTCCACACCGATAATTTAATCTCTTGAGGTATCCCATCGGGCCTCATGTGCTCCACCTTCACTTGCTGACACACCATACACTTAGCCACATAGTTCGCTATATCCTGATTAATGTTATTCTACCAATATATCTCCTTAAGGTGATGATACATCTTTTTTGAACTGGGATAAATCATATACCGGGATTCATGAGCCTCGTCCAAAATCCTTCCTCGCAATCCATCTATGCCAGGAACACACAACCTCACTTGGTACCTCAAGATACCATCTTCATTGATCTCAAAGGCCATTACCTTTTACTTACCCACATCATCCTTGATTTTTATTAATAGAGGATCTAACATCCTTTTCTCCTTTATTTTTGAACTAAGAGATGATTGCATCATATATTGAACAAAAACACCACCATCCTCAGAGTCCAAGAGATGAACTCCAAGGTTAGACAAATGGTGAATGTCCTTTACCAAATCCTACTTATCCCTATCGACATGCGATAAGCTTCCTATAGACAACCTACTAAAAGTATCAACAACTACATTAGCTTTAAGTGGGTAGTAGTAAAGACTGATATCGTAGTCCTTCAGCAACTTAAGCTACCTCCTTTGCCTCAGATAAATCTCTTTCTGAGTGAACACATACCCTAGGCTCTTATGATTAAAAAAGATATCAACATGGACCCTATAAAGATAGTAATGCCAAATTTTCAATACGAACACCATGACTAATAGTTCCAAGTCATGAGTCGGATAGCTCTTATCATGAACCTTTAATTGTCTAGAGGCATAAAAAACCACCTTACTATGATGCATCAACACATAACCCAAACCAACTCGGGATGTATCACAATAGACGACAAAACCTTTGGTATCCTCGGGTAGAGTCAAAATCGAAGTTAAAGTAAACTTATCTTTTAGCTTCTCAAAGCTACCCTTACAAGCATTATACCACAAGAACTTTACCTTATTATGAGTCAACTTGGTCAATGGAGTAGCAATAAAAGAAAAATTTTCTACGAACCTCCTATAATAACTAGCTAATCCCAAAAATCTCTGAATATTGGTTGAAGTCGTGGGTCTAGGCCACTTCTTAATCATAATAACTTTCTAACGATCCATCATAATCTACAACACAACATGTACTAGATAAGTTATGACACTCAATGAGAATTCATACTTAGAGAATTTAGAATACAACTACTGATCTTTTAAGGTCTGCAACACGAGGCAGAGGTAATTGTCATGATCCTCCTTACTCTTAGAGTACACTAAAATATCATTGATGAAGACAATCATGAATAGATCTAGAAACTGATGGAAGACCCTATTCATCAAATTTATGAATATCGTGGGGGCATCAGTCAAGCAAAAAAATATCACAAAAAACTCAAAATAACCATACCAGGTACAAAAATTTGTCTTAGGTATATCCACTTCCCCAATCTTTAACTGATGATACCCGGATCGAAGATCAATCTTAGAGAAGAATTTAGCACCCTAAAGCTGATCAAAGAAATCATCAATTCTCAAAAGAGGGTACTTATTCTTTACCATTACCGTATTCAATTGTTGGTAATTAGTACACATCCAAAGGGACCCCATCTTTCTTACGCACATATAATACTGGTGTACCCTATGGGAATACACTAGGATAGATGAAACCCTTGTATAAGAGTTCCTTTAGTTGCTTCTTGAGTTTCTTCAACTCGGCTGGAGTAATTCTATATGGGGGAATAGAAATAGGATGGTGTTTGGAACAAGGTCAGTACCAGAATTAATCTCTCTATTTGGAAGGATACCAGGAAGGTTTTCAGAGAAGACTTCAGGGAACTCATTTACCATAGAAATAGAATGTAATACTACAACATTTGTGGACTAAGGCCACACTAAATTGGGACAACACTTGTAAAGTGTTGCCTAAAATATATTTGGGCACGCTTTTAAAATGTAGCCTTAAGTTTTAGCTTTAAGCCACAATAATTTTGACAACTCTTGTTAAGTGTGCTCTTTAATACAATAGGCTACACTTTATGAGTGTTTCTGTATTATTATATAATTGGCAACACCTTTTATAAATATGGTTACACTTTTAGAATGTGGCTATTTTTATTATTTTAAAGCAACAATTTACAAGTGTTGCCTTATAACCTTTCAAAAAATTTCACCAAAATTTGATATTCCCTTCAATATTTTTAACACTAAAATATTATATTTCCTCCAATATATGTTTTCCCTCCAATTTCTAATTACCAAAAAATCATAAAACATTAGTCAAAAATTAATAAAATATTTTTTTGAGTAAAATAAGTTTTTGAATAAAAACTTTAAAAATCTTTTATTAACATTAGTCATCAAAAAAGTTTTCTTTATCAGCTAAATAAAATATTATCATCGAGCAAAATTTGGGCAATTCAACCTAAACCCCTGCAATTCAATAAATAGCAGGGTCGTCGGTGCTTATTATTTGTTGTGGAGCAAAATTTAGGTAAAAAATTCAATAAACAAAAGGATCGGTGGTGCTTATCATTTGTTATGGAGAAAAATTTGGGCAAAAATATCTAGGGTTGAGAAAAATTTCAATTGTTGCATCCCTATCACTGGCGACGGACAAAAAATAGAAGGGTCGGTGCTTATCATTTGAAATAGACAGGTTTGTAAATCTAAACACCTGCAATTCGATAAAACCCTAGGCGAATTTCAATTGATTTTGTTTGGATGAAAGCCAATCAAGTTGTAAGTTTACCTCAAGTTTCGTTATTCAAACCCTCTATCCCCTTTTTATTTTGTTTACGTATTGTTTATTGGGACCAAAAAATTGAGAATTTTATCTTAATGTTCCCCTCTTAGTTATGTTATTTAGTAGTAAAAGAGAATATTAAAGCATTAGATGGGAGAAAATAGGACATCCCTAAATATAGCACATATATTGGGCTTAATGATTGTTCTATAGATTTTAGACATCAGTTTCCATAGTTTCTTAGATATAGTTGCTCATTTCTTTAGAATAGAGTTAAGGGATTTACTAGTGTTTATCTAAGCACTATTTAGTTGGTGGGATTTATGTTTATTTGTGTGTACAAATGATGGATGCAATGAATTGAATGAATGATGAACCATTGTCTTAGTCCCACACATGGAGTGTATCTATATAGAGATATATATGGAAATTTTCATCATTATTTTATTTGCACAAGAAGATTCTTAGTAGTCCTAGTTACAGAAAAATAAAACATATAAATACAACCACCGATTTTTAGATTGTCCTGTAATGTCGATCTGAGAGAAAAATCAAAAGAAGGATCTTACCAATGTGCCATGTTGTCTGTTTCTTTTTCATGTTGCTTCACATTTTGTTGACATATTATTCAAACCCTTTGGTGATGGCTTCTCTAAGAGATAGTTTCTCCTTCTCCTCAAAGACTTGGCCTTAGAAGTGAGAGTATGGGCATAGTCGTTTGTTATGATTTTGGATTTTTCATAACCTTTGTATTTGTATGGCACTGTGAAGAAATTATTGGTTGCTAGTTTTAAATACGACTAATAAGTATGAAAATTGAGGTTGTTATCTATAAAGGAATATCTAGAGATGTAAGGATTCGCTTAATTTAATATACATATTCAAAGTGAGAGGGTGGTCATGTTCGTATCTGAGCTATCACTGATGGGGAGGATATACTTTGATTTAGCATCTGTAGTCAAGTAACAGAAAGCAATTCCTATTACTGAATTGTACATTGTTGCCACAACTGCCCTTGGTTTAGTTTTGCCATGTTAATTGTAAGGAGCAATTAATGTTCTGTACAAACTAAAAGTATGTCTGGTCAGCGGCTCTTTCCATAGGTTCACTGACAAGATTCATAAAAATGACAAAATTTCATTAGAATATCAATTCTTGTACAAGATTTCATATACTTTGACATTCACTGGAATAAAAAAGTAAAGTAGTATTTCTCTATTTCGAAATTACAATGCGGTGTTTGTTGGTGACTGTATATTATATCTCTTTACATGTTGTATGGACAATTTTTTAGGATAAAAGAGTCCAAAATATGTTTGAAAACTCAGGTGGAGACCAGCGGGCATTCACCTGTATGATGTCAAAGTTGAGAAGTTAACAGATTTGGAAATAGTTAATCATATATAATACAACAACCCAATCTGGGTTAGGTTGTGAAAGAGGGGTAATTTTTCAGAAACTATTTTGAAATAACTATTAAAGGCTTTTGTACTCATTACCATGTTAATAAGTACTAGTGCAACTATGTTGCTTTATCTGAATGACTGTCAGCAATGTTGCTTCTTACTTCATGATAGATGAAAGGACATAGAATAGTTCGGTGTATGTAATTTCTATTTGATTAAAAAAGAGTAGCCCAGTGCACTATGCTTGCACTATATGTAGGATCAGGAGAAAGGCCCGACCACATTGAATGCATATAATATTAATGTCCGTAAAGATAAAACAAAGCTAAGTTTAGGTAACATACCTCACTTATTGCTAAGATTTCTTGTGAACTTGAGGGACATTAAGTAAACCGGCCTCTGGGTATGTAATTTAATGCAAAGTTTTTAAGTCATTCTAATTCAGACAGTATGAATAAACCAAGGTATGTATATGCAGCTTATGTTATTCAAATACGATTTTCTCTAATTCAGATATGATTTTCTGTTTGGTGGTGCTGTAACTGCTGAGATCTACTCAAATATCAAATTAATATGTTCTGTGGTTGCTTGCACTTGATTTCAGGTTCCTTTGTTCTTAGTCATCCTACTTTGTTCTTGATGTCAAATTGATCTTGGATTTGACTCAATTATAATTATTTTGTTGGGTAAGTTAGATGCAAATTTCTTGGAATCTAATATTATTGGGGACTTTTTGAAGCCTAGTTATTCTTGAGTTTTTTTGTTTGTGTAGGTGATCTTAAAAAACTGCATTTTCATTATTGGATTTTTTGTTTTTTTGTTAGCTTCCATTATTGGTTCTTTAGGAATCACTAAAAGACTATCTTTTAATCAGGTTAATAGGACTTCGCTATTAGCATTGGAACTTCTTTGTACAAAGGAGGTCGTGGACCCAATACAGTTGGTGATGGCTTGAGGTTGAATGTAATTGTCATTCCTTATGATAATAATAACCCTAAGGACCTAAAAAATCTTTTTTCTTACTTAATCCATTTCAAATAAAAGGCTCTGGCAACACATTATTACAGAAAAACCTGCTAGAAACAAAATCAGTGAATAGCTGTTGATATCTATGAATTATGCAGCATGATACCTTGTGGTTTAAACTTTAAAAGAGAGTTTGACAGTTCCATTTTAGTTTATGTCAAGCAAATGAGAGTCCTTTAGTAGGTTATTGAAATAAAAGGGTAACTTTTGTCCCTTCGGGAACATCTGATAAAATTGGAATAATATAAAAAAGATTAGAATGGCCTAACGATATAGAGAAGATTAGCACGCCTCTATGAAAGGATGACACGTACAAATCAAGGAATGGTCTAAATTTTTAGTTTTAAAAAAAGGAGAGTAAGTTTTATGAAGCTTTTGTTTGGTAATTAGGGCAAATACTTTTTATCTTCTATTTATGTGGAATTTTCTCTGGTGGATCTTAATATGAAATCTAGATGTCCCCACGATTCATCTTTTCTGGCTACTTTGAATTGTCATAATTTGTTAGTTTAGTGTGTGGGGGTATATAGCTCATAAAAGGGAAGCAAACTCTTGAGTCTAACCTAGTGACAACTAATGTTCAAGATGGCCTCTTGTTTTGTAATTAACTAATGAATTATGAAGTTCCCATGACTATGGTTTCTTATTGAATAATGTAACTAATGATTTATTTGTTGGTATTTGTAATGGATGGAAAGTACAGTACCCTAGTGTAAATTATTATAATCATCAATTTGTTGTTTTGAGCTTAAAAACCTAATTTGATATAGGAAAGGCGAAGGGTTGTGGTTCTATCTCTTCGCAAGAAGTACTTGTCAATAATAATTGATCTGGTCTTTTGCAAATATGCTGAGAGAATGGTAGGGAAACTTTTACCTGATGCAATATCTGGTTCTGTGGTGAATATGGAGGCAAAGTTTTCTCAATTAACACTTATGTTATTGGAATTGCACTCTTCAATTACAATTTTGATTCCCTTATTACTGAAAGTCCAGTTATTGATGCAGTTTACACTGCCCTAAATGAAACAGAACTCCGTTCAACTGATCTATTGCCATATTAGCAGGCAGGTTCTTCCTATACTTGAATGGTTTTTGCCAAGTTTAATATGTCTAACAACTTTAACTAACATCGTCGATATTTTTGTAGATCAAATCTGTATGTAAGATCACCCCACGACAAATAAAGGCTGAAAATATAGTTTCTAAAATCAGACAAACAATTGAAGAACTCATTGCAAAGTTTAAAGAGTTTGTAGAATCCGAGGGTGAGAGAATTAATGAGAATGAGTACGTGAATGACAGAAATCCAAACCTTCTTCAGTTTTTACTTGCTAGCTATGAAGAGGTTGGCCAAGATTTTAACTTATTTATTACTTAACTAATAAAATTTCCTATCTGTTAATGGATTACAAAACTTTTTCAAAATTGAGTATCTTTTAGGTCAATAACATCATCTATGGTATGTTAATGTGAAGTACAGTTATTACCACTGTTTAAAGTTCTCATACAATCATAGTCATAGCTCTAGAGGGTGTGGTCCAGCGTTCAAAGTGGGTGAAAATCATAGGAGATCAGGGTTCAAATCTCAATTGAGACAAAAAATTTATTTAGCAATGTTACTAGGTATCTATGCTAGTGCGAGGTAGCAGGTACTTGATGGTGTGTGCATGTTGGCCCTGACACCACCAATATACAAATAAAATTCTTAGAACATCCTTATAAGATTATATTCTCTTTTTCTTCGTAAAGTCTAGCAATATAAAAGGGGTAGCCTAGTGCATAAAGCATTGTTCACACGGGGTTTGGGAAGGGATGTACCCCAAAGGGGTGTGAAGTAGGACTACCATGACTCAAGTAACATTTGGTTGATTTCATGATTTGAACCCATCACTTATGTCACACAATGACAACTTTATCTTTGCTCCAATGCTCATGTTAAAGTTTGGCAGAACAAAGATAAATCTTAATATGTTTTGTATTTTTAACTGTTGGTTGCTAAGTTGCTCGGAATTAGGTGCGGGTATCCAATACAGGTACAGATCTATAGGTCGGATCCTTCATGATCTCAATTTAAAGATTTGGGGATATGGATCTAGGGATGGATAAAGGTGTGGGGATTTGGTAAAAATAATCTAAATATCTACAACTAGAGTTATAAAACATAAATCAAGAGATATTATGTGGAAAACTTGAGGAGAAAATGTTGTTTAAGTAGAAAATCCTGAAGGGAGATATAAATAAAAGCAATAACGTAGAAATTTCTATATACAAGGTATTCCATTTTCTTTAATTCCATCTTAGCTTTAGTTTTGATTACAGAATTTATTAAATCTGTCCGGACTTTCCCAATCAATTTTGGTCAGAGTACCCAAAATCGGTTGATCAGATTGGGTACGAATCCCACACCAACACACACACCCACACCCACACCCATACCCATACCCATGTTGTGTCGACACGGGTGCGGCACCGAAAGTGAAGAGTTCTAGTAACTTAGGTTAGTTTCTTTGTTAATATTCATAGATTATCCAACCTAAGATACACATTGCATATATATATATATATATATATATTCCACATGGTGTCTCATTGGCTTAAAGGAATGCTTCTTCATCAATCCTTAAGGATTTGATAACTTTTCAGGACGAGACGCATCACCAGTGGCACCCACATGAGGCCTCACCTATTATGTGGTACATATTTTTGTTGTATTTGCCATCTTAAATTTAGCCTTTTGGACCCTTTTACATTTAAACTATTGCACATGATTTTTTGGAGGTAAAACTTATCACCACAAGTACATTAGAAAGTAACTCTGTTCTTCTGTGTATTTATGTCAAAGTCAAGATTTTACCTTTTGAATGGAAAGTATAGCTCTTCAATGGTGAGAAATTAGTCATGCAAGGCAACCCCTTTAGCTTGGTCTTCACTGTATTTTCAGACATTGTTATTCATTCGTGTAAGTTGAAAAAGATTTCCTTTAACCTTTTCCCTTCTTTGGTCCTGTCAGAAGGAGAGCTATTTGTAGTCAATCTAGTTTATCTGTCTTTATGAAATTTACGTTGAGTTAAATTCCTCCCCATCCACTATGGAGACATGATTGTAAAGGTTGAATTTGAATAAAAGATGCCTTAGCTTGTGATATATGGTGAATTACCTTAAAAAAGAGAGTGTAAAGGTTGTGTATTATGGTGCTCTCAGCAACTAAAATAAATGCCATTCTTACCCAAGGACAATAATTTTTGGAAATTTGCTAAGAATTGTATTATTTGTATCTTCTAAAATTAAAACGCTTTGCCTGATGTCACTATTGTAATGCATGTTTACCATGTTTTCATCACTTTCAACCTTTATTCTACTATTTAGGAATTCATAACAGGTTTTGTTGCCCTCTTACCTCTGTACGGGTGGAGATCCAGTTGTTTCATTCTAGTTCCGCTGTTTGATATGTTATTTTGGTGTGTCTTTAGAAAGGAATGGTGATCCTCTTAGCATATTTTTTTCTAATGTAATTCATAATCTTGTGTTCAATATAACATGGTGCATAACTAAAACTATGCAGACTATAGAAAACCTGTTCTTCCCTCATATTTTTATGTTCTTAATGCAGGACCCTTCTGCTTTGGAAAAAGCACATGAAGAAGTTGACAAAGTTTTGGGAGGATGCTCTCAGACCTATGAAGACATGAAGAATCTAAAGTTCATAACATGGTGCATAATTGAGTCTCTCTGACTTTATCCACATCCACCTGTAAGTTCATCAATATGCTTCTCCTTGCGGAATTTATCGTTATTCATTGTCTTTTAATAACCTGATTTTACGGAGAACTATTTTTGTTAGGTTCTAATAAGAAGAGATCAAGTAGCTGATGTGCTCCCCGAAAATTACAAGGTCAATATTGGTGAAGATATAATGATTTCGATATACAACATTCATCATTCTTCCGAGGTAATAAGAGCTTTTACTGATCTTTTACCTTTTTCTTGTTACTGTTGAGCTTTTCAGAAACTTAATCCCTTAAAATTGTTCTATTTAATTTCTTAATTCCTTGACTCTTGCTCAGTAAAATCTATTAAGTCACTATTTGTCATTCAGACTTCTTATTATCAGTTTTGACATAGCAAAGATTTGTCAACAAAATCTTTTGGTTCATTAGAAGCATCACTGTATCATTGCGTCACATTTTAATGTCTGAAATCAAGACAAATGACTATTTATAAATAGATCCCTATTTATAACCATAGGTTATTATTTTACTTTAGTGAAGAACTTGCCACAGATTTGAGTTTGAAAATATAACTCAAATAATTAGAAAGGAGGAAATATAACTACAAATCAGAAGGGTAAGACAATTTTTATTTCAGTTGAAGAGTTCATCAAATTCTCTCTGTCTCAGAAATCCTTGAAGGAATCCTCTTTAGTTAGTACCGTTGTCAGGTGATATAAAATATGTCTTATGATAGGTAATCCTAATTTTTTCTCTAGCTTTCAATCACACAAAGCAACCTCTTCAGTTACTGTAGCTTATTCATCGTCCTGTAATAGTTTTGGATATGAAACTGCTCAACCAACCTCGTCTATTACTCTATCATCTGTATTAAGTCTAGCAAAACTTTCCTTTTAATTTGATTTTTGTTAGTAAAATTACCAGAAAGGTGCTGGCTAGTGATCACGTGCCCTTTTTTGGCTTATTTTAAACACATGATGTGCAAGAATATTTCTAATCTGCAGTAAAGAATAAATTAAATAAATTTTAGATTCACATGCTTCCTCATTCAACACTTTCTGTATATTTATCTTACTTTATTTGGTTCATTTTGAATGTGTAGGATCAATGTGGGGGATCAAATTTGAATGGTGGGCGCCACAACTCAACTTGATCTAGATTGAAGTGAAAGATGAAGAATTTTTGAAATATTTTGGTATAGGTTTATATACATTTGGTTTTGTGTGGAACTTGGTACAAGTTTTTATTATATTGTTTTCTAATTAGTATGTAAAAGACAGTTTTTTTAAAATCTGTGCACTTCAATATTTATTAGATAATTGGTGCGTGAGATTATATATAAATATGTATGTTTATCTAATGTGCTTAATGATGGATACATTTCGATCAGAATAATTATTTTTCAATTAGAAATTACGTACTAACATTTTATATGCCTAATGCCATTTCTATAAAATGTGGCTTTAACTATCAAATTTTAGCCAATATTACTATACTTCAAAAGTATGGCTAAAACATGCTTACACTTTACAAGTGTTGCCATAGACGAAGTATAAAAGGCTACATTTTTGAAGTGTGACTAGTAATAAAGAAAAGGCCACGTTTTTTAAGTGTTGTTATAGAGGTGCTATGAAAGGATTTGCTTGTGAAGCGTGCCCAATAGTAAAACAAAGACAATTCTTTTTAAGTGTTGTTATAGAGGTGCTACAAAAGGCTACGCTTGTGAAGCGTGCCCAATAGCAAGACAAAGACAAAACTTGTCAGTGTAGCTTTATAAAAAAAAAGTGTTGCCAATGACAAGCTGCAAAGTGTGGCCTTTATACCTTAATAGCCACACTTTTTAAATGTAGCTAATATGACAATACTTGAAAAGTGTGATCTTTGATCAAAGGTTACGCCTCTTTAGGCCATCCCTAAAAAGTGTTGCCTAAAGTCCGAAAGTGTAGCCTTTGATCAAAGGCCACACTTTCTGCTATTTTAGGCCACGCTTTCCAAGAGTGGCCTTAGGCCAAAATGTTGTAGTGGAAGGACCTTCTAAGTTAGAATCTTTAACCTAGACCAGACGATAGAGACAACCCTTAGAATCAATTATGGGCCCTAAGATATGATATAAACCTCCCCTTAGGAGCTAGGGAACCACCCTACCACTCAACAATTAGCTCATTAGGGATATTAAACATGACCTTATAGTCTGACATGCTAGAGAAGCATAGCACCAGTTCAACCAGTCTATTTCTAGAATAACATCAATGTCAACCATATCTAAATCTATAAACTCTACCAGAGTTCTTTATTACCAAAATATACCACACACACCCCTATAGACTCTTTTAACAACCATAGAGTCTCTAGCTGGGGTAGAAATAGGAAAAGAATTCAATAGACACTCAAGACCAAAAATAAAATGCATGACCACAAATGGTTCCACATAAGAGAAACTGGGCCACAGATTAAGTAAATAGTATGCATCATAGGAAAAGAGTTTCAACATATCGGTAACAACATCCAAAGATACCTTGGACTCCTGACGAGTAGTGAGATCCTAAAGATGGTTCTGACCAGTGTCGAAGCCAGAAGTAGCACCCTTTCGTGAAGGAGATGATGAAGAGGCAAAAAGAACCTTTTTCACCCCAGAAGCAACTCTAGAGGGACAATCCCATTGCATATGCCCAATCTGACCACACATAAAACATCGATTCCTCTCTTTTTAACATTGACCACGATGATGCTGACCACAAAATCTGCAAGAAGATTTGGATGATGCTGATTGGGTCCTATTGGCCTGATATTGGGCACCCTATGCCCTAGAAGCATCACCACTATGAAAACATTAGTCACCAGATGACTTTGGGTAGGGAGCACTAGCCGTCGAATAGGAGTTAGGACTCCTTCAGCTCTTCTTCTTAGACTGTTTTCCACTCTGTTGTTGGCTCCCTTTCTGTTCTAAATACCAAAATTTATTAATCTGCCTCTCGTCAATATCAGCCTACTTCTTTTTCTCCTATTCAACCTGCTGCATATACATAACTAATCGGGAGATGTCCATGTCCTTGTTCAACAAGACAGTCTTACTCTCAGGAATCAACTCACGAGACAATCCCAAAGCAAACTTTCTCATATGGGTCCTCATATTGGATACCAATTTAGGAGCATACCTAGATAACTGATGAAATTTCAAAGCATACTCCTTAACTGTCATTCTTCCTAGCTACAAGTTAAAAATAATTTCTACTTTTTTCTTCCTCAACTCCTGAAGAAAGAAGTGATCCAAAAATGCACTAGAGAAATCATCCCATAAGGCATACCAACATCCTCACCTCTTAACTGTTCCTACTTCTTGTACCATTGGTACGCTATATCTTTCAATTGGTAGGAAAAAACTCTACACCTTTAACTTTGGGGTATGCATAACCTGAAAGATCTTCTCCATCTCATCAATGAAACTTTGAGGATCCTCCTCAACCTTTGTACTAGTAAACATCGAAGGATGCAACCTCATAAATTTTCCAACTCTAGTGGCCTTAGACGAACCCATAGCAGCACCAGCAGAACCCAAATGTTGTGACTGAGACATCACCAACTGAGTTAATAAGGTAATGGATCGAAGGAACTTAGCATTAGTAAATTTCGAGAGAGAAGACTGGGTATGAGTCTTTCCCTTAGGAGTAGGATCAGTGGGGACAGGTGGGACCCCACAAGAACAATCAGATGCAACGACCCTTGACCAAGTCTAGAACTCAGAAGTTGGATGAGCTTCGTCTATATTTTTCTCCAATGGGATAGAAGAGTTTGCATGAACTCCAGATCTTCTTGGAGGCATGCTATGAAAGATGAGCAAATAGAAATCAGAAGAATCCAAGACCTTAGACTCTATAGCCTAAAATTAAGACAATAAGAAAGGGAAACATTCCTAAATGTCTCATAGCCTCTCTCTTATAAGTGTGGCGCGCTACACACCTATAAAAGAGACTCTACTTTATAGGACTTTTTGCACACTTAATTGACCATGAACCTAGGCTCTGATACCAACTTTGTCACAACCCGAATCAGGGCCTGGCTGTGATGGGTGCCTCAAGTCTCACATGGAATGGAGATCACCCTCTTCACCTAACCTAGACTACTTAACAACCTCAAGTGTTGCATGAATTCTGAATATATTACAAGATAGTGTAAAATAAGACTAATGGTAACTCAGAAATATCTAAACGAATCCACTAAAACAATACACCTAAGTCCATAATAATCCATCAAACCCTCTTTAACTTCGAAGTCAATAAAATGTTGAGACACACCTCTGACAGTAGCCAAAAACAAAGTGTAAACAAAGTCTAATACATAGGATATAAAGACTACGAGGTGAAGCCTTCTAAAGTATGGAAACTCACCACTTCAATATCAACTCATGAACCGCTCAAACACCGGATCACTGCACAGGAAAAGTTGAAAAAGTTCTAGCCCCTACATCACTTGGGGATACAACTTCTATAGAAAGTTAGCGATTGGAGCGGTAGCATGTAACTTAGGGATAGAAGAATAAAATAAGTCCATCATTTAAAACCAAGTCAAATCATCATATGCAATCACATGTATACATATATATATAGTGTCAAGATAGGGAACAAGGCTTAGCATGAACTTTGAAAAGTGTAACCTGGGTTGTGTAGCATAACCATCATAAAAAAAGTCACCCACAGGCTATATGGACCCAGCTCTCCCCTAGTTAGAATGGCTCCAGTGAGTGTAGCCGCATGAACCAGAGAATATTCATATCTGTATATGACTTTATGGGGAACTCAAACCTCCTAACATAATCAAGGTGACTTAATCACCATTGTATACAATATGGGGTACTCGAACCTCCTATTCATATATTCATTTGGGGGACTTGAACCTCCCAATCATATAGATACCCGTACCAGCTAGTACGATTTCCAATGTTAGTCCTTCAGACTCTACTTTCACGGTGTCTACATATCCCTCTTTAAATCCCAATATAAAATATTTATTATGCATATATACAACCATTAATCCAATTACTTACCAAAGGCATTCTGTTACTATCATTATACCAACCCCACTTGCTAGCGTACAACATGCCATAACATTTATTAATCAACTTTGGGACTCAAACTCATTCTCTAAACCAAGACATCAATTCAATTCAACATTTAGGGATGAACCTATTTAGCTGATTAAACCACCAAGATTATAATTCAAATCAATTTATGACAACAAGGACTTCATAAAACCATTTACTAATCATCAACATTCATAGACCAATGCCTTAGCTCAAAACACAATTCATATATGACAAGATTTATCTCATTGACATTTTCACAAACAGGTTGAGGGCAAACCATTATTCAAAGCTAAAAATCATCGTCTAGGGTTAAACATGACCTATTTATTAAACCACAATTCCCATGCACCCACAAGTGGAAAACCATTATGAAAACATGTATAATCACAATTTAAAACATGAGAAAACCATACTCATCATTATGCATTCAAACGTCAACCATGGTTTTCAAAACAACCATTAATGAATTGTTGACAATGTTTAAACCACTTGACTTTTATGAACTAATAATAAAGGATGAATCACATACCTGAGTTACAAAGATTCACGGAGTGATTTTGATCTTTAAGCCTCTAGATGATTACCTTGAAGAAACCCTAGACCAAACACCTTTAGAAGTTTCTACAAAGTGTTTTGATCTTCTAAATTGTAGAATGAATGCCCAATAAATGTTATAAGATGTAAGGTTTTAAAGGTTTAGGGTGGGAATTGTCCAAACTACCCTCAGCTTAAAAGAGATAGAAAACTCATAGGTGGGTATGAGTAAACCCTCCCATTCGTCACCATATCATATGAGTGGTACCCTCAAATTATTACCAAAATAGAATGTTGGACACCACGTTCTATCCAATATATGAATCCCTTGACCAACCCATCACATGACCATACGACTAGTACCATCAAGTCTTATCCAAGGCAAACCATCAAGGGCTAGACATTGGACAACTTATGATTGGATCCTATACTTCTCTTCAATTAACCATACGACTTGTATAAAGCCTCTCATGCCTAGAACAGAACTTGGCCAATATCACACTAACCAATATATGAATAGGGTCCCTATACTGGTAACCACACTATATGACCTATGGTGTGAGTCATATGATGATCAGAAGGTTCAAGACTCAAGAAATTTTGATAGGACCAAAATTCAAGGTGTTTCAAATATAGTCTCCAGTAGTAGTCCCCCTTGGGACATCCACCTTCCACGGCGATCTACACAACCCTCTTTAAACCCAATTAAAATATTTACACATAACCCCATCTATTTAACCAAGGAATCTTCCATTAAGGAATCACTAAATAGTATCGTCATACCAATATAGTTGCAAGCTTATAGAATTATGCCATTCTAATTGTCCACTAACCTGGGGGAATCCACGACCCCCCAAGTTCCAATTTAGAGCCAAGTCATGGACACTAAGGCCTTTCAAAACCATTTATATTCCATTACCCTATTATGCGATGCGATATTTTTAAAAATGATTAAATTATGCATATAGACATGTTTCAAAGCCAATTTCATAAGGTGGGTTGATGTTAATACCAATTTCAATAATTTTGAGGGAATGCCATGACCCCCATTCCATTCACCATGACCATGCACCCAAATTCCAAAACCAAATATTTAAACCATATGAATACCAAACCATTTTATGCCAAAATAAAAATATAAGTTTAAGAGAAGAGATATGCCTAAAAATACCAAGAATTTGGAGAAGAAACTGCACTTTGAACCTAAGATGACCAACCCTTAGAATCCTTAGCTTTGTTCCTGACTTGGGAATTTAGAGAGAAGAGTTATGATTTTGATTTGTGTAATGAAAGATAATGAGGTCCCTTAGTGTATTTAGGTTGTGGAAAAGTAGTGGAATAAGAGAAAAAGACCCATTTGCCCTTAATGAAATCTTGCAGAAAATATAACTCCCTATTGCGACTAGTCTCATAACAACTCTTGGTCACCGGTCATGAGTCATCACCATGACTTGTAGTTTGGGTAGAAATTTTGGGCATCTTTTCTAGTATGGTCACAAGTCACACCCTATGACTCTTGACCAAGCCTTATGACTTGTAAGAACTAATCGTTACCAAGACAGCAACCTTGGCCCATCTCATTGCTAGGTTCATGAGTCCTACCCTACGATTCATGACCAGATCTTACAACCCGTAGGGTCTTAGACATACTCAAGACAAAAATATTAGGCAACCTAACTGGTTAGGCAATGATTGATACTTTACCACTCGAGAAGACTTCACGGCTCGTCACCTAAATCATACCTGGATAGTGATGATCAAAACCCAAATATTTTTAGATTCCAAAACCTGGGACATTACTGTAACGCCCCAAAAAAGTGTCCCAATACGTCACTCGATGCTCAGGACTACGAGTAGCCCCAAGCTAACCCTTTAAGCCTTCTACTACTTCTAAAACTCATTACAAAGATACCTTAGGTATATGAACTGCTGAAATACTGGATTTAAGTGAGCATAATGTTTGAAATTATTTAGCTTAATAGTCTATACAACCAATATTTAAAATCTAAAATATAACTGGAAGTTTGACAAGCCTCTACTACCACAACTAGAGAGCCGGTGGGACAGACCCCCAAGCTGAAAGCAACTAATTAAATACATAATAATGCTGAAAATATAAATTACTAGTCCTCGAACTGTGAGAACTCACCAACTATCGAGGTGTAGATAAAGCTGCTTGCGGTTAATCACGATACTGGAATCGAACACCTGAAACCTACATTATTAAAGAATATAGCAGATAGACGTGTATATGGATCAATACTTTTGGAATGTACTGAGCATATAGGGTTGGATGCATAAGTAAAACAATAATGCAATAATTCAAATGAACTTTCAAACTATATGCTAAATGTGAGTGACTCACCTTGGCTTGAATAGTCAAAACTAACAAATCATAAGTCATGAGTACTAAATCATAAAAGAGATTCTTGTGAGCCACCACACTTAGTTCTAATAAAATTGTACTCATACTCTGTCGTTCAAATCATGCAGGCTAGGTGAAAAGGACTCACCTTTATCAATATTAAAATTTGAAAATTAAAATCTGATAACTTAAGTTGTAGGTAAGACAATATCTGAGTAAATTTGTAAGCCTTTACACTTTGTTTCTAAAAACTGTTTTGTTATTTTATTTTAGGACGTAAGTTTTAGGAAGGTTCTTCTAAAAGCTTTTTTATTATTCCTTTCTGCTAGGGAGGTTATTATAATCCACAAACACTATATGAGCTATCATAATATCCAATGTCTAGTTCCTCTAAGGGGAAAACCTCACATTGGGGAGAGGTGTCATACTCTTGTCATGGAGTATAACCTGAGCTAAGTGATCATAATCTGTATCTGCATTCATATAAATGGGAATAATTTGAATTTGTACATACATTGGCTCATAGTTTTGGGGCATATAAACTAGGACACATACCCAACTCGGTGCTAAATAATACTCCTTTTAATTTGTATGCTCCTTCTGTAGGAAATCCACTTTAAAATAGCACAAGAGTTTATAATGAAAACTAATTATGCTTTTCTTTATTTAAAACATGATCAAGCTAAAAAATGTGGATACCTTAACTTAGGATTAAAAGACCAAATCTTGCTTAAAATCTTGATGTAATTCATCAAAAGAAACTTAATAATATAATCTTCTTGAAATATCAACACTTAAACTAGGGCTTTAAACTCATGTAAATTCATAGTAAAATATCATGCTCAATATACTTCATGAAATACTTCAACAATGTCAAGATAATGAAACCAACATCATAATATCATGCTTAAACCCAATTGGAAATCTGTAATCACTATCTCAATTCATACTCATGGTATTCAAATCATAAAGAGAATTCTTTAAATTAAGATAATATGGAATTTCATGTTTCAATCACTTTATAAATCCAAAACTCAAAACAAGATGCTTTGGGTATGAACCCTAATTGAAATTCATGTAAATTTATGTAAATTCATCTTTAAAAGCTAGTTTTGGGCACAAGGATGAAAGAAGGATCCTTGTTCATAATCACACATACCTTATTTGACTAATTGAATGTAAAAGCTTAAACTTTAAACTCTTAAAAATATTCGTGAAGCTTCTTCTTGAAGTTCTTGAACCCAAAAGCTCGGATTGTTAACTTTCTTGAAGAAGAAGAAGAAGAAGAAATGGGTTTGTTCTTGATTTCTTAGAGCTAGGGTTTCTCTTAGAGAGGAACAAGATGAATAATGATGTATCTATGCTATTTGGGGCTGAAATTATGTATTTAAGAATGTTTTGATGTGACACAAAAGACCTTATTGTCCTCCAATATGTGGAATCAAAAGCTAAGAAATTCAGGAGAGTGCGTCGCATGCTCTGGAGCTCCAGAATGGAGCGTGCATCACATGCTCTATCACATGCTCCCTAGGGGTGGACTGGAACGTGTGTCGCATGCTAATCGCACGCAACTACTGTTTGGGACTTCAAAACATCTCCTTATGCTTGCCCAATAATTCCAAAACTTACCTGAGATGTACCTTTGACAACCTCAATCATGAATCAACTTTAAAATCAATATTCTAAAGCCAGAAGGTCGGGAATAAAATTATCAAATTTTAGGAGTTTTAGAAATGATTAAGTCTTAACACTTAGTTTTATTTAAAGGTTCTAAGTTTCTTAAGCAAGCACTAAGAGTTGAATTAAGCTAAAAATATATGGGGTATTACAATTATAGATCCTTTTTAAACAACTAAACTTTCACCACCTCTACCTTCACACTTTCTTTTGTTTTGCCCCATCTCTTTAAGCTAGTTCACATATAGTAAGAAGAGAGTATTTTCTATCAACACATGATTCAATTTTGATCAATTTTTCTCCTTTTCGTTACATAACTCCCAACCATAACACATCAACTTTTTCACACTACTAGCTACTCTTTTGGGGCTTCACTTTCACCTCTTTCCTCCTTAAATTTTACACTTTTTAACCTAAAGAACTTAGAATCTTTGGATCAAATTATGGTCAATCAAAGAAAGGGAATAGGCTACAAATGAGGCTACTAATGAGTAGACTAAAGGCTCAACGAGGCTAATTAAGATTATATAATAAGGGTAGGTAAAAAGGGTATAAAACATGACTATCAAAGAAATACCTACATTATCTCCTAAACTTAACACTCTTTATGTCGCTTTGTATACACACCAGGCAAGTTCTAGTCATCAATATAAAACAAAAAACATATAAGAAGGCTCACATCACACATGGAACATGCTCCAATAAAGTAGGATCATTATCAACTCTAAACCAAGTAATAATGAATTCAGAATTAAGTCAACATCGCATAAGATTCATATAAATGAGCTTAGGAGTCTCAAAAGCAGTAATTCAATATAATCAACATGCTTTCAAATTTAAACCACTTGCATCATGTTATTACCCATAACAATCTAGAAAGAACATCTCACTTATTTCAAATACAAAAAATTTAAACTTTTCCTTCTAAAAATGAAAAAAGGGATACTAGGTTCAAATGGCACCCCCTCAGACTAAAATTGAAAGGAAAAACAAAGAGGTAGGAGAAGTGTGCACCTACTATAATGACACTAACCATTAAAACTAAAAAAGACAAAGAGAAAATATTTTTGTATTTTTTTTCTCAAATTTAGCAAAAAAACTAACAAAATAAATAAAAACAAACCCAATAGCAGCACATCACCCTAAATCATGAAAAGATTCCCCAATTAAAATAACCATAAATAATTTAATAACATAAAGTGTTAGACAATAATAGGGAGAAAACTAGGGTTAAGACACTACAAATAATCCTACTTAGGTATATAATCTCATTGGTTTGGTTAATTATCTCGGTAGTTGGTTCAAGAGGTTGATAACATGACTATGGTCTTTTGATCCTCTAATCGTTTATCTAACTTAGCCCCACAACTATATCATTGAGCGGCAATGCGAGTACTAAGTTAAACACAAATATATTTCATCCAATATATGAACCAAATATGGAAAATTAGGTATATTCCTATCCTAAACACAAAAATTAACCTCAATCCCTTGAATGATTAAGATCCTACTCCATATATCCCACTTGTTAACCTATTGTTCCTCCTTCCGGGCTCACAATAGAAATACATATTTATTCGAAGGGTCGCAAATATGTATAATAGTAATACAAGGATATATTAACAAACAATATTTATTAATAACATAAATAAATTCAATTATAATCACAAGTAATCATGTTCTTGGCCTCACCCTAAATGACGGTGTTCAGCTGCTCAAGGTCTTACAACGAATCGCAATTAAGAAATTCATGTATAAAAATCAAAGTAAATTAAAGTAAAGATTAAGAACCCTAATTGAAGACTCATAAAGTTTATTTCTATCCCCAAAATTCGTCCAAGGTTCTTACAACAAGTCCTAAGTGTCCTATTTATAATATGACAAAAGTTATCCATTTTAGTGCCTTAGGTGTGCCACGTTGGTGTTGCTCCGCATTTAGGGAGTGGCACACCCTTATTGTGAACTCATAATGTTTTTGAAAAACTTATTTTGTGTATAAGGTCTTTCAATGCTCTTATCTCAGAGTTCCAAGAGTGTGACACATTCATGTGCTCAGAAATGTCCGATTTTATCATCGGTCACTCCTTCCTTTTGCCTTTGCATTCCTCACTTCTTGGTGGTCTTTTCACTTGAATTTAATATTTTTTATATCCATAAAAATGATATTAACATCATACATAGTCTTATATAAATCAAAAAAGAATCATTAGTTCATATAACACCACAGAGATCAAACAAGTAGACTAGAACCAAGTAAAGCTCAAGCTAGCGCAACTAGTTTTGTCTTCTAAACTCTATTTGATATTTTTGACTAGATTGTTTAAATTGAACCTTAAACACTTTAAACATGTTCTTAAACAAATATTTACATAATTTTACCCTTAATAACTCATTACATACACTAGAATCCATTGTGATAAACTAGAACAACACATAGCTCAAACTAGTAACACTAATTTTCTTGTCTAAACTCTAAGTAACCAAATTGATTCTAAAATTGTTTGAAACATGACTTTAACATTATAATAAAGTATTTTAACACATATATTCTTAATTATATGAATATCACCTTATTAATCAAACAAGAAGTCCTCAATACAAGGCTAAACAAGCGTAAAGTATGACACTTAGGTGCATTAATCCACCTAAGATCAACACACCTTCTGTGGTACAGATTTTTCTAGTAGAGATTAATGTGGTCATCATGGTAGGATGGTTTAGTCCATATTGCAAGGATCATATGGTAGGCCTTCTGTAACACCCCGAAAAACGAGTCCTGGAGCGTCACACGGTGCTTGAGGCTACGAGTAGCCCCAAGCTAACCCTTTGAGCCATTTTCATTCAGTTCAACACAAATCAACGGGGTTTCCATAAATAACCCTCAAATATCAACAAAGTAATCATCATCTAAGAATAAAATAATTTCAGAAAGATAACAAAACACGACTTATTAGTTAACTCCCAACATCTATACTAGTCTGACAAGCCTCTAAGAAAATCAATAAAACCAGCGAGCCATTGAGACATGCCCCAACTGACTCATACTCAGTTATCAAATGTAAACGATTCCATGAAACCAACATCAGACATCACGTCCTCGGAACATGAGAACTCACCACAACAGAGGATGCAGAACAACGTGCCCGAAGAATCACTGTCGAACCTGGAATTGAGCACCTGAACCTACATTCTGAGAAAATGTAGCCCATATCCGAAGATGTGGGTCAGTACCATGGAAAGGAAATGAGTATATGCGGGTGTATGCAATTGTATAAACATCATCATCATAAATATTTATAAGAAATATACAGGATGTATGAAAGACTCACATAGCCCAAAGAAAATCATCATAATCATGAGAGGATGAAATAAGTACAATAACGCATGTGAGTCATCATATAATTTGTCAATCACTTTCAGTTCATCAAGAATATCAATTCTCATAATGTAAATATCATTTAAATCTTTCGAAATAATAACTTTCACAAATTCACTTTCAAATCACTTCACCATTCACCATAGACACAAGGAAACACACACTCTGGGAGATCCTATAACCGACATAAACCATGTGAGCTACATGGAGTCCAATATACAACCCAAGTTAGGGAGAGCCGTCCTATCCCTGCCATCAGAGTAGGACTATCGATATTAAATTCACACAAACTAGTGATCACTTTATACCTCCCACTCGGTGCTAAAGATTTCTCCCGGACTTAGCTCAGATCATTTCAAAGACAATCCATAACAAAACAATTTTAGTAATATATAAATATACATCGAGAGCCATCATACTTCCCATCTATCAAAATCAACCACGTTGTGGATTTCTTTCACACTCGAGTTCAAAACAACTCCATTAAGACCAAAAGGTCAAATCATTCAAAATATCTCAAATATTCAACATCAACGTGCTTATAACACAAACTTTCTAAAAAAAAACACAATTTCCAATGGGGATTCACGACTCAAATATCAAAATCATGATAAATATCATTGAAGATTTATGTTTTATATCTCCACACATGTAAATTAATCTTTCAAAATCATAAACATCAAGATTTCATAATAATCATCATAAGATATGGGTTCATGCTTCAAATTCATAAAAATCAAATAAAAATCATGCCTTTGTAAAGAAAATCACTTTTGGGCACAAGAACAAAAGAGAGTTCTTGTTGAAAAACCCCACATACCTTGAATGATGAACTTTAGATCGATACTCATTTTTGAGATGTTAATCGTGCCTTTGAATGATGGTTCTTTGAGTTCTTGAACTAGGAACTTGGAATCTTGAATAAATTTGCAGAATTAATGGTGAACTTTGGAGGTTCTTGAAGTTGGATGTAGGAGCTTAGGGTTTTCTTTTTGAGGGAATTTAATGAAATTTAACATATAATGCTTCTAATAGGCTTTAATATAGGGTTTGGATGGATTTTGGGTGAGGAGGAATGACCAAAACGCCCCTAAAAATCAAATAATTCTCGAATCTATCCTTTGGTGGACTGTTTTGATAGTTTGAAGTAGATCAACCATAACGTTTTACTCCGATATCCAAATTGGATGAAACCAGTTTCATTAGAAATAGAACTCTCATATCTTTCCGTTGATATATAGTATCTCACCCAGATCATTTTGTATGAGGAGTTATGATCATTTGAAGTTGACCCAAAAATTCCCTTTTGATAGGCTAAAGTAGATCGATCATAACTTTTTTCTCCGATAGAAAAATTAGATGAAACCAATTTCATTAGAAAGAGGACTCGCAGAGCTTTCCGTTGATATATAGTAGATTACCAAGATAATTATGTACAAGGAGTTATGATCGTTTAAAGTTGGAGAAAAAATATGTCAGGCCTCAGTACTTTTTCCTGCACGTTTTACTGTTCACTACTATTCACGGTTCGATCAGAATATCCATAACTCGTCGCTCAGGTGTCCGTTTTGGATGATCCACATATCATTGGAAAGATTATTTGATACTCTACATAATGGTGGGTCATAATCTAAGACATTACACACGAAAAATTTAAAATTCATTCTAGAAGATAGAACCCAACACGTTTACGCACAAAATTTCAACAAAAAATTTCCTGGGGTATTACATCATCCCCCCCTTGGAAACATTCATCCTCGAATGACGCTAGACATGTAAAGATTAGATAGGGAATAGAACATACAACTGAAACCATTCATTAGACTCATCACCACATCGTTTCTCACTCCGAATGCAACATAGAATGCATAAATTCAAGAAACTACAGCTGAACACATAATAAATGACAGTTGAACTGCTGTAACTTTTATCAAAAGTTCATTATTTAGGAAAGAACGGTACCTTAAGCTTGATTGGAGTTCGCAGAAAATAGGTGTGGGTACTTGGATCGCATATCCGCCTCAGCTTCCCGAGTTGTACCCTCAACAGATTGGTTTCGCCACAACACCTTGACCAAGGGAACTTCTTTGTTCCTTAGTCTTCGGACACTGAAATCAAGAATATCAATAGGAATCTCATTAAAACAAAGATTTTCTTGAATGTTAGTACTCACAGAGGAATCCACTACCACAGCATCGCTAATATGCTTTCTAAGCATGGAGACATGGAATATTAGATGAACAAAGGATAACTCAGAAGGCAAATCGACCTCATAAGCTACCTTACCAACACAGCTAAGAATTTTGTAAGGACCAACATAACGGGGACTAAGCTTCCCCTTCTTTCTGAATCTCTTTACCCCCTCATGGGTGAAATTTTCAGATACACTACGTCAGCAACTTCAAACTAAAGGTCTCTCCTTCTAACATCCGCATATGACTTCTGACTAGTCTGCGCAGTTTTCAACCTTTCCCTAATCAACTTAACCTTTTCCATAGCCTCAAATACCGAATCAGGACCACTCACAACCACTTGACCTACCTCGTACCAACCTATGGGTAATCTACACTTCCTCCCATATAAGGTTTCAAACGGAGCCATGCCAATACTAGAGTGAAAACTGTTATTGTAAGCAAACTCTATCAACGGTAAGTAATCATCCCAACTTCTTTTAAAGTCAAGTGCACAAGCTCTCAACATATCCTCTAAGGTCTGGATGGTCCGCTCAGCCTGACCATCGGTCCGCGGATGAAAAGCAGAACTCAAAATCACTTGGGTACCAAGACCCTTTTGAAAAGCTTTCCAAAATTATGAAGTGAACTGAGTACCCCTATCCGAAATGATAGACAAGGGAACTCCATGCAGTCTGACTAGCTCTCGGATATACAATCTAGCGTAATCCTCAGCAGTATATAAAGTATGAACAGGCAAGAAATAAGCAGACTTAGTCAACCTATCAACCACAACCCAAATGGAATCATGATGGCGACGGGAAGGAGGTAAACCAATCACGAAGTCCATATTTATCTCTTCCCACTTCCAGGTGGGAATACTAAACTCTTGCATCATATCACCAGGTCTTTGGTGTTCAACCTTAACCTTTTGGCATGTTGCACACTTAGCTACAAACGCTGTTATATCTTTCTTCATGCCACTACACCAATAGATTTCCCGCAAGTCTCGGTACATCTTGGTGGCACCAGGATGAATAGAATATTGCCCCCCGTGCGCTTCAGCCATAATCCTCTATCTCAGATCATCAACATTCGGGACACACAATCTAACCTACAATCTTAACACACCATCTCCCCCTTGGGAGAAAACCTATACTTTTTGGGCCTTGACTGACTCCTTCAGTCTGACCAAACTAGCATCTAAGTATTGTTTTCCCTTCAGTTCCAAAACCAAGGAGGATTCGGAACTACTCTGAACCCCTATACTACCTTCAGTAAAGTCAAACTACTTAACCCCCAATCTAGCCAAATGATGTACATCACGAGCCAACTATTTCTTACCTTCTACCACATACGAAACACTACCCATGGACACTCTACTTAGGGTATCCGCCACAACATTGGCCTTGCCTAGATGGTACAGCACACTCATATCATAGTCCTTTAACAATTCTAACCATCATATCTGCCTAAGATTCAATTCTCTTTGGGTAAACACATACTGCAGACTCTTATGATCAGTGAAAACAGCAACATAGACATCATACAAATAGTGTCTCCAGATTTTCAAAGCAAACACAACCGCAGCCAACTCAAGGTCATGGGTGGGGTAATTTTTCTCATGGGGTTTCAACTATCTAGAAGCATAAGATATCACCTTACCCTTCTGCATCAATACGCAACCCAACCCAACTCTCGAAGCATCACAATACACCACAAAACCATCAACACATCAGGCAAAGTCAAAACAGGGGCTCAAGTGAGTCGAGTCTTGAATTCCTGAAAACTCTTCTTACAATATTCGGACCACAAGAACTTCACTTTCTTTTGGGTCAACCGAGTCATAGGAGACGCTATAAAGGACAAACCCTTAACAAAATGATGGTAATAGCCAGCTAAACCCAAGAAACTTTGGATATCAGTCGGAGAAATAGATCTAGGCCAATTTCTAACAGCTTTGGTATTTTGGGGATCAACTCTAATACCCTCGGAAGAAATGATATGACCCAGAAAAGCAACTGACCTTAAGCCAAAACTCACACTTACTGAACTTGGCAAAAAACTTGTGATCTCTAAGGGTTCGCAAGATAGTTCAGAGATGTTCAGAATGTTCATCCTCACTACGGGAGTACACCAGTATATCATCGATGAACACTATAACAAGCATATCCACATATGGGCTGAACACTTGATTCATGAGGTCCATGAAAGCTGCTAGGGCATTAGTTAACCCGAAAGACATAACAAGAAACTCAAAATGGCCATAACGAGTTCAAAAAATGGTTTTTGGGATGTCACACTCCCTAACTTTGAGTTGATGATAGCCGGAATGAAGGTCTATCTTTGAGAAATAACTTGCACCTTGCAATTGGTCAAACAAATCATCTATTCTCAGAAGGGGGTACTTATTTTTTATGGTGACTTTATTCAGTTGGCGATAATCAATGAACATACGCAAAGAGCCATCTTTATTTCTCACAAACAACACAGGAGCACCCCAAGGAGAAATATTGGGCCTTATGAAACCCTTATCTAGTAGATCTTTGAGTTGCTCTTTCAACTCCTTAAGTTCTGTAGGGGCCATACGGTAAAGAAGAATAGAAATAGACTGAGTATCGGGAAGAAGATCAATCCTGAACTCTATCTCTCTATCAGGAGGTATCCCTGGGAGATCATCCGAAAAGACATCAGAAAACTCATTGACGATGTTAACAAACTGGAGAGTTGGAGTCTCAAACTTAGTGTCTTAAACTCTAACCAAATGGTAAATACACCCCTTGGAAATAAGCTTTCTAACTTTGAGGTAAGAGATAAAATGACTTTTGGGTGACACAGAATTCCCAGACCATCATTATTTCTTCTCGCTCAACGTGGAGGCATATTTCTGAAAGAGGAAAGCACGAATCAATAGCCGAGAGAGACACTTTAAGCATGATAGACTTCTGAAAGAAAGAATCATACTTTTTCCTAAAACATCTTGTAGCCTCTTGCTCATAGTTGTGGTGTGCTACACACTGATGATCAAGACTCTACTTAACATGGCTTGTCAGACTCCCTAGGACACCTTAAAACCTTACGCTTTGATACCAAGTTTGTAACACCCTGGAAAACGGGTCCCGAAGTATCACATGGTGCTTGAGGCTATGAGTATCCATAAGCTAACCCTTTGAGCCATTTCCATTCAGTTCAACACGAATCAATGTGGTTTCCATAAATAACCCTCAAATATCAACAGAGTAATCATCATCCAAGAATAAAAGAATTTTAGAAAGATAACAAAATACGACTTATTAGTCAACTCCCAACATCTATAGTAGTCTAACAAGACTCTAAGAAAATCAATAAAACCAGCGAGCCATTGAGACATGCCCCAACTGACTTATACTCGGTTATCAAATATAAATAATTCTGTGAAGCCAACATCAGACATCACGTCCTCAGAACATGAGGACTCACCACAACAGAGGATGCAGAATAGCGTGCTCGAAGAATCACTGTCGTACCTGGAACTGAGCACCTGAACCTACATTCTAGGAAAATGCAGCCCACATCTAAAGATATGGGTCAGTACCATGGAAAGGAACTGAGTATATGGGGGTGTATGCAGTTTTATAAACATCATCATCATAAATATTTATAAGAAATATGCAGGATGCATGAAAGACTCACATAGCCCGAAGAAAATCAACATCATCATGAGAGGATGAAATAAGTACAATAACACATGTGAGTCATCATATAATTTTTCAATCACTTTCAGTTCATCAATAATATCAATTCTCATAATGTAAATATCATTTAAATCTTTCGAAAGAATAAATTTCACAATTCCACTTTCAAATCATTTCACCATTCACCATAGACACAAGGAAACACACACATACACTGGGAGATCCTATAACCGACATAAACCATATGAGCTACATGGAGTCGAACGTACAACCAACATTGGGAAAGCCGTCCTATCCCTGCTATCGGAGTAGGACTATCGATATCAAATCCACACAAACTAGTGATCAGTATATAAATCAGCCTCAGGCTCACTCCTATGGGGGCATATATTTCTATGGAAGTAAGGTTGCTTTATACCTCCCACTCGGTGCTAAAGATTTCTCTCAGACTTAGCTCAGATTATTTCAAAGACAATCCGCAACAAAACAATTTCAGTAATATATAAATATACATCGGGAGCCATCATGCTTCCCATCTATCAAAATCAACCACGTTGTGGATTTCTTTCACCCTCGAGTTCAAAACAACTTCATTAAGAACAAAAGGTCAAATCATTCAAAATATCTCAAATATTCAACATCAACATGCTTATAACACACACTTTCTAAAAAAAAACACAATTTCTAATGGGGATTCACAACCTAAATATCAAAATCATATTAAATATCGTTCAAGATTCATGCTTTATATCTCCACACATGTAAATTCGTCTTTTGAAATCATAAACATCAAGATTTCATAATAATCATCATAAGATATGGGTTCATGCTTCAAATTAGTAAGAATCAAATAAAAATCATGCCTTTGTAAAAAAAATTACTTTTGGGCACAAGAACAAAAGAGATTTCTTGTTGAAAAACTCCACATACCTTGAATGATGAACTTTAGATCGATACTCATTTTTGAGATGTTAATCGTGCCTTTGAATGATGGTTCTTGGAGTTCTTGAACTAGGAACTTGAAATTTTAAATAAATTTGCAGAATTAACGGTGAACTTTGGAGGTTCTTGAAGTTGGATGTAGGAGCTTAGGGTTTTCTTTTTGAGGGAATTTGATGAAATATAACATATAATACTTCTAATAGGCTTTAATATAGGGTTTGGACGGATTTTTGGAGAGGAGGAATGACCAAAACGCCCTTAAAAATCAGATAATTCTCGAATCTGTCCTTTGGTAGACTGTTTTGATAGTTTGAAGTAGATCAACCATAACGTTTTACTCTGATATCCAAATTGGATGAAACTAATTTCATTAGAAATAGGACTCTCATATCTTTCTGTTGACATATAGTATCTCACCCAGATCATTGTGTACGAGGAGTTATGATCGTTTGAAGTTGACCCAAAAATTTGTTTTTGATAGGCTGAAGTATATCGACCATAACTTTTTGCTCCGATAGACAAATTAGATGAATCTAATTTCATTGGAAAGAGGACTCGCAGAGCTTTTCATTGATATATAGTAGATCACCCATATAATTATGTACAAGGTGTTATGATCGTTTAAAGTTGGAGCAAAAATACGCCAGGCCTCAGTACTTGTTTCTGCACGTTTTACTGTTCACTACTATTCACGGTTCGATCGGAATGTTCATAACTCATCGCTCGGGTGTCCGTTTTGGATGATCCACATATCGTTGGCAAGATTATTTGATAATCTATGAAATGGTGGATCATAATCTAATACATTCTGCACAGAAAATTTAAAATTCATTCTAGAATATAGAACCCAACACGTTTATGCACAAAATTTCAACAAAAAATTTTCCGGCGTATTACACCTTCATATTGTACTTCTTCTGGTAGCCTAGTATCAGGTCATGGGGTGGAGGCTTCAAGATTGTTCCTTCAGGTCAGGGCAGTTGTTCGAGTTACCTTCTTAGATTGAGTCAGGCCGTAAGGGATGTTTATATGTGATGAGTTTGTCTATGTGGCCATGGATTACCCTAGATATGTGTATGGATCCACTCAGTACGGTTTTCAGCTTCAGCATTATCATATTCCAATTTTTGCAGTAAAAGGTAGTTGACAAAGTGGTAGGGATGGTACTAGTAGAGATAAAGGTGCTTTAGGTAGATGTAGGGATCTTGTGGAGGTAGTAAGTTCGATTGTAAATTTGGATACTGGAAAATTAAGATACATAAAGATAGTATAGAATGGACAGCTTTTACCTTTCCAGAAGAGCATTTTGAATGGCTAGTTATGTCATTCGAACTAAAGACAGTTCCTCCAATTTTTAAAAGTAAAATGGATAGTATTTTAAGAAATTATAAAAACTTTGTATTAGTGTATGTAGATGATATTTTAGTTTTCAGTAATAACATGAGAAAACATCTAGGACATTTACACCAAGTTTTTGAATTATTTGTAGATAATGGGATAACAATAAGTAGAAAGAAAATGAAACTATGTAAAAATAGTATTAATTTCTTAGGAGTAGTCATTGGAGATGGCAGAATAAAATTACAACCACACATAGCTAAGAAAGTCTTAAAATTGCCAGATAAATTAGATAAAACCAAAGATGTACAAAAAATTTTAGGACTATTAAATTATGCAAGAACTTTCATTAAAGATTTAGGAAAAGTAGCAGAACGATCATACTCTAAAACTGGATCAACAGGTCAAAAGACTTTTAATGCTGAAGACATAAAATTGGTCAAACAACTTAAACGTATGATCCAAGATATTCCAGATTTGACACTACCATTAGAAACAGATTACTTAATAGTTGAGACAGATGGAAGCCTCCGAGGATGGAAACCAATATTAAAAGCAAAACCTAATAAATATAGTGACAAAAAGGATGAGAAAATCTAAATTGGAAAATTAAAGAAAAGGGAAATCTAAATAGCATAGACGCAGAGACACTAGCAGTAATTTATTGTTTAAATAGCTTTAAATTTTATATATTAAACAAGCCTGAAATATTAGTAAGAATGGACTGTGAAGTCATAGTAAAATTCTATCAGAAAATAAAAGAAAAGAATAGCAGTAAAAGGAGGTGGTTAAATTTCTTAGATGTCACTTCAATTTATAACATTGTGCTAGAACATATTAAAGGAAAGGATAATAATCTAGCAGACCAACTAACCAGACTAATAAAAGAAGACAACTAATGAGTTTTGTTTTAGTATGTATATAGGCAAAGTAAAAGGTAAGGCTGAGGCCTCATCCTCCCAAGGCTACTTAAAGAAACTAATGGGCAACACTCATTACAGAACACTTACAATGTTGGAACATCCGAAGCTAGAAAGGATGAATTTTGAACCTCACAATATCATTAGTTATGAACCATCCAACCTGACTTTTAAACTTATACTAGATGTGCGAATGGACAAGCAACAGATCTGCCTGATTAACAATTTATGGATATCCTACAATAAGACACTTAGAAATAATAGCTATTTCATTTCAGTCTTAAATGCTTTAAGTTATTATTTTACTGATAAAAATAGCACTAACAAATTTAAATTTTATGTTGTTCTTAGGGGAAAGACATAAAGAGTATTTTTGACATTTATTTTTGTTTTGGGTAGGCATTGATGTTCCTTTGTCTAATGTCTGAGTACCTGTTGTTAGCCATTAATGGATTTGATGAGTCTTTACCAACTGCCCTTTGAACTAGACTAATTATATCATTACCCGATACAGTAGGTCACTCTACATTCATTGGGGAATATACACCCCAATGAATGTATACCTATTAACGGATTTGATGAGTCTTTACCAGCTACCATTTGAACTGGACTAGATGTATCATTACTCGATACAGTAGGTCTTTCTGCATTTATTGGAGAATGCACACCTTTCTTATCTATTTTTTAAGAAGATGGAGAACTCTTTGGAACAGTTTGAGTTTCATAATATTGTTGAGCCTGTTAGGATAATTCATAATGAAGAACTTTGATACGATCTTGTAAGATGCCTATGTGTTCTATCATCTATCCTTTTTCATTCATAAAGTTTTCATTGTCTTGTCTTAGAGTCACATTTGTATGATTTAGCCTTCTAGGATTTTCTTAGGAGAAGAGACAAGACCCAGAACTGGAACAAGACTAGGCCTATCAAGTGGAGACAGTGAAGAATATGATCCTATAATAGAGGATGACTATAACTCAGCTATAAATCAATTCGCTCAAGACCTAAATGCAGACGATGACTAAGGAATGAGTTTCGATACATAAGCATTACATAATTTGGAAATGTAAGCAGTGACAATATTCATAAAAAGACAAAACCCAAGATTTAAGCAATGACGTAAAGAAGACTGATGCTAAGTGGAGGACAAGTGGACGAATAAAGTCTCCTACAATCTTAGGGCTCTGATACCAAAAAATATCGAGACAAAAATAGATAATAAAGTAACTATAAAATATAAAAACTAATAATAAATAAATAGAGAAATGATAAAAAAAAAATATAGAGACAATACTAAAAATAGATAATAAAGAAACTACAGAATATAAAAACATATAATAAATAAAATAGGGAAATGATGTAAGCACTTTATGCGTAGTAAACAACAAGATTAAACAGAGTTTAAAAATATGGTGAAAAATCCTACTAAGCACTCCCTCCTTCGTTTTCCCTTAATCATGTGTAGTCGTGAAATAATCAAAACCAAAGTAAGTTTTTCTCCCAAAATACACTTTTTTATACCTTGTTCATCTCTTTCTCTTCAATTTTAGGTATTTTGGCAATATCTTCTTTAATCACACCCTCGGACACTACAACGATCCTTTCAAAGCTTCTTTGGTCTTTTTAAATCTCTAGAAATTTATAGATTAATCCATCTTTACTGCCAAAACACTGATAAAATAACTATATACTAGGGGTATTTTATAAGTAATATATTGGATTTATAGGAGCAAAACTCTGACGGTAATCCATACGGCCATCAGTCCTGTAATATAATATCGACAGAAAACCGACTGAAAGAAAATATGAAATTGATATAACAAACATAATTTACATAGTAGGGAGAAAGACACAGTGATTTTAAATAACATACTACTCACATGTCTTAAGGTGAAGGGAGGTTTCCCTTTCGAGAGCCCCTAAAACTTTGCAGCTACAGAGAAAATAACTTAGATACTACTTTACACACACTTACACACTCTCTCTCTCTCTTTTTGGACTTAGAAAACTAAGAAATTCTCACTCGTATATTTTCTCTACCTTTGAGATTGTTGTGCTCTCATTGCTTTTTTCACTCTGTCTTCTTAAGTCTGATGAAGAGGGTATTTATAAGCGTCTGGCGAACTTCAAACTCGAACTTTAAATTTATTTTAGAAACTTTACATGCCAGGTACACTTAGTGGGCCCCATCACCACATGGTCATGTTTATTTTTTAATTCATATCCATCCACTTGTCCTTCACTTAGCATCAGTTTTTTTTACGTTTACGTCTTAGGTTTTTTCTTTTTATGAATATCGTCACTGCTTACGTTTCCAAATTGTGTAATGCTTCTATATCAAAACTCATTCCTGGGTCATCGTCTGTATTTAGGTCTTGAGCGAATTGATCCATAGTTGACTTATAGTAATCCTCCATTGTAGGATCATATTCTTCACTACCTCCACATGATAGGCCTAGTCTTGTTCCAGTTCTGGGTCTTGTCTCTTCTTCTGACAAAATCCTAGATCTTGGCTCAGGCTTCAAATTTTCCATTAATATTTCCTTAGGCTGTTCTGCTAGTAATTTTTTATAGAATCTGCTACAATTTGTTCTATACTTCTCTTACAACTTTTCTTTCTTCGTAGGTAGAAACCCTTTTTATTTTTTTCTTGGGAAGGCTTTGATGTTCCTTCATCTAATGTCTGAGTACCTGTTGTTTTGAAATTGGCTAGGAGAATTCTCCATATACTTTTTGGCAAAGTATCAGCCATTAACGGATTTGATGAGTCTTTAACAGCTACCATTTGAACTGGACTAGCTATATCATTACCCGATACAGTAGGTCTTTCTACATTCATTGGGAAATATACACCTATTAATAGATCTGATGAGTCTTTACCAGATACCGTTTGAACTGGACTAGCTATATCATTACCTGATACAGTAGGTCTTTCTGCATTCATTGGAGAATGCACACCCTTCTTATCCATTTTTGAAGAAGATAAAGAACTCTCTCGGATAGTTTGATTTTGATAAAGTTGTTGAGTCTATTGGGATAATTCATAATAAAAAACTTTGATACAATCTTGTAAGATGCCTATGTTTTCTATCATCTATTCTTTTTCATTCATGAGGTTTTCATTGTCTTGTCTTAGAGTCTCATTTGTGTGTTTAGCCTTCTAAAAGATTCGGTCATCGAAGAATAATGATCAAAGAATATAATCTTATCTGTGTCTTTTTTGATATTTTATTGGGGTACTTCTTTCATATTTGGTCTTAAAGATGGGGTAATATAATTATTTGTCCCTAAATTTCCTCGGGCATAGTCTAATGCCTCTATGAGGTCATTAAAACCTTTATAAGAGGGGTTGTATAGTCTTTTATGGAATCCATTACCTCTACCCATGTCTGAAATACTTTTTGTTTCTTTCCCCTAAGAACAACATAAAATTTAAATATGTTAGTGCTATTTTTCTTTGTAAAATAATAACTTAAAACATTTAAGGCTGAAATGAAATAGCTATTATTTCTAGGTGTCTTATTGTAGTATATCCATAAATTTTTTATCAGGCAGATATTCTTCTTGTCCACTCACATATCTGGTCTAAGTTTAAAAGTCAGGTTCGATGGTTCATAACTGATGAGATTGTGAGGTCCGAAAATCATCCTTTCTAGCTTCGGATGTTCCAACATTATTAGTGGTCTGTAACGAGTGTTGCTCATTAGCTTCTTTAAGTAGTCTTGGGAGGATGATCCCTCAGCCTTACCTTTTCCTTTGCCTGTATATATACTGAAACAAAACTCGTTAGTTGTCTTCTTTTATTAGTCTGCTAAGTTGGCCTGCTAGATTATTATCTTTTCCTTTAATATGTTCTACTAAAATGTTATAAATTGAAGTGGAATCTAAGAAATTTAACCACCTCCTTTTACTACTATTCTTTTCTTTTATTTTCTGATAGAATTTTACTATTGCTTTGCAGACCGTTCTTACTAATATTTCAGGCTTGTTTAATATATAAAGTTTAAAAATATTTAAACCGTACATTACTGCTAGTGTCTCTGTGTGTATGCTATTTAGATTTTCCTTTTCTTTATATTTTCCAATTGATAAGCACAGATTTTCTCATCTTTTTTGTCACTATATTTATTAGGTTTTGCTTTTAATATTGCTCCCCATCCTCCGAAGCTTCCATCTGTCTCAACTATTAAATAATCTATTTCTAATGGTAGTGTCAAATCTGGAATATCTTGGGTCATATGTTTAAGTTGTTGGACCAATTTTATGTCTTCAGCATTAAAAGTCTTTTGACCTATTGATCCAGTTTTAGAGTATAAAGGCCCTGCTACTTTTCCTAAATCTTTAATGAAAGTTCTTGCATAATTTAATAGTCCTAAATTTTTTTTGTAAATCTTTAGTTTTATCTAATCTATCTGGCATTTCTAAGACTTTCATAATTATGCGGGATTGTAATTTTATTCTACCATCTCCAATGACTACTCCTAAGAAATTAATACTATTTTTACATAGTTTCATTTTCTTTCTACTTATTATTATCCCATTATCTACAAATAATTTAAAAACTTGGTGTAAATGTCCTATATGTTCTCTCATGTTACTACTGAAAACTAAAATATCGTCTACATACACTAATACAAGGTTTTTATAATTTCCAAAAATACTATCCATTTTTCTTTGAAAAATTGAAGGAGCTATCTTTAGTTCGAATGGCATAACTAGCCATTCAAAATGCCCTTCTGGACAGGTAAAAACTGTCCATTATATACTATCTTCATGCATCTTAATTTGCCAGTATTGGGATTTACAATCGAACTTACTAAATATTTTTCTCCCTTGTATTCGATTTATTAATTTTGTTTTGTCTAGTAACTTATACCCATCCATCATAGTATTATTGTTTACTCTTATATAATTTATTACCATTCTAGCTTTTCCCCATACTATTTCACAATGGTTTCTTACTATGAAAGCTGTTGATCTATGTCTTGACTTGAATCTTCTTATTACTCCTAATTCTAATAGTTCTTTTATTTGTACTTCAAAATCTTTAAGATCTTCATTAGTAGCTTCTATAGATGCTGTTTTTATAGTTAATTCTGGATTGATTATTTCTAGTTTACAGGTAATTTGATTGGAGTCCCAATGCTGCAAGGGTTTTTATCTAATTATCTCTAATTTGTCTAGGATTTGTATTATTTTATCTAGGTCTTTTTGGTGTTTTATCACTCCTATCTGTTGTATACCTTTCTTAAAATTGTATAATTCTGTATCTATTTCTATTAGAGTGTAATCTTTTTCTAATTCTTCTACTGTTAATAATCTTGTAATTCTTCATACATTGTTATCTTTTTATCATCAATACATGTACTATTTTCTCCCTTATCACATTTTAGTGATGTTTTGGGTTTCATCTGATCATCTGAGTCTTCTTCTGACTTATCCTTAAGAAAGTGATATTTAGTCAGTATAGGTTGTGTCTGTACTGGTGAGTGAGTAATATTTCTTGCGAAAATTACCCAATCTCTAGTAACAAAATATCCTCCATTATTTTGTACCATAAAATCTAATCCTAACACAAAATCTGCTCTTATGTTTAAGTCTCTAACTAGTATTCCATTGAGTCTATATGATGGTTGGTAGAATTTTTTCAAGTATTTATAAAACTTACTTATGCTCTTGGGATATATTTTGTGTAAGTGTTATGGGTTCCATCCAATTAATTAGAATGCTTTATGTGTGGAAGAATAGAACATTTAGCAAATACTTGTCCAAAAAGAAATAATAGTAGATCTAGGAATACACAATTAATAGAAGATGTAAATGAAAATCTAATAAATGTAGATGAATATATGTCAGACAACAAAAGTATATACTCTATAAGGAGTATGAAGGTATTTGAAAAAGAAAAAGATCCTATAGACTCCTCAAAATTTGAAGGAGAATAATTTACAAATGAAATAGGATTAGAAAAGATAAACCCATACTATCATGATTTAGTCAATTTGATAGAAGAATGTAAACATTAATTTGAAAAAGGTAAAGGACTAGATAGTAACCAGTTTTTTTATTGTTGCTGGTTTCCAAGTAAAAATAAAAGGGAAAAATATAGGAAATGTTATATAGAAGGATGCATAAATTGTATAGAGAAAACATTACAAGTTCATAAACCAACAAATAATTTATACAGAAAAGAACCTTAGATAAAAAACAGATGATAGAATATCAAAACTAGAAGAAAAGCTAAAAAGGTTGGAGATAGGAGTATATAACCTCGAAAAATATAAAGAGGTAATTAAAGAAAAAGACTAATTAGAAGTAGAATTATTAAATACATTTGTCGAAAATGATAAAGTCAAACAGAAAAAATCAATAAATGTATCATTTGAAAGAATGGTATGTAAAGAAGAAAAGAACATTAGGACAGTCAAAGTTTTAGCAAGAATGAAAATTCAAGATTATGAGTTCGAGACATTAGCTATAGTAGATTCAGGATGTACAAAAAGCATATTAAATAGTAGAATGTTTTTTCTCCCAAAATACTCTTTTTTATACCCTGTTCATCGCTTTCTCTTCAAATTTAGGTATTTTGGCAATATCTTCTTTAATCATGCCCTGAGACACCATAACAGTCCTTTCAAATCTTCTTTGGACTTTTTAAATCCCTAGGAAGTTAAAGATTAATCCATCGTTACTGGCAAAATACTGAAAGAATAACCATATACTAGGGGTATTTTATAAGTAATGTACTGGATTTATAGGAGCAGAAGGCTGGCGGTAATCCACATGGCCATCAGTCCTGTAATATAATATTGATATAAAACCAACTAAAATAAAATATGAAATTGATATAACAAACATAATTTACATAGTAGGGAGAAAGATACAATGATTTTAAATAAATACTACTCACATGTCTTAAGGTGAAGAAAGGTTTCCCTTTCGGGAGTCCCTAAAGCTTCATAGATATAGAGAAAAGAACTTAGATACTACTTTACACACACGTACTCACTCTCACTCTTTTATTTTTTTGAACTTAGAAAACTAAGAAATTCTCACTAGAATATTTTCTCTACTCTTGAGATTGTTGTCCTCTCGTTACTCTTTTTGCTCTATCTTCTTAAGTCTGATAAAGAGGGTATTTATAGGCATCTGGTGTGCTTCAAATTCAGACTTCAAATGTATTTTAGAAACTTTACATGTCGGGTATACTTTGTGGGCCCCATCGTCACATGGTCACATTTCTTTTTTAATTCATATTCATTCACTTGTCCTCCCCTTAGCATCAATCTTTTTTTATGTCATTGCTTATGTCTTGGGTTTTGTCTTTTTATGAATATCATCACTCCTTACGTTTCCAAATTGTGTAATGCTTCTGTATCGAAACTCATTCCTGGGTCATCATCTACATTTGGGTCTTGAGCGAATTGATCCATAGCTGAGTTATAGTCATCCTCTATCGTAGGATCATATTCTTCATTGCCTCCACTTGATAGTCCTAGTCTTGTTTTAGTTCTGGGTCTTGTCTCTTCTCTTGAGAAAATCCTAGATCTTGGCTCAAGCTTCAGATTTTCTATTAATATTTCCTTAGGCTGTTCTGCTAGTAATTTTTTATAGAATCTGCTATAATTTTTTCTATATTTGTCTTACTACTTTTCTTTCTTCGCAGGTAGAAACCCCTTTTATTTTTGTCTTGGGTAGACGTTGATATTCCTTCGTCTAATGTCTGAGTAGCTGTTGTTTTAAAACGGGCTAGGAGAATTCTCCCTACACTTTTTGGCAAAGTGTTAGCCATTAATAGATTTGATGAGTCTTTACCAGCTACAATTTGAATTGGACTAGTTGTATCATTACCCGATACATTAGGTCTGTTAACATTCATTGGGGAATGTACATCTATTAACGAATTTGATAAATCTTTACCAGCTGCCATTTGAACTGGACTAGGTGCATAATTGCCAAATACAATAGGTCTTTCTACATTCATTAGAGAATGCACACCTTTCTTACCTATTTCTTAAGGAGATGGAGAACTCTTTTGAACAATTTGAGTTTTATAAAGTTGTTAAATCTTTTGGGATAATTCATAATGAAGAACTTTGGTATGATCTTGTAAGATGCTTATGTGTTCTATCATCTGTCCTTTTTTATTCATAAGGTTTTCATTGTATTGTCTTAGAGTCTCATTTGTGTGATTTAGCCTTCTAAAAGCTTCGATCATCGAAGAACAATGATTGCAGAATATAATCTTATCTGTGTAATTTTTTATATTATATTGGGGTACTTCTTTCATATTCGGTCTTAAAGCTAGGGTAATATAATAATTTGGCCTTAAATTTCCTCAGGTATAGTCTAATACCTCTGTGAGGTCATTAAAACCTTTATAGAGAGGGGTTGTGTGGTCTTTTATAGAATCCATTACCTCTATCCATGTCTGAAATACTCCTTGTGTGTTTCACCTAAGAACTAAATAAAATTTAAATCTGTTAGTGCTATTTTTCTCAGTAAAATAATAACTTAAAGCATTTAAGACAAATAAAATTGCTATTATTTCTAGGTGTCTTATTGTAGGATATCCATAATTTGTCGATCAGGCAAATCTGCTACTTGTCCACTTGCACATCTGGTCTAAGTTTAAAAGTCAAGTTGGATGGTTCATAACTAATAAGATTGTGAGGTCCAAAAATCATCCTTTCTAGCTTCGGTTGTTCCAACATTGTAAGTGGTCTATAATGAATGTTGCTCATTAGCTTCTTTAAGTAGTCTTGGGAGAATGAGGCCTCATCCTTACCTTTTCCTTTTCTTGTTTACATACTAAAACAAAACTCGTTAGTTGTCTTCTTTTATTAGTCTGATAAGTTGGTCTGCTAGATTATTATCCTTTCTAGTGGCATTGTATTTTCTTACATGTCTCTGTTTATTTAGATATGGTTTTTTGCTTCTGATTTCCTTAGATAATATTCTTCTTAGGATGATAATCCTTTCTATATTGTTCTTTATACCTTCTTTTCTTATAGTCTTGATCATAATATTGGGTAGTTGTAACACTCCGTACTTTTACCTAGCTTAAATTTGTCCTAAACAAATATCAAAGACTTTCTTTAAATATGAATACACTTTTATACATGTGGAATTTTCAAGATTTTGACTTTTCATTGAGTAGGAAATTTAATTAGCTTTCCTACGATATAAAATTTGCCTAAATTCAATAACCGGGTAAGAAGTTATGGTGATTTTATGTTTTAGTCATTAAACATCATCATTCAGGCCAGTAGCGCATCGCAGAGTGAGTCAAAATAGGAATTATCAATTTTTAGTGTTGCTCCGCGATATTGGCACATTGCGCCATACACCCAGTTCACAAATATCAATTTTCAGTGTACCAACGTGATTCTACCACGTCGTGGTGCACTTCCAGTTCACAAGCAAAGTGGCAACGCGATACCACCGCGTTGCGCCACCAAGCAATTTTCCCAGTTGTCCTTTTTTTAGTGACACGTCGCGATAGCGCCGCGTCGCACCAAGGTACCAAATCAGGATTTTTTTAGTTAATTTATAGTTTTAAATTTTGAGATTTTAAATCATTCCAGGGGTATTTGAGTCTTTTTCCACGGCCCTAGTCAGCCTTTAACACAAAAATCAACCCTAATAAATCATTCTCTCTCAAGAGGCACCTTAGTTCAAGAATCAAGGTCAATCCTCAAGAATCTCTCTAAGAAACTTCGAGAACTCTTCTTCTCAGTTATGTTAGATGTTCATCCATGGATCCTTACCTTCCATGGAGCCCAACAATCCCTTTTCAAAATACAAGATTTATGATTTATGATTTTTCATGTTTGAATTAGATTGAATTTATGATCATGATGCTGTTTGAGTTTTAATCCATTATTTAGATTACAATTTCCAAGAATTGATCCTAATATGTGTTGAATTACATGATATTCATGATAAACCCTTCACTTTACAAGTTGATTGTTGTATCCATGTTAACCCTAAGTGTTTATGATTTAATGAACCAAGTATGCTTCCTATGTGTTTTATAAATTATCTATGAGAATGAACTAATGCCATTATAGCATGCTAACATGTAATTCCCATTCTTGTACAAGTTAATGCATTACAAGTGTTTGATGAAATGTCTCTATGAATGAATTTTGACCAAGTGAACATTTATATGTTAGTCAAAGTTATACTTTGCTTTACTTTTCATGCTATCGAATCCTGGGGGTATTTAATACCCGATAATTTAGCTATTTATCTAGATCCAGTGTCAGTTAAAGAATAGTATTAGTCAAGTCATGATCTGTAGTATTCCCAGTCCATTATAGAACTCAGTCAGTTATAAAACTTAGGAAAACTTAGTAATCTCAGTATCAGTCCAGTCCAGTTCAGTATACTCAGTTCAGTGTCTTTCAAGTGGGAGTAAGATTCAGCACCAAGCGAGCTTAGGGATGGGCGCACACTCGTTAGTCAGGACTAGAACCCTAGAAGAAATCCCTAAGTTCTAGAACTATGTAGCCAGTGTAGGTCATGAGATGTCACCTGTTAGATAGGACTGACATACTCAGGGATCACCCGCTTGTTTAGGACTGATCTCAGGGGTCACCCGTTAGTTAGGACTGACTCCACAGCAGTTGTATTTACCCGTGGCATGGTACTAATACCCTTTCAATAGGGGTTACAGATTGGACCCCAGCTCAGTTATCTTATCTTATTTGGGGCATATCGGTTAGATGATACCTCCCACAGCTTCAGTTTCAGTTTTTAGTCTAGAACTCAGTTTAGTTTTACAGAATCAAGACTATTAGACATGGTCAATAAATATTAGTAATTGAGTTATCAGTAACTTTAGATATCAGTTATACAGTCATCAGAACTCAGTACTTATGTAAAGCCTCAATTTTTTGGAATAAGAACACCACGCGGTGCTCATGATCTCAAAGGACCACAAGCAATCATTTTTTGATATTCGTACCTGAGCACTACATAATATACTAAAATAAATGCGGAAAACTAGCGGAAACTTGCCATAAGGTTCAAATATCTAAAAATACTCAATACTGAAAACTAATACTAAGACATTTGTCCGAAAAGCCTCTAAACTTATCTGAATTGTGGAGTTGATGTGACATGTCTCCAACTAACTCCATCTACTGAAAATAAATTGAGTCTAATGCCTTAATAAAATAAGGATCATCATCAAATGAAGAGGACTCACTGCTACGTCTGTTGCTGCTGACTGAGTCTGGACTGCTAAGGGTGCTCTGGATCTCGCATTTCAGAACCTATGGTATAATACACCATAGTGCGAGAGAAAAGTATGTGTCAGTACTTTGAATTTACTAGTATGCTAGATGAGGTAAGTCTAAATACAAGGCATTATGTATGAATATAGCTTAACTGAATAACATGAAAGTACTGAATGAGGACATATGCATGAAAGCACAAACCAAAATTGGAATCGCAATAACACTGAATACGAATTCTAAATACTAGTTTATGAATACTGACTTACTTATGACTTAGTCAAGTAGTACTGATGTATGAGATTACTAATATTGAGAGACAGAATAACTGAGTCTATTGAGATTGATGTCTAATCTTACTGATACTGATACTAATTTATTATATCTGAGATCAAGCCTATATAATGGGTGACCTCTTAGTTTACAGGTACTGATGCTTGATGCTTGATGCTTGATAAACTGAATCTGAGATTAAGCCTATTTAACGGGTGACCTCTAAGTTTACTGGTAATGATGTTTGATACTTGATAAAATTAATATGAGATCAAGCCTATATAACGGGTGACCTCTGAGTCTACTGATAATGAATATGATTGCCTGAATCTGATATCAAGCCTGTATAATGGGTGATCTCTGAGTCTACCGATAATGAATATGATTATCTGAATCTAAGATCAAGCCTATAAAATGGGTGATCTCTGAGTCTAACGATAATGAATATGACTGTCTGAATCTGAGATCAAGCCTATATAACGGGTGATCTCTGAGAGGTAGTCAAGCCTAGTATAATGGGTGACTCCTCAGCTAAATTCTATTATTGAGACTGAATCTAAAACTGAAACTGCGGGAGGTATTCATCTAACCGACATGCCCTTTTTAGCTTCTTTGGGGTCCAACCTATAACCCCAGTTGGAAGGGTGTCAGTACAGTGCCACGGGTAAAGACACTTCTCTCTGAACCCAGGATGCCATGCCTAATATAACGGGTGACACCTGGTTGGAGCCAAGCCTAATATAACGGGTGACTCCGGGGAGGTAGTCAAGCCTAATATGACGGGTGACTCCTCATCCTGCACTGGCTACGTAGTTCTGGAGTGCAGGGATTGTTATTAACAACTTTTCCTAAAATAATAGGGAAGCTGTCATCCCTGCCATTGCTCGGTGTTTAATCATACTCCTAGCTGAATAGACACCGAACTGATTCTTAAATTGTTCTAGATTGAGTTGAATCTGTTACTTCATATTTCTTGACTAA
>NC_061116.1:162135303-162161846 GCF_002878395.1 Capsicum annuum | reverse complement strand
AATTCTGTAATTATCTGAGTTCTAAGAATTTTGGCTTGAATGAGATTATCGTGAAAACTGACATGGGCTCTAGACTTGCAGCTAATTTGTCGGGTATAAATACCCCAGGACTCGTTAACATAAAAGTAAAACATAACCATTCTTGAATGATCATGACCATGGACTTTCATTCACCATTACAATCATTAAAGCATCTCTTCAAGCACTTGGAAATCATAAACATGTGATAGTATAGGAAGACATGCTATTGTCTCATACTCCATTCAACAAAGTCTTGCATCAAACACTTAACATGTATTAAAGAACACATAACTGGGGTATTTTATGCTAACATTTCACAACTCATTCACTAAGGCTTTTCAACAAACACTTGGCATGCATAAACTTACACAAAATTGGGGATTTCTTGTTAACATGCTATAATGTCTCTAATTCTTTCACATAAGTGTTTTATCAAACATACGGGGAGCATGCTTTGGTTATACCACAGAATAAATACTTAATTATCATGAATACATCAATATCATGCAACTTGAAGAGGGTTTATCATGAATATTATACAATTCATCACATACTAGAATCAACTCTTGAAATTGGTAGTCTAAATCATGAATTAAAACTCAATAATAACATGAACTTCAATTTCAATTCACATGAATCATGAAAACTCATAAATATAAGATCTTTGAATTTATAAAAGGATTCTTGAACTTCTTGGGTGGAAGGAACCTAAGAATCAACATCTGCATACCTTAGTTTCTTGATTCTTGAAAAGTTAACGGAGGAATCTTGAGTTCTAGAACTTTTGGGTTGAAACTCTAGGTTGTTCTTGAGGAAAATTGAGAGAAGACTAGTATATTAGAGTGAAATAATGAGAAATCTCATGTTAAAGAGTATATATAGGGGTAGAAAAATGACCATTTTGCCCTTGGAATTAAAATCCAGAACTAGAAAAATCTCAATTTTACATGCTGGCGTAACGCACCATAATCACGCCAGCTTACTGAAAATTGGACAATTGGGAAACTGAGCCTTGGCGAGATGCGATGGAAATCGCGTTGTCACCTTGGTTGCAAATTGGAAAGACACCGCGATGCGGTGGAATCATGGAGGCTCATTGGAATTTGACAATTTCCATTTTGGTTGGCTCCGCGACGCGCTGAAGTACCAGGTGGTATACTGTCTCACTAAAATGGCTCTAACTCTTTGCCCGAGTGTCGGATTTGGGCAAATTTAGTATCGACAGAAAGCTTATTTAATTTTTCACGTGATGAAAGTCAAAATCTTAAAAATACCGCAGGGAATAAAATGTATTCATCTATGAAGCAAGATTTTTTATGTTCTAGAGAAAAATTTAAACTAGGATAAGTGTGAGGTATAACAACTTATCTTCAAAAAAGCTCAGTTATAGTATACGCGTACTCTTATATTCAGTTACTCTATATTATTTAGTCAGTTATTGTTCATCCATATGAACCCTTGCATTCAGTCTTACCTCATTTAGCATATCAGTACATTCACACATACTGATCACATACCCATTTCTTGAGCTATGATATTTTATGTCATAGGTTCGAACACTCAGGTCCTAATCGCTCTTAACCAAATTTAGCCAGCAGTAGCAGATTTAGCAGTGAGTTCTCATATATCGAGGATATGCTTTTATTGTAGTACATCAGCTTAGCAGTATTTTAGTAGATAGACTTAGTTGGGGGATTGTCCCATCCACTCCACTTTCAGACAGATTTAGTTAGATGTTTTTCAGACTAGATTTAGTTAGATGCTTTTCAGACTAGATTTTCAGACAGTTTTCAGTTTTACTGCTGTTATATTTTACAGTATTTCAGATATTTTGAATCTTATGGCATTTTAGCCTATTTTTCCACAATTATTTCAATATATTCGTTCAGTGCTCACAGCAGATATCAGTCATGGGTTAGCTTGTGGTCCTTCAGGGTTGTAAGCACCGTGTAGCAACTAGGGGGTAGTACCGGGTCGTTACAGTAGTATATATATTTTTGCAAAAATTTGTATCTCCTCTTTCTAATTGTTTTTGTATTTGCATATTCGTACACTTTTCTTGTAATATTTCCATTATGTGTTGTATTCTTTGTCCGATTGACCTTTTTTTGTTTGGATTTTGTACTACTCCTTCTCTTTTGGACCATTTTTCTTCTATATCTCTTTCTAATGCTCCTAGTAATTTATTAAATAATATATTTCGTAAAGTCTTATTAAACGAGTTTCCACTGATTGTACAATAGTAAAAATACTCATTTAGAAATTCTTTAATTCTTTACCAATTATTAATACTTAACTGTTCTAAATTTATTAAAGCCCTTTTTCGTAATACTTCTAATCCATTATTGGGATCTTCACCTGTTAATAAAGTATGTACTATATTTACAAAATTATATGGGTTAGCCCCTAATTTTATTAATTCCTGTAAATCTTCTGGGAATAATGTCTTATATGCCTCCCACAATGATTTAGTAGTTTTTCTTAGGAATGTTTCAAGATATCTATACATAATTTTAGTATTTGGCTCTTAATTAGCTTGTATGTGTTGTATATAATCTGCTACCACTATATTTTTTCATATATTTATTACAATATTCCGTGTCTGAGGGTCATGAGCCATTAAATTTAAAATTTTTCCTTTATTACCACCTTTTTGTAACCTAATGGGCTCTTCTGTTGGCATTCTTATTCCTTTAGGTTTTATGTCCCGTTCTATCTGTTCATCAAGATTTATTCTGAATACTCTATTTCTTGGTAGATTTCCTGTTGCTACATTTCCTGAAGTACTTGTTGCACTTTCCATAAATTCTTATGCTTTCTATCTCATCCATACTATAAATTGTTTCTAACTCTTCATCTTTTCGATTCTTTTTAAGTGTATAACCATAATTATCAGTTCTTAGTTCAAATTTTACAAAATGTTCTTTGGCTTCGGTGAGATTGAGATTTCCCATTTTACAGCCTATATATTTGAATGTTCTATTGTTATTTCTTTCGTATAGGGCTTCTGCTTTCATTATAGCTTTATTTACTTAAAAACCTTCTTCTAGTATTTCTAAATTCATAAAATTAGTACTCTCACATTCTTCAATTTCTTTGTCAATTTCTTTTTCGTTTATATATTGGTAGTATTTGAATCTTACTGAAGTTTCTCCCTTATTATTTATATACATTAAATAATTAGTTGGCTTTAACATTTCTTTCTTAGTAAATTTTTCTAAGTTCCATTCTAATCCTGTATGGTCTTCTGAATTTATCTTTAGGGGTTACATTAATCAAATACCTTTATTCTCTATTAAACTTACTACATCATCTATTTTTAGTCTAAATTTAGTACTACTATTTACGGCAAGTTTTTCTATAAATCCTACACATATTAGTAAGTTATTTCCATTATTTATTTCTTCATATCCTTTTGTCTGAATACCTATCTTTATATATTTTCCAAATTCTAAAGAATTTATCATATAGTCTGGACTACAATAAAAAAAAGTCCTCCATTTGTTGACATATCTACTTCTATTATTCCAATTATAGATTTTCTTAAGTCTAACCATCTATTATCATATATTGTAACTAATACCTTAGTTCCTAGATTTTTTTCTGGTTAATCCTTATAAACCTACTATTATGATTCCCATATGTATAAGGCGCATATTTGATTTGAAAATTTATTTTAAAGATTCTGAACTTATTAGATTTATACTGGCACTATCTTTACCAACAACGCACATTTGTTCTTCCCTATAATGTTTATATAATTGTGTCATTGAAAACATTCCTTCATTATATAGTGTCTTAGCACTTAATAATTTTAATTTGTTTTGTTGAAAAAGTTGTATATCTTTGTCTACATCTACTATTTCTTCTAGATATTGTCTTGAAGTCATTTTTGGTCTATTTATGATTCTGGATAACATGTTGGCCTTTAATTTTTCTTGGGTAAAGCTTGATCTTGGTCTATCTTGTCTGTCTGTGGATGTTGGAAAAAGGTCAATGTTTTGGGTTTAATTGTTTTAGCCTTTTGTTTTTCTTTTTGAGGGGTTATTTCTATCTTCTTTAGTTGTTCTATTAATTGTTCTATATTTTTATCTTCTTGGCTAGCTTATTGTTTTGCCTTTTCTAGATTTTTTTAATCTCTACTAGTAATAATATTATAATAGTATTTTGTTTTATGACTCTAGAGTCAGTTCTTCCTTGAGGTTAGTAATCTGATAGCCCTTTGGGATTTGTTGAATTTGAGTAGATTTTTGTAATATTATTATGTAAAGCTGGTCATTTATAGGAATATTATTCATGAAAGTGTTATTTCCTTTAATTTAGTAATTTTTTTTCTTATTTTTTGTAGCACTAGTTTTATTTCTGGATTTCTTAAGCTACTCTCTTTATCTTTACTAATTAAATCTTTTAATTTCTTATCTAATTCTGCTTGTTGATTTCTTAGGAAATCAAAATTTTATTCTATTTTTTCTAACAACTTCTTTTGCTTATTTTGTAGGTCTTCTAAAATCTCTAGAGTCTTTAATATTTTAGTATTTTCTCTTTGAACTGTTTCTCCTAGGTTTATTGTAAGGTCTGTAATAGTATTTAGTTGTGGATTTTCTCCATGTAATGTATGTTCTCCGTTGTTAAAATTACACCTAATAAGAGAATTGTCTTTTAAACGTCTTTATTTCTTTTTAGCTTGAATTGTTAGATCTAAATACTCTAGTTTCTTTAAGTTATCCATTTTAACACCACTATTCTTTACCCTAACGAGGGTGTATCGCTAATACACTATTTTTTAATAGCTTTTATTTTAATATTTTTGTATTCTATACAATACCTAATACTTTCTAATCTACACTTTAACAAGTTTATATGATTTACACAGCTTACTAGTTTTATAGGGTCTGAGGTTATAATGGCTTCTAATAATTCTATTGTTTTCAATACTTCTATTTGATTTATTAAGGTTTGTTCTATTTTTAAAGTTTTGTTTCTTTGTTTTACTTCATTAATAATTATTTATATGATCTTTATACTTGTTTAGCAACAGGATGTATTTTCATATATCCTTCGTTTATCCTAAAGAAATAATTTCTCTACACTTTTTCCTATGAAATCTTATGTGTTTATTATATTGTTCTATATCACTTCTAATACCTTCTAATTCCCACTTTAATGTACTTATATATTCTTCTAATAGTTTTAACTTTGATGATTCTAGTATTCTTAAATAGTTGCTTAAAACTTCTTCTAATTCGCTTGCCTTTGATTTTAGTAATATTTCTCTATTTAAATACCAATATTTTAGTTGTATACTTCTAGCCCATGAGTGTATTCTCATATATTTCTAGATTTGAGATGTCCTATTAATTTATATTCTGGTTGAGATATTATGGTAATTAACTGATTTAATCTTATAAGGTCTTCTTTTGTACTATTAAGTCTCTCATATTCTAAATATAAACAATTTAATTTTTCTCTAATCTCTCTGTAAGCCTAGTATTTTCACGAGGTCTTCTCATTAAGCTAAATAAATAGCATACTTTTGTCTCAAAATTTTATCTACCCTTAGTTCGTGTGTAATGTAGAATATTTGGACTTGTACTTCAAATAATCTATCATCTATGTGTAGTAGTTCCTGATAAACCTCTTCTCTTGATTCTAGCGAAACCTCAAATAACCTAATAAGTAACTGCCTTTGTTCTATTAAGACGTTATATAAGTTTGTAAATTCTATCTTTATAGTTTTAATATACCAATAGTATTCTGAATCTAATATTATTCATTCTTCGTAGGGTCTAGGTTTTCTTTTTTGAATTCTTGACACCATATATAATAAAGTCACCTAGAATCTTAGGGATCTGATACAAAGAAAAATATAGAGACAAAAAACAGATAATAAAGTAACTACAGTATATAAAAATAGAAAATAAATAAAATAGGGAAATGATAAAAAATATAGAGACAATAATAAAAACAGAGAATAAAGTAACTATAGAATATAAAAATAGATAATAAATAAAATAGGGAAATGATGCAAGAAATTTATAAGTAGTAAACAACTAGACTAAACAGAGTTCAAAAATATGGTGTAAAGTCCTACTCAGTACTCTCTCCTTCGTTTTCCCTTAATCGTGTGTAGCCGTGAAATTATCAAAATCAAAGTATGTTTTTCTCCCAAAATACTCCTTTTTTTTATATACCCTGTTCATCTTTTTCTCTTCGGTTTTAGGTATTTTGGCAATATCTTCTTTAATCACACCTCGGGACACCACAACGGTCCTTTCAAATCTTCTTTGGAATTTTTAAATCCCTAGGAATTTACAGATTAATCCATCATTACTACCAAAAAACTGAGAGAATAACCATATACTAGGGGCATTTTATAAGTAATGTACTGGATTTATAGGAGCGGAAGGCTGGCGGTAATCCGTACGACCATTAGTCCTGTAATATAATATCGACAGAAAATCAACTGAAAGAAAATATGAAATTGATATAACAAACATAATTTACATAGTAGGGAGAAAGATACAATGATTTTAAATAATATACTACTCGCATGTCTTAAGGTGAAGAGAGGTTTCTCTTTCGGGAGCCACTAAAGCTTTGCAACTATGGAGAAAAGAACTTAGATACTACTTTACACACACTTACTCACTCTCGCTTTTTTTTTGGACTTAGAAAACTAAGAAATTCTCACTCGAATAATTTCTCAACTCTTGAGATTATTGTGCACTCGTTGCTCTTTTCACTCTGTCTTCTTAAATCTGGTGAATAGAATATTTATAGGCGTCTGGCGGACTTCAAACTCGGACTTCAAATGTTATCTAAGGAAAACCAAAGCGAAAAAACTATATCTAAATAAACTAAGACATGTAAGAAAATACAATACCACTAGAACTTATAAAAATAAATTAGAATGCTTTACGTGTGGAAGCATAGAACATTTAGCAAATACTTGTCAAAAAAAATAATAGTAGATTTAGGAATGCACAATCAATAGAAGATGTAAATGAAAATCTAATTAATGTAGATGAATATATATCTGACAACGAAAGTATAAACTCTATAAGGAGTATGGAGGTATTTGAAGAAGAAAGAGATCTCATAGACTCCTCAGAATCTAAAGGAGAAGAATTTATAAATGAAATAGGATTAGAAAAGATAAACCCAGACTATCATGATTTAGTCAATTTGATAGAAGAATGTAAACATGAATTTGAAAAAGTTACAGGACTAGACAGTAAGTATTTTTATTGTAGCTGGTTTCCAAGTAAAAATAAAAGGGCGAAATGTAGGAAATATTATATAGAAAGATGCACAACTTGTATAGAGGAAATGTTAGAAGTTCATGACCCAACAAATAATTTATATAGAAAAGAACCAATAGATAAAACAACAGACGATAGAATATTGAAACTAGAAGAAAAACAAAAAAGGTTGGAGATAAGAGTATATAACCTCAAAAAACATAAAGAGGTAATTAAAGAAGAAGACTCATTAGAAGTAGAATTATTAAATGCATCTGTCAAAAATGATAAAGTCAAACAGAAAAAATCAATAATGATATCATTTGTAGGAACGGTATGTAATGAAGAAAAGAACATTAGTACAGTCAAAGTTTTAGCAAGAATAAAAATTCAAGATTATGAGTTCGAGACATTAGCTATAGTAGATTCAGGATGTACAAAAAGCATATTAAATAGTAGAATCTTACCGCCAAAATTAATTAAAAAATAATCAAAACTCCAACAATCCATGCAAATGGATGGAACCCATAACACTTACACAGAGTATATCCCAAGAGCAAAAGTAAGTTTTATAAATACTTGTGAAAAATTCTATCCACCATCATATAGACTCAATGGAATACTAGTTAGAGACTTAAACATAAGAGTAGATTTCGTGTTACGGTTAGATTTTATAGTATAAAATAATGAAAGATGTTTTGTTACTAGAGATTGGGTAATTTTCGCAAGCAATATTACTCACTCACCAATACAAACACAACCTATACTAACTAAATATCGCTTTCTTAAGGATAAGTCAAAAGAAGGCTCAGATAATCAAACAGAAGGCTCAGATGATCAGATAAAACCAGAAACATCACTAAAATGTGATAAGGGAGAAAATTATACATATATTGACAATAAAAAGATAACAATGTATGAAGGATTAAAAGATTTATTAACAGTAGAAGAATTAGAAAAAGATTATACTCTAATAGAAATAGATACAAAATTATACAATTTTAAGAAAGGTATAGAACAGATAGGAGTGATAAAAGATTAAAAAGACCTAGATAAAAAAATACAAATCCTAGACAAATTAGAGATAATTGAAGAAAAACCCTTGTAGCACTGGGACTCCAATCAAATTACCTACAAATTGGAAATAATCAATCCAGAATATACTATAAACACAGCATCTATAGAAGCTACAAATGAAGATCTTAAAAATTTTGAAGTACAAATAAAAGAACTATTATAATTAGGAATAATAAGAAGATCCAAGTCAAGACATAGATCAGCAGCTTTCATAGTAAGAAACGATAGTGAAATAGTACGAGGAAAAGCTAGAGTGGTAATAAATTATAAAAGACTAAATAATAATACTATGATGGATAAGTATAAGTTACCAGATAAAACAGAATTAATAAATAGAATACAGGGGAGAAAAATATTTAGTAAGTTCGATTGTAAATTCGAATACTGGAAAATTAAGATGCACGAGGATAGTATAGAATGGACAACTTTTACCTGTCCAGAAGGACATTTTGAATGGCTAGTTATGTCATTCAGACTAAAGACAGCTCCTCCAATTTTGCAAAGAAAAATGGATAGTATTTTTGGAAATTATAAAAACTTTGTATCAGTGTATATATATGATATTTTAGTTTTCAGTAATAACAGGAGAGAACGTCTAGGACATTTACACCAAGTTTTTATATTATTTGTAGATAATGAGATAATAATAAGTAGAAAGAAAATTGAACTATGTAAAAATAGTATTAATTTCTTAGGAGTAGTCATTGGAGATGGTAGAATAAAATTACAACCACACATAGCTAAGAAAGTCTTTAAAATACCAGATAGATTAGATAAAACCAAAGATTTACAAAAAATTTAGGACTATTAAATTATGCAAGAACTTTCATTAAAGACTTAGAAAAAGTAGTAGGACTGTTATACTCTAAAACTGGATCAACTTGTCAAAAGACTTTTAATGTTAAAGACATAAAATTGATCCAACAACTTAAACGCATGATCCAAGATATTCCAGATTTGACACTACCATTAGAAATAAATTATTTAATAGTTGAGACAGATGGAAGCTTCCGAGGATGGGGAGCAATATTAAAAGCAAAAACCTAATAAATATAGTGACAAAAAGGATCAGAAAATTTGTGCTTATTCAAGTGAAAAATATAAAGAAAAGGGCAATCTAAACAGCATAGATGCAAATAAAATAGCAGTAATTTATGGTTTAGATAGTTTTAAACTTTATATATTAAACAAGCCTGAAATATTAGTAAGAAAGGACTGCGAAGCCATAGTAAAATTTTATCAGAAAATAAAAGAAAAGAATAGTAGTAAAAGGAGGTGGTTAAATTTCTTAGATGACACTTCAATTTATAGCATTGTACTAAAACATATTAAAGGTAAGGATAATAATCTAGCAGACCAACTTAGCAGTCTAATAAAAAAAGAAAACTAACGAGTTTTGTTTCAGTATGTATACAGGCATAGGAAAAGGTAAGATGGGGCCTCATCCTCCCAAGACTACTTAAAGAAGCTAATGAGCAACACTCATTACAGACCACTTACAATGTTGGAATATCCAAAGCTAGAAAGGATGATTTTTGGACCTCACAACCTCATCAATTATGAACCATCCAATCTAATTTTTAAACTTAGATCGGATGTGCGAGTAGACAAGCAGCCGATCTACTAGATCGACAATTTATGGATATCCTACAATAAGACACCTAGAAATAATAGTTATTTCATTTCAGTCTTAAATGCTTTAAGTTATTATTTTACTGAGAAAAATAGCACTAACAGATTTAAATTTGATGTTGTTCTTAGGGGAAAGACACAAGGAGTATTTTAGACATGGATAGAGGTAATGAATTCCATAAAAGACTATACAACCCCTCTTTATAAAGGTTTTAACAACCTCACAGAGGCATTAGACTATGCCCAAGAAAATTTAGGGTCAAATTATTATATTACTCCAGCTTTAAGACCAAATATGAAAGAAGTACCCCAATATAATATCAAAAAAAAATACAGATAAGATTATATTCTAAGATCATTGTTATTCGATGACCGAAGCTTTTAGAAGGCTAAATCACACAATAAGACTCTAAGATAAGACAATGACAACCTTATAAATGGAAAAGGACAGATGATAGAACACATACGCATCTTACAAGATCTTATCAAAGTTCTTAATTATGAATTATCTCAACAGACTCAACAACTTTATGAAACTCAAACTGTTCCAAAGAGTTCTCCATCTTCTTCAAAAATGGATAAGAAAGGTGTGCATTCTCTAATGAATGCAAAAAGACCTACTATATCGGGTAATGATACAGCTAGTCCAGTTCAAACGGTAGCTGGTAAAGAATCATCAAATCCGTTAATAGGTGTATATTCTCCAATGAATGGAGAAAGACCTACTATATCGGGTAATGATACAGCTAGTCCAGTTTAAACGGTAGCTGATAAAGACTCATCAAATTTGTTAATGGCTGACATTTTGCCAAAAAGTGTAGAGAGAATTCTCCCAGCCAGTTTCAAAACAACAGGTACTCAGAAATTAGACGAAGGAACATCAATGCCTTCCCAAGACAAAAATAAAAGGGGTTTCTACCTGCGAAGAAAGAAAAGTAGTAAGAGAAATATAGAACAAATTGGAGAAGATTTTATAAAAAAAATTACTAGTAGAACAGCCTAAGGAAATGTTAATGGAAAATCCGAAGCCTGAGCCAAGATCTAGGATTTTATCAGGAGAAGAGACAAGACGCAGAACTGGAACAAGACTAGGCCTATCAAGTGGAGACAGTGAAGAATATGATCCTATAATGGAGGATGACTATAACTCAGCTATGGATCAATTCTCTCAAGACCCAAATGCAGACGATGACTAAGGAATGCGTTTTGATACAGAAGCATTAGAAAATTTGGAAATGTAAGCAGTAACGATATTCATAAAAATACAAAATCTATGACGTAAGCAATAAAGTAAAAAAAAGATTGATACTAAGTGGAGGACAAATGGACAGATGTGAATTAAAAAGGAAACATGACTATGTGATGATGGGGCTCACAAAGTGTACCCGACATGTAAAGTTTCTAAAATTCATTTGAAGTCCACCAGATGCCTATAAATACCCTTTTTATCAGACTTAAGAAGACAGAGTGAAAAGAGCAACGAGAGCACAACGATTTCAAAAGTAGAGAAAATATTCGAGTGAGAATTTCTTAATTTTCTAAGTCCAAAAAAAAGAATATTTTGGGTGAAAAACATACTTTGATTTTGATAATTTCACAGCTACACATGAGTAAGGGAAAATGAAGGAGGGAGTACTGAGTAGGATTTTACACCATATTTTTTAACTCTGTTTAATCTTGTTATTTACTACTCATAAATTGCTTGCATCATTTCCCTATTTTATTTATTATCTATTCTTATATTCTATAGTTACTTTATTATCTGTTTTTATTATTGTCTATATATTTTATATCATTTCCCTATTTTATTGGTTTTTATATTTTGTAGTTACTTTATTATCTATTTTTCTCTTTATATTTTTTTATACCCTATTCATATCTATCTTTTCAGTTTTAGGTATTTTGGCAATATCTTATTTAATCACACCCAGGGACACCACAACAGTCCTTTCAACTCTTCTTTGGACTTTTCAAATCCCTAAAAATTTACAGATTAATCTATTGTTACTGCAAAAACACTAAGAGAATAACCATTTATTAGGGGTATTTTATAAGTAATGTACAGGATTTATAGGAGCAAAAGGCTGACGGTAATCCGCACGGCCATGAGTCCTGTAATATAATATCAACAGAAAACCAACTGATAAAACTATGAAATTGATATAACAAACATAATTTACATAATAGGGAGAAAGATACAATGATTTTAAATAACATACTACTCGCATGTCTTAAGGTGAAGAGAGGTTTCCCTTTCGGGAGCCCCTAAAGCTTCGCAACTATGGAGAAAAGAACTTAGATACTACTTTACACACTCTTACTCACTCTCTCTTTTTTTTAGACTTAGAAAACTAAGAACTTCTCACTCGAATATTTTCTCCACTCTAAAGATTGTTGTGCTCTCATTGCTCTTTTCACTCTGTCTTCTTAAGTCTGATGAAGAGGGTATTTATAGGCATTTAGTGAACTTCAAACTCAAACTTCAAATGTATTGTAGAAACTTTACATGCCGGATACACTTTGTGGGCCCCATCGTCTCATGGTCATGTTTATTTTTTAATTCATATCCATCCACTTGTCCTCCACTTAGCATCACTCTTTTTTACGTCATTGCTTACATCTTGGGTTTTGTCTTTTTATTAATATCGGCACTGCTTATGTTTCCAAATTGTGTAATACTTCTATATCGAAACTCAATCCTGAGTCATCGTTTGTATTTGGGTCTTTAGTGAATTAATCCATTGGTGAGTTATAGTCATCCGCCATTGTAGGATCATATTCTTCACTATCTTCACTTGATAGGCCTAGTCTTGTTTCAGTTCTGGGTCTTGTCTCTTCTCCTAAGAAAATCCTAGATCTTGGCTCAGGTTTCGGATTTTCTATTAATATTTCCTTAGGCTATTCTGCTAATAATTTTTTTATAGAATCTACTACAGTTTTTTCTATATTTCTCTTACTACTTTTCTTTCTTCGAAGGTAAAAATCCCTTTTATTTTTATCTTGGGCAGGCGTTGATGTTCCTTCGTCTAATGTCTGAGTACCTGTTGTTTTGAAACTAGCTGGGAGAATTCTCCCTACACTTTTTGACAAAGTGTCAGCCATTAACATATTTGTTGAATCTTTACCACCTACCGTTTGAACTGGACTAGCTGTATCATTACCCGATACAGTAGGTCTTTCTACATTCATTGGAGAATGTACACCCATTAACAAATTTGATAAGTCTTTTCTAGCTACCGTTTGAATTGGACTAGTTGTATAATTACCCGATATAGTAGGTCTTTCTACACACCCTTTTTATCCATTGTTGAAGGAGATGGAGAACTCTTTGGAACGATTTGAGTTTCATAAAGTTGTTGAGTCTGTTGGGATAATTCATAATGAAGAACTTTGACACGATCTTGTAAGATAACTATGTGTTCTGTCATCTGTCCTTTTTCATTCATAAGGTTTTCATTGTCTTGTCTATCAAGTAGTTGGACCAATTTTATGTCATCGGCATTAATAGTCTTTTGACCTGTTGATCCAGTTTTAGAGTATAACGGTCCTGCTACTTTTCCAAAATCTTTAATAAAAGTTCTTGCATAATTTAATAGTCCTAAAAAATTTTGTAAATCTTTGGCTTTATCTAATCTATCTGGCATTTCTAAGACTTCCTTAGCAATGTGTGGTTGTAATTTTATTCTGTCATCTCTAATGACTACTCCTAACAAAATTAATACTATTTTTACATAGTTCCATTTTCTTTCTACTTATTATTATCCCATTATCTACAAATAATTTAAAAACTTGGTGTAAATGTCCTAGATGTTCTCTCATGTTATTACTGAAAACTAAAATATCATGTACATACACTAATACAAAGTTTTTATAATTTCCAAAAATACTATCCATTTTTTTTGTTGAAAAATTGGAGGAGCTATCTTTAGTCCGAATGGCATACCAAGCTATTCAAAATGCCCTTCTGGATAGGTAAAAGTTGTCTATTCTATACTATCTTCGTGCATCTTAATTTGCCAGTATCCAAATTTACAATCGAACTTACTAAATATTTTTCTTTCTTGTATTCTATTTATTAATTCAGTTTTGTCTGGTAACTTATACCCATCCATCATAGTATTATCATTTAGTCTCTTATAATTTATTATCATTTTGACTTTTCCTCGTACTATTTCACTATGATTTCTTACTACGAAAGCTGTTGATCTATGTCTTGACTTGGATCTTTTTATTATTTCTAATTCTAATAGTTCTTTTATTTGTACTTCAAAATCTTTAAGATCTTCATTTGTAGCTTCTATAGATGCTGTTTTTATAGTATATTTTGGATTGATTATTTCTAATTTGCAGGTAATTTGATTGGAGTCCCAGTGTTGCAAGGGTTTTTCTTCAATTATCTCTAATTTGTCTAGGATTTATATTATTTTATCTAGGTCTTTTTGATCTTTTATCACTCCTATCTGTTGTATACCTTTCTTAAAATTGTATAATTCTATATCTATATCTATTAGAGTGTAATCTTTTTCTAATTCCTCTACTGATAATAAATCTTGTAATTCTTCATACATTGTTATCTTTTTATTGTCAATACATGTACAATTTTATCTCTTATCACATTTTAGTGATGTTTCGGGTTTTATCTGATCATCTGAGCCTTCCGCTGATTATCTGAGCCTTCTTCTGACTTATCCTTAAGAAGTGATATTTAGTTGGTATAGGTTGTGCTGTACTAGTGAGTGAGTAATATTGATTGTGAAAATTATTCAATCTCTAGTAACAAAATATCCTCCATTATTTAGTACCATAAAATCTAATCCTAACACGAAATCTGCTCTTATGCTAAAGTCTCTAACTAGTATTCCCTTGAGTCTATATGATGGTTGATAGAATTTTTTACAAGTATTTATAAAACTTACTTTTGCTCTTGGGATATATTCTGTGTAAGTGTTATGGGTTCCATCCATTTGCATGGATTGTTGGGGTTTTGGTAATTTTTTAATTAATTTTGGTGGTAAGATTCTACTATTTAATATGCTTTTTGTACATCCTGAATCTACTATAGCTAATGTCTCGAACTCATAATCTTGAATTTTTATTCTTGCTAAAACTTTGATTGTACTAATGTTCTTTTCAGGTTTCAATGACCTCACAGAGACATTAGACTATGCCCAAGTAAATTTAGGTTTTTTCTGGTTAATCTTTTTAAATCAACTACTATGAGTCCCATATGCATGAGGCTCATGTTTGATTTGGAAATTTTTTTTAAAGATTTTGGACTTATTAGATTTATACTGGCGCTATCTTTACCAATAACGCATATTTGTTCTTCCCTATAATGTTTATATAATTATGTCATTGAAAACATTCCTTCATTATATAGTGTCTTAGCATTTAATAATTTTAATTTATTTTGTTGAAAAAGTTGTATATCTTTGTGTACATCTGCTATTTCTTCTAGCTGTTGTCTTGAAGTCATTTTTGATCTATTTATGATTCTGGATAACATGTTGGTCTTTAATCTTTCTTGGGTAAAGCTTGGTCTTGGTCTGCCTTGCCTGTCAGCGGATGTTGGAAAAAAGTCCATATTTCGGATTTAGTTGTTTTAGCCTTTTCTTTTTCTTTTTGAGGGGTTATTTCTATCTTCTTTAGTTGTTCTATTAATTCTTCTATATTTTTATCTTCTTGGCTAGTTTGCTGTTTTGCCTAGACGAAGGAACATTAACACCTGCCCAAGACAAAAATAAAAGGGGTTTCTAACTGTAAAGAAAGAAAAGTAGTAAGAGAAATATAAAACAAATTGTAGTAGATTTTATAAAAAAAAAAAAAAAATTACAAGCAGAACAGCCTAAGGAAATATTAATGGAAAATCTGAAGCCTGAGCGAAGATCTAGGATTTTCTCAGGAGAAGAGACAAGACCAAAAGAAATAACACTCTTATGAATAATATTCCTATAAATGACCAGCTTTACGTAACAATATTACAAAAAGCTGCTAAACTTGTTGTTTTGCCTTTTCAAGATTTTTATTAATCTCTAACAGTAACAATATTATTATATTATTTTATTTTATGACTATAGAGTCAGTTCTTCCTTGAGGTTGGTAATCTGATAGCCTTGGCATGGACGGCAGGATACCAAAAAATATAGAGACAAAAATGGATAATAAAGTAACTACAGAATATAAAAATAGATAATAAATAAAATCGGAAAATTATAAAAAAAAAAATACAGAGACAATAATAAAAATAGATAATAAAGTAACTACAGAATATAAAAACGGATAATAAATAAAATAGGGAAATGATGCAAGTAATTTATGAGTAGTAAACAACAAGATTAAACAGAGTTCAAAAATTTGGTGTAAAAAATTCTACTCAGTACTCCCTTCTTCGTTTTTCGTTAATCATGTGTAGCCATGAAATTATCAAACAAAATAGAACAAAATTTCGATTTCCTAAAAAATCAACAAGCAGAATTAGATAAGAAATTTAAAGATTTAATTAGTAAAGATAAAGAGAGTAGTTTAAGGAAATCCAGAAATAAAACTAGTGCTACAAGAAATAAGAAAATAAATTACTGAATTAAAAGAAATAACACTCTCATGAATAATATCCCTATAAATGACCAGCTTTACATAACAATATTACAAAAAACTGATATATATATATATATATAAGGTTAAAATATGCTGATGTGATATACTTTTCAAACTTTATTTTGTATTTTATTTTCCTGATAGTTTTTTCTACGTGTCTATTTATTTATTTATGTAGCTATATATTGTTGTACAAAATTAATATATTAATTATTTGTCATTCATTTATTTCTATTATTTATTGTTAAAATTTAAATATATCAAAATTTACTACTCTATTTGTTCATATTCTTTAATGAAAGCAATAGTAAAATACATTTTTTTTGGTTAAAGGTTGTTGTCCAGGGGATTTGAAAATAATAAAATACATTAACTGTACTAACGACTAAAACAAATTTATCAATAATAATAATATTTGTCACAGCTTTTCTCTCCTCTTCCTCAAAGATTTAGTAAAATACATATTACAATATATTATTACGATTTACCAAATGTGATGATCCATTATGCACTGCTTTAGCAATTTATATTCTGCCTTTGACAATGTCTAATAACTCATAGGCTAAGGATTCATTAATTTTATTTTTCTCTTTTTTTAATAATTAATATGATTTATTTGTATTAAATTTTTAGTAATGACAATTAACTTTTCCTCTTCTCAGGTACACTATTTTTTGTCCTCTCTGTTATTTAAAGAGTTTTAACTTTATGTTACATGTCCAAAAGCTCATAGCCAATGTCAAACAAAATTCTGACAATAACTTTACTTTTCTCCCATACATATTTTTAATGGGTTAAAATTATTCGCACCCTCAAATTTTGTTGTAAAACCAAACACCCCCTTCAATTTTAAATAATAATAATTCTCTCTCCTTTTTCTTATTTGATTTTTCAAAATACCTACTTTACCCTTATATTTATATCAATATTTAAATATTTTTTTAAAATTTTTTTTTCTATAAACATAATTTTTATTTTTTAATCTATATAATACATTTTCTATAAAAAACTAAAGGTCATTTTTTAGATGAAAAATAAAAGTGAGAAATATTAATTGAGTATATAAGTTAATGACATTCTATAACGAAATAAATGAGAAAAATAATAAAAATTAATTTTATTAAAAATAAAAATTCTAATATCTATTTATACGTGAAAATAATAGGCAATTATATTTTTATAAATATATTTCAATTCAGGTAATACAAATTAATTAATAGTCGAGGGTCCTTCGAAAATAACTTCTCTACCTCCCCACGGTAGTGGTAAGATTTGTGTACCCCTACCCTCCACATACCTCACTTAGGAGATTTCACTGGGTATGCTGTTGTTGTAGATCTATATTTATTACAAATCAAATGATTATTATTAATGAATTTTAAATTACAATTTATAAAATAATTCATATTAACAACTAAAACTCGTTTATCTATATAGATATTAAAAAATAAGAATGAATCAAAATATGCATCTATATACATAATGATATATACGCACATACATACTTAATACCTATTAATATAAAAAATTTGAATGTAAAAAATACCAATAGATTTTGTAATTAATTTATACAAGAATTTACTAATAATGCAAATGAATTTAAATAAAAATGATAAATACATCAGTTATGATAGATAAATATATATAATATAAAAATATTATATTAACAGAAGATTAAAAATATTAAGGGTAAAATAGGTATTACATAGTGAAAAGGTGGAAAATGATTGTTGCTCAATATTAAAGGGGTGTTTGATTGATTTTCAACCTAGTGAAATTCCCTAAGTGAGGTATGAGGAGGGCAAGGGTATACGAACCTTATCACTACCTCGGGGAGGTAGAGAAGTCATTTTCGAAGGACCCTCTACTATTAATTAATTCGTATTACCTGCGTTGAACTATATTTAATTATATTTCAATATATTTTCGAAGGAACCTTTACTATTAATTAATTCATTTTCACCCCCCAACTTTGATTAAAAAATCAAACTCCCCCTCAACATTGAACAATAATCATATTGCCCCCTTTATCTCATGCAATGTCCATTTTATCCTTGTAATTTTAATCCTATATTTATGTAATATCTTTTTATATTATATGTAATGAATATTATTTTTAACACGGATATTTGTAGCATTTTATTTAAATTTATTAACTTTATAAGCAAATTAATATTTTTTATAAATTTATCACAAAATTCAATGTTATTTTTTAAGATCGTTATTTTAGTATTATATGTATTCAAGAGTCGTTTGGTGTGAGGTATAATTATAATAATTCAGAGATAAAGTTCATGATTATTTATCTTGCGTTAAATTAGATGTATTAGGTAGTCTCAAAATTATTTGTCGCACCATTTATGCTACAGTAATGAGATAAGTTATCACATATACATGTTAGTACAACTTATTTTGTGATAAATAATCCCGGAATAACTTATTTCCAAACAACCTACCCCTAAGTGTGTATATATACATATGTATGTACATGCATGTGCGTATAGTTAATATTACATGTACTTTTCGCAAAAATTTAATAATGGTGCATTATTAGTTATCCAAAAGTTGCTTTTGTCAATTTTTTTTTCCTGAAGGAGAGATAATAATTTTATGAATTCTATTAACATTTGACTATTGTTAATATTTAAAAGAAATTTCAAGATAAATTTTCTTGTTCTGTTTGTTATAGCCGCCTGCTTCATTTTTGAAATTATCATAACACAATTTTTATGTAAATTTTAGATGCACATGTAATTTATCACGATTACAAAGTGATCACCAGACAAAAATGCATTTGCTCGAACAAGCAAACTTTTCTTCTTTGTGTATCCTTTTATATCCGTATTATTCAATTGTGTTACCCAAGAGAAAAATAAAAATGCGATGACAATATTCTGTTTATATTTTTAATAAATGTGACTTCTCAACTCTAATTCATCACTTAAGGCGAGAAGAATCAAAATCTTGAGAGATGCTAATCAAATTTTATGGTGCAAAAACCAATAGAAAATAATATTTTAGGAGATAGTTATCTTTTTTTCTATTTTTAAATATCATGAGGATTTTCAATAAATCTTTGAAAGTTTAGGGAGACTAACTTTTTGTATTTTGTGCTTGTTGGGTTGTATCATTGTGTATAGGAAAAATTACATAAAGTGATGAACTTAAGATCATAATTATAATAAATAGCAAAAAAATTTTAAAAATATATTTTATAGCAAAAGTAACATTTTTTTTTGCTCATTTACTCTACACATGCATGTTTCACTCTTTCTTTCCTATTTTAACTTCATTATTTTACCTTTCTCTAATTTACCCAAACAACAAACTTCACAAAAATCATTTCTATTCTTCTTTTATTCCACACAGATTCATAAATTACTCTTGTTTAAAGTAGATTTTTTTTCATAAATTACTATTATTTAAATAAGTAGATTCTTTTTCCAAATCAAACTCAAATATGAAGATTATTAATTTCACGAGCTTTAAAATTTCAAAATAATGCATCATTATTATTTTTTTCTCTCTTTCACTCTCTTATATTTCTAACTTTTTTTCTTGTTAGTTTTTTTTTCATCTTCTTTTTTTTTTATCATTTTATTTTTTTATTTTGATTTCTTTTTCTTTTTTATTTTTTCATTCTACTTTATTTTCTCTCTTCTATTTCTTTTTTTTTTTTCATTTTTTTTTTTTTTTTTTTTTCTTATTTTTTTTTTTTTTTTTTTTTGTTTTCTTCTTTTTTTCTATTTTTTTTTTTTATTTTATTTTTTCGCTTTTACTTTTACACTTCTATTTCTCTTTTTTCTTTTTTCCCCCATTTTCACTTTTTTTCGAATGCTTTATTTTAAAATTTAATCACAGTTATGGAGAGAAAAAAAGTAATAATGATGCTTTATTTTATTATTTTGAAGATATTTGTATTTGTAATTTTATTAGCTTATATGTCACGTGCAGTATATGTATTTTTCATACACATATGGTTATGTTGATATATTTTTTTAGAGGGTAACATATATATTTTTTTATATCTTTTAATGTTCATGGTATGTATTATGTATTTTTTGGTTTAGTTATATGTAAATGTATATAGTTATTGTTGTTACTGTTTAAGATATGCATTTGTATTTATTGTTTTATATGAGTCACATTTGTATTTCGCGATTACATATGAAGATGTATTATAGTTATGTTCGTTAATGTTTGATATGAATCTGATATGTATTTCGTAAATACATAGCAGAGTCATAATTGAATTTTTTGTATGGTAACGTACATATGGATTAGACATCTATTCTGTAAATACATATGCAAAGTGATATGTATTTTTTTGTAATGTAATATGTATATGTAAAATAAAACATATGCATACTATGTATCTCATGTCTTTCTTTTTTTTTTTTGTGAAAAGTACATGTAATATGAATTTATGTCATCATTTTATTTTATGGGTGTCGCGTGATCATATATTTATGACAAAAGTACTTTCAAGGTTTGCACAACATATAGGATATCACACAATCAATGATAATGAAGAACGTATCAAGTCGATGTTATCAAAGGAGCAGTACAAGAATTTTTTGTCATAAGAATATTTGTGGTATCAGTATGACAAAGAAGAAATATGTAGTTCAAGCGCAATTAGACAGATGCATCATGTCACAAATGTATTATAATTTTTTTGGAGGCATGTGCATGTATTTGTATTTTATATATACAAATGCATATTCATATGTATTTTTGTACGGTGTTGGATTTGTCTTTGAACTATCCTATGTCATTTTAGAGGGTAACATATGTACTTATTTGTATTTTTACTGTCTAAGATATGTATCATGTATATTTTGATTACTTATTTGTATATATATATATATATACTTTTTCTTTTTGTTATCCTATATGTTTATATATACATATTATGAGTCAGATATGTATTTATGTAAATACATATGCAGATATATATGTATGTTTTGTACTGTAAATACATATGCAAATTTGTATGTCTATTTATTTTGTATATATTTTTGAATATGTATATGTGATATAGATATTTGTCTTTTAAAAATAAAAGATACAGATAGAAAAGTAAAAAAATGGAAAAAAATAAAATAGAAAAAGACAAAAACGAAAAAGAAAAATCCAAAAAAAAAAGTGAAAAATGAAAAAAAGAAGAAAGAGAAAGAGAAGCTACAAATAGAATTGTAAAAATAAAAGTGTAAAAAAATTAAAAAATAAAAATAGAAAATAAGAAGAAAAGACAAAAATAGGAAAAGAAAAAAATATGAGAAAGAAAAAAAAGAAAATGAAAAAGAAAAAAAAAAGATAAATAGAAGAGAGAAAATAAAGTGGAATGAAAAAATAAAAAAGAAAAAGAAATCAAAATAAAAAAAACGATAAAAAGGAGAATATGAAAAAAAAACTAACAAGCAAAAAAAAAGTTAGAGATATAAGAGAGTGAAAGAGAATAATGATGTTTTATTTTGAAATTTTGAAGATCGTGAATATAATAATCTTTGAGTTTTTGATTTGGAAAAGATATCTACAAATTTAAATAAGACTAATTTATTGAAAAGGAATCTACCGCTTAAAATAAGAGTAATTTATAAAAAAGAAATTTACTGCTTTAAATAAATGGTATAATTAATTTATAAAAAAAGAATTTACTGCTTTAAATACATGGCATAATTATTTCTTATTTGATTCAATTAATTTGAGTAAAAGAATGTCAATAAATCTTGTTTTATATGTATGTTAGTAGCAACACTTTTATAAAATACAAGTTGCTATTTCATGTAATTATGAAACAGTTGCTATTAAACTCCTAATTATGAGCTTAAGTTTGCTACATATAAAATTTTTCATATATATATATATAAAATTCATGCAACTTTATCTAATCTTTAACCTAACTAGGACAAAATGAACTTTATCTTTAATTATTGAGGTACCAAAGTAATATAACTCTAGGCTAACTTTGAGATACATTTCATCACATATATTGAAGAATTAATTATATTCGTACACTAACTGAGAGTAATCATCTGACCCACGTACAGATTCTTTTCTAACACTTTGGTTAAGTGAGAAAACATAAAGTAGAAAAGAAGTAGATGCTCTATACTTGCAAGGCAAGGAATGTCTGGGTAATTAAAATTGTGTGTATCATGTAAATTGACATTAATATATTCGCCATTTGGTATAAACTCTACTAAGAAAACCCTAGATATTATATTCACGGGGAACACATGTAACAACAACAACAAGAGTGAGATTTAAAGAGGATGCTAAGTTCGCATTATTTTACTTATCTTATAAAAATAGAGATATTGTAATCATTGTTACTCTTATCTAATGGTTCCTCGATCGACTTAAGTACGTAATGCACATATAAAAAATAATATGAAAAGAAAATATAATAGTGAAAAAGTTATGCTAAAAATAATAAAGAAAAGAACAATAGTAATAACAAGTAATATGATAACCTAAGCAAAAGATAATAAAACACGTAATACAAACAAAAGAATAATCAGATAGTAGCAACAAAGGGTAAACCTGTCAAACGGGTAGGGTTGATCCGACCCAACCCGGCCCGAATCGGCCCACTTATAAAATCAACCCGATTTGACCCGGGTCGTTCAGCCCATGAGTTGTAGGATATTGGATCGGTTAATTTTTTTGGTTGGGCCCGATTAATCCGGACCAAGCCCGCTGGTTAACCGGTCCGGCCCGGATAAGGTTTTTTAAAAAAAAATTGATATTTGGGTCAAACTAGCCGTTGGCACAACGGCTATATAGCCGTTTATGGGTCCAAACGGCTAGTTTGGGCCCATTTATTTAGAAAAAAAAATCATTTAAATTATTTTTTAATCCCAAAAAATATTCTATAAATACCCTACACCTTCAAATCATTTTTCACACAATTTTTCACTCTCTCAAATCTTATTCTCTCTCAAACCTCAATTCTCAATTCTCAAATATTCAATATATTTAATTTCCTAAAGTGCTCACTTTAATTTTTTAATTTTACGATTACAAAGTACGAGTGGAAGTTTCTAAAGTCGCAACCTTCGGATACTTTCAAAATTTGGTATTGTCGTTCCATCTCTTACATTTAATTTATTTACTGTATTAATTGTTGAATATTTAATTTTATTATATTTGTGTATTTTGAATTTTTTTAGTTTAATTTATATTATGGATAAATTAAAAAACCTCGCTACTAAAGGTGTTAAAAAAATTTATCCCGGAAGCAGTAGTGGTAGTAAAAAGCGAATTACTAGCGGTAGAGGTACTTCAAGTAGTAGATATACCCATGTGCCTTCGCCTCTGATACCGCTTGGTACACCTTTTGAGGAAGAAATAGGTGTAGGTGCTCACGATATGGATTATGTAGAAGCTCAAGAAAATTACGGTATAGAAGAAGAAAATGAAGTAAATGCGGTTAATTTAGACGAAGATGATGAAAATATTGGTGAGACACCCGCAGTAGAAAATGCTAATGTTAGATCTGAATCGGTTAATCTCCCTTCCTGTCCTCCCCGTGCCCTAAGAGCTCATAAAACAACTAGTATTGCATGTCAATTTTTAGAACGTATATCAGATACTGAGGTGCCATGCAATATTTTTCAACAAATATATAAGCATAAAAGCGGAGGCAAGCAAGGGGCTATGGGTACGTTAATGAGACATATAGGTGATGCTTACGAAAGAGAGTTAAATATTGCACAAGGTGGTGGGGATGTTGGTGGGCCAACGCAAACTAGAATAGACCCAGCAACCGGTCAGGTAACGAAGAAGTATAATAAACTGAGGGACCGAGAAGAAATATCTAAAATGGTAGTTGTGGGTTGTTTGCCTTTTAGTTTTCCTTCTTCTGATGCCTTTATTCATTATATTCAAGCAATTTATAATCATATGTTTAATGGTATTCCTAGAAGTACTTGTCACTTTGATATTTTTAGACTTCATTTACAATATTATTTTTATTTATCAACATTGTTAAAAAAATATTCAATATAAATTGTCCCTAACTTCTGATCTTGGTCGTGCTGTAAATAAAAATAATTATTTTACCGTTACTTGTCACTGGATGGATAGTAATTTTGTGATGCAAAAACGTAGTCTTGCTTTTTTATATGATGAAGATCGTAAACATACTGGAGATTTTATTGCTGATTCTATTGTTAAAGTTGCCGAATTTTATGGTATCGAAAATAAAATCTTATGTATTGCTTTTGATAATGTTTGTAACAACAAGGCTCCTATAAAAAAGTTAAAATCTAAGCTATCTCCGCCGTTGTATGAATTTTTTCATATTAAGTGTGCATGTCATATATATAATTTAATTGTACAAGATGGTCTTGAGTTTTTTGAGTTTTATATTGAAAAATCCGTCTTGCTATTGGTTTTATTCAAGGAAATAATCGTAGATCAAGAATTAGAGAATTTAAAGTTAAATGTCAAGAAAATGGACTTGCACCGATATTGATGCTTGAGGAAATTGATATTAGATAGAATTCTACGTATGATTTTTTAAAAACTTATTATAAATATAGAGTTCCTATTACACTAGCTTTTAACCAACATTGCGGTTCATTTGCTGATTCTGCTAATTGGATGTTACATGATTCTGATTGAGTTGTAATTAATGATCTTGTTAAGTTTTTAGAAAAATTTTATGTAGCTACGGTTGAATTTTCCGGTGCTTATTATCCTACTGTTTGTAATATTTTGGCATATACAACCGATATTTCTGGTTTGCTCAAAGAATATAAAAATAAAGAAGGTTATAAAGAAGCTGTTGGTGACATGTTTACTAAATTTAAAAAATATTTTTTTTCGATTCCCCCTTTTTACTTGGTTGGTGCTATGCTAAATCCGTGCGTGAAATATAATACTATGTGCCACTTTAGTACTATTATTTATGCTAACTTAGAAATAAATACTAACAATGATTCTGAACAAGTACAACCTGATTTGTGGATGGCTATGGGTGATGCGAATGAATACATAGAAAAATTATATAATCACTATGCTGATTTAGTTGATTTAGCCGTACCTACAAATATCACTCCAACTATCGCTCCTCATGCTTCCGAGGAGCCATCATCTTCTAAAAGGCCGGCACACAGTGGTTTTCCTGATTCCTTTTATGATTTACCTTGTTGGAACAGTGTTGATGAGAGAGCTTACATATCAACTTATCGGGAAGAGCTAAAATATTATCTTCGGTCGCCACCAGAGGATCACAGACGATGGATCAACACGTTGAATTGGAGGAGGAGTAATGAAACACAATATCCTGTGCTTTCAAGATTAGCTAGAGATATCTTGAATGTTCAATGTCAACCGTTGCAACAGAGAGCGCCTTTAGTCAGGGACGACAGCAGCTTGGAGACAACCGAAACTCATTGGGAAGCAATGCAATGAATGTTCTAGTTTGCCTCAGATGTTGGATTAGAGCGGAAAGAAGAAACCAAGGAATGGAACCAGAGCCGAACGATGAGCAGAGATTTAAAGAAATTATGTCTTCACGGGAGAACTTAGCAGAATCAGGTTCAATGCATGGTTTTGCCCCCGTTGACTTTGACTATCCTATGCAATTTTCCGTTAATATTAACATGAATGAGTTGGAAAAAATGATGCATAATTTGTAGATTTTTCATTCATGTAAATTATAAATTTTGGATCATTTCGCAATCAATAAAATTCAACATTCATTCACTCCTTAGTTCTTACTTTGTAATTTTTTTCATTTAATGATTTAAATTGAATTTCTAGTTTAAATTAAAAACTTACTTTTAATATATTATTAATTTACTATCAAGTATTATTAATTTATTATATTAAGTAGCATATGTTTTGTATATTTGTGTATATATCTTCTATAGATTTGTATATTTAATGTATACATGTGTATATGTTTTATAAATTGTATATATATTGTAGTATATATATATATATATATATATATATATATAT
>NC_061116.1:162017532-162135203 GCF_002878395.1 Capsicum annuum | reverse complement strand
TGTATATATTTTATAAATTAGTATATAACTATATATATATACATACATACACACACACACACACACACATATATATATATATATATATTGTAATGTACATTTATTGTAGTATATGCTTTATTTAAAGTAGTACATATATATTGAATGGTGTGTATATATGTGTATATATCTTCTATAGACGTGTATATTTAACATATACATGTATATATGTTTTATAAATTAGTATATAACTATATATATATATATATATATATGTATATATATATTGTAATGCATATATATTATAGTATATGCTTTATTTAAAGTAGTACATATACATTGAATGGTGTGTATATATGTGTATATATCTTCTATAGACATGTATATTTAACGTATACATGTGTATATATTTTATAAATTTGTATATAACTATATATATATATATATATATATATATATATATATATATTGTAATGTATATATATTGTAGCATATTTTATTTAAACTTTAAAGTAGTACATATACATTGAATGGTGCGTATATATGTGTAATTGTGTATATGTGTATAATTTTTTTTTAATTGTAATGTAGTATATACTATATATATAGTGTATATATATATATTATTTAAAGTATTTAAAATGTATATAGGTGGGTATATATAGTGTATATTGAATTTTTTTTTGACCGAGTTTGACCAAATTTTTAACTGGGTTTGACCGGATTGGGTTAAGTGGGTCGGGTTAGGGCTAGTTTTAAAAAATTTACTGTTGAAACCGGACTGGTCCGACCCACTTAACCCCAACCCGGACCCGGACCGACCCACAAACCGAATAAATTTAATGGGTCGGTTCTGAGTTGACCCGGCCCGGCCCACTTAACACTCTTAACAAAGGGTAAACTAGACAATTCTCGATTACTTACTAAGATTCTACCTTAATATCACGACCCAAAATAGATTTTGTGATGGCTCCTATCACACCCTTCGGAACAAACAAGCCTATCCCAATCCAAGCATGATTATCAAAATGACATCGAAGCGGAAGACAATAAGAAATAGAATCAATGATATAGAAAGAATTACAATCTCAACACAACATCCCAGGTTTGATTGTTACTAGTACGTACCTCTAATACAGAATGTAATACAATAGATCAAAATATCTTAAATTTGAATACATGCATAAGATATATGAAAGATGAATATGAGTAAGCTCTGAGATCTAACAACTGCTACCTCAATCTCCATAAAGCTTACATTAGGAAACACAATCAATGCTCTACTACTCACTTAGTACTTACATATGGTGCAACAAAAAGAAAAAAAAATCAACAATGAGTATGAAATATGTGTACCCAACAAGCATTACTGATAACTGATCCTAATTCAAAGTGATGATGAGGACCACCACACAAACCATCCATTTTTCCCTAAATGAACCCGCACTTAGAAAGTTCCAGCCTATCCTAAAAAATAGCAACTATTACCAAGATAATCAAATCAAGTAAGTAAGACTGACATATTCAGTTTTAGTATCAATTAGGAGTAGAATAAGTCACATCAAGAAAGAATTTCATCAACGCTATAATATATATTCACTCTTCATACCAAGACAGTATTCTAGAGTAAGATAGAGAAAGTTCATATTTCGCAACCAATAGATGTGACACAACAGTCTCAATTAATCAAGCCGCAATCAATCTGGATATAATAATATCTTATCCATAATATCATTCAAGAGAGTGCAATGCAATATAATATGGTGATTTTGGATGAAATTCAACTGTCAAAGTACAACCTGTATACACCTTTTGAGCCTAAGCTCTAGGAGAGGAACATGAAGGGTTCGCAATCCGTGTACTAATCACAATCTAGTCAATCAACCTTATCAATATTTTTTCCAATGAATCCAAATTTTGTCTTAATATATTTTCATAAAAATAAGTGATGAATGAATTTGCATGAATATTACAAAATCACCGACATACCATAATCAGGTCAACAATGGGATGAATAAACTCAAATCACCCAAATCTCAATAAGTCATGACATAATCCTTCTCATGATAATACAATGATAAAGAATAATTAATGCTCAAATAAGACCCATACTAGCCGCTATCAATACTCAATCAAGATCAACATCAGGCCCCACATAGGCATCACAATAATAATCTATAAAATTAATAATATAGTTCATATAATTCTCCATGTTGACATCAAAATAATAATAATTAATCAAGTCAATAATAAGATTCACAAAAGTTCCTAAGCGGACATCCCAATAATTCTGATCATACACAACAATAAGATTCACAGAAGTTCCTATGCGGGCATCCCAAATATGATAATTAACCAAGTAATATAAACATTGAGGATTCACCTGCATTATATGAAAAAATTCTATCTTTTCAATTATGACACAATTAGACTCAAACACTAAAAATAAAACTATACTCGTTAACAAATCTGTTCGAAAGTTCACTTTTATCCATAATATGCATAGTAACTAGACCAAGGTTTCTTTTTTTAATGACCTATTTATATCTACTATCTCTTTATACCTTAAGTAGTTACTAAAATTCAATTATTTCATCTAATTCCACTAATCATGATATAAACCATCAACCAGATACTTACAATCAATTTACTAAAGATCAACAGGCCATAAAACAACACAATTTGCTCTAAACATAGCAATAAGTAGAGAGAGTAGTCAAAATATCTATTTTATTACTTTAATCCATAATTGGACTTTGGTACAAGTATATCATCTAAGTGGGACCCACAAACTTCTGGTGATTCACAAAACACAAACAATAAACACATAATACATGAATAACTCAGAAAAGAGTCAAGGTATATCTTCAACTTTCCTTAAAGAAGAAATTCAAAACCATACCACTATTTGAAGAATCAATCGAAAGCTCTACTCCCTCATATTACCCCCAAATACATCTAATATAATTAAATATGATATCTTCACATAAATATAAGACCAATGATATCTATATTGATATACTTTCATTCAAGGTCCAAAATTATCGCAAAAATCAACCCTATAAATGAAAGAGAAAATTGAAAATTTATAAGAAAACAAGTCACCCATAGTTTAAGGATTCTAAATTTTAAATTTCAAGAAAACTTGAGTATAAATTGGGCTTAATGTCATTGAAAAGCTCATTTTAACTTGAGGAGTAAAAACCCAAAATCTTAAGTTTAAAATCAAAGATTTGAAGATGATTTTGTAATATAATCAATAGAAAATAATGAAAATAAGGTTAAAAAACTTACTACATTTGAAATATTGAAAATCCACTTGAAAATCATCTCAATCCGAGCTCTCAAGCTCTAAAAATGATTAAAATGAGGTTTGGTATCAAAAGGGGAATAAAACGGTTGCTAAGGGTAATTTGACCTTCATGAACATGACCTCCTTATCATGAAAGTGATGTTGAACTAACCCAAACCTTTGCGAATGTAAGCCTCTGGTAGTGAATGCGAAGACAGAAAATCAACCCAACCCTGATCCATACCTATCCTCCATCACGAACGTACCCTTCACTCATGGACACGATACTCAAAGAACTTCTTCATTTGAATGCAAGGCTAGGTGGTCACGAACGTGAGACTAGGGTCGCAAATGTTATGAAGAAAATGGTCAGCACCAAAACAACTAATGACAACAAGGAAATGGTTCTAAAAATTCTCTAAATGGATTGCCGAGATTCATTGGGTACCCCATAAAAATAATTTATAATGCTACTAGGCTAATTTCGACATTTAAGACTCAACATAACTATTGGATTTATAAAAGGAGTTTATTATCAATAAGTTATGCTCAAAACCAACTTTAGACTAATATAACAAGTATTTTGTTCAACAATAAAAAAATTACAAAATGGTCTCAAAACCTCGGGCAATTATGCTACTAACCCAAAATGGTTATTTCAAATCTAATAAAATTAAAAAAAACTTTCATTCAATGCTTAAGTCATATAATGTGAACCAAAGTCAACTATATCACTTTAAAGGCTACTCAAAACCACAAACTCATACAAATCACTCCCAAACTCTTCGGTGTAACACTCCAAAAATAAGTTAAGATTAGAATTATATGTCACGTATATATAAAACCAAACTTTCTTTTTTGGTACTGTGGTAAGTGATTTATACATATACTAGGTCCACAAGTGACTCCTAGCTCACAGCCAAGTTGAAACCTTCCTTATAGATTATTTTTTTGTAAAGAATCTTAATCAAATTAGAATGAGCATAACTCATAGATTATGAAGTATTAAAGCACACCAAATAAAAGTTTGTTATTTCTAAGGAATCAAACTTTTCATTAATTCATGTTTAGAGCTATAAATTATGGTAATTTTAGTGAAGCATTATCCAACAGTGAGATCCCATAACCCATGGTATGATCGTTGTTAGATTGTAGGATTGTACCATGTGTTCGTCTGCATGAAACAACCCCAAAAATATGCTAGTTGAAAACTATACCTCCCAACTATGTGAGGATCCCACGATATTGGTTAGAAACCACGATCTTAGGTACGATCTTGGTTACAAACCATGATCTTGGGTGCAATATGTGTTCCTAAAGTTGATTCAACATGGAATTCAACCTACGAACTAAGGTATGGTTGTGGGTAGGTATCATGAGTCATACTATCACTCATATTACGAAGTCTAGAGAAGCCTCATGTCCAGCCAACAAACCATGAGAACAATCCAGATCATAGGTGGATCCCACTATTGTAGGATACTCTGTACGCCATGTTATGCATCCTTTTTAGTTACATTTAATAAGGAATATTCCATCTTTTCCCACTGTATAGACTCCTATACTATGTCATTTAAGCTATCCCAAAGCTAATTATTAAGTCTAATATTACCCTAAGTTCTTCATTACTCAAAATTCACTAGACACTTAACAAAAGTAAGAGAGAAGAGGCAATTTTTTCATCTAAGGCAATAACTAGGGTTCATATATTTCAAGCTCCAAGTACAACAAATTCATCAAGGTTTCCTTGTCCAGGTATGTGGAATTTCATCATTGTTTTTTCATTTACCCATCGAGCCCTAAAGTTATTTTAAAATCTCAGTTTAATTCATTCTCTAAGCATAGAATTTTTATGAAAAGTGTGAATCCCATTATCTTTCAGTTTCTTACCTTGACTAAACTATGAATACATGTTTTCCTATAAAATGACATATTTACATACTCATGACTATGAACTCTCATCATATTGATAAGTTTCTGATTTTGAACTTGAGTTATGAAATTTCTTATTACATTCAAACTATATAATTGCCAGTAGTAGTTGCATTCTTCAGAGTTTGCAGGTTATGAACTCCCGATGACCTAGGATTTCATGCATATGTTAATAAATAATTAGTCATCTATGTTTATATGAAGTACAAGATTTTTCAGATAAAATTTCTACTACTAAAGTCTCAGATATCATTGTTATGAGCTTTTCAGCCATTCGGTCCAAATGAACTATCCAGTTATCAATTATATTACTAGAGAGTCATACTTAGCACCATGCGGACGTAGGGAAGAAGGCTTTGGTAGAAGTTTCTATGTCCTAGAACTATGGCAACACATTAGGTTCTAAAGGTTCAACCGTCAGACCACGCTTGGCATCTTAGTCCTTTTGAGTATTAATTTAATGGATCCACTGTCATACCCTATTTTTTACCCAAGGTCTAAACGAGTACGACATTGTGACTCCAAAAAAATTATTTTTTTATAGAGTTTCCACCTAATCTTCAAGGAAGATAAGGAAACCTATTTATTTATCAACAAGTATAACTTTTTTTCAATCTTCGAAACCATTTTAGATTTTAGGTAAGGGTTCAAATTATTTTGAAGAGAAGGGGTTAGGCATGTTTCAGAATCCACAAATGTGGTTCCCAGCCAGACTTAGGTTTATTAAACGATGGAGGAAAAAATTAATATTTATAAATACAAATATAAAATATGTATTAAAGTGGTATAAATAATTTATATATAAAGAATGTGTAAATTGCATATGTTATCATTAAAATATGTGTATAAAAGTGTGTGAAGATAAAAGAAAGTACACGATAATATGTATGAAAAATAAAAAGATTGAATAAAGAAAAATTTGTCCAAAAGAAAATGATTACGTAATGTTTTTTAGTGTAAAAAGTGTGAATTATTCGATTAAATATCTAAATCAATTTAATTATTTTATATAAATAATAACGGCCTAAATTTGCCTAAATTCACGGTGAAGATTGTATAAGTTAAAGCATTCCGCCCCAACGCCCCAAAAATAAAATTTTCACTATAATTAATATTTGTACAATGATAAGAATGTAAAAGGTACAAATACAAAAATTCAAACTCTTCTTATTCAAACTCTTCTTTAAATGTCATTTTCGGCAAGTATTCTCGAGAGCCTGTACAAATACTTGCGGTAAAGATGTTAGCAATAGATCAGGATAAATTAAGAACTATGTATATATAAAAAAATAGAATTTTCATTAAAAATGGGCTCAGATAAAGTTTTAAAAAATTATAAAGATTTCATCATTGCCCAAATTTTTTTATTTTATTACGTATTTGTATACTTAATATCCATCTTTTTATTTATGGAGGCCTAAAAAATCTACGGAGATTTCTTCATCGGCCAATGTATATAGTATCTTGTGAATTATTAGTTAAGTAAGATATAAAGGACAAAATCATTCGAAATCAATTCCTGATTTTTAAAAGGCATAACAACAGCAAACCAACCAGTGATAAATATAAGGAAGAATAAAATCTATCAAAATAATCATGAATAACGGATGGACCTTGATGAAAAAAACTCAAAAGACAACAAGTCATTCCCAAACATAGCAAGGAGCATGTCAAAGTAAGGCAACAAACATAAAAACAAAGCATAAGCAACATAAATAAAATTAGCCGACTTTAATGAAACTTTGCTGAAAAAGTAATGTATCACCGGATCTGTGCAAAAACTAAGCAAGCAATATATAAAATTAATGAAATTGAGTTCAGTAAAAGTCAAACCAATTGTTATTATCAATTGTTTCTTCAATGATTTTCACTGGAGCAATTCCAGAAAAAAATTAGATCGGATCTGCCCTTTTTTCAGCGATGCAGCGGCAAAGAAAAGAAAAAGAGGGGGATGGGTAGCACAGTGGTGGTTTAGCCGGGGTTAGGTGGTGACGGATAAAGATGAGAAAGGAGAGGAGGTGGTCACCGGCGGTAGAGGGTTGCGACTGGTAGGAGTTCGTTAGGTGGCTGGTTGCCAGCCGTTCAGTGATGATTCTAGCGGCGGCAGGCGGTTTGGTTAAGGGTTGCCAGTTGAGTTTAGAGAGAGAAAGTAAGAATAAAGAGAGGGGGCTGTAGGGCGGTGGTTTCTGTGTGAAATCACCGGAGCTCCAGTGGTGATAGGTGGCAGTGAACATGGAGAGAAAAAAAAAAGAGGGGAGAGAAGAGTGGAATTTGAATGAGTGAGAGAGAGAAGTCAGATTTATTGTGTGAATATACATGAGATGTGTGTGTATTTTTTTGTCAAAAAATATTAACCCCCCATTCTTTTATTTATAATAAAAAGAAATTTCTTTTTTATCCAAAAAATAATAAAATGGTCCTTTTTGTTCCCCTAATGCATAATTTAGATCATAGAATATTATCTAATGAATTTTTTACCCTTTTAACTAATGTGTAAAGATTATTTATTCAATGGATGAAAATCTCAACCCGTCACCTCGAATGTCACTTTCTAAAAGTGATGAGATTTTAACTTGATTGATTTTTGCTCTGTGTATTAAAATAATCGAGCTGACAGTGTTGTTCGCAAACTATATTAAATAATGTGCAAAAATATGAACGTCGATATATAATTAAAATAAAAATAAAAATAAAAATGCAAACAACAGATATAATTATCTTTAAAAATGTATTATGCTATAAATAATTAAAATTATAATATGTAAAAAAGATTTGCAGTGTTATGTATGTATGCAGATAACTGTGCAAAAAATATTAAAATGATAATAAACTGAAAAAAAAATCCTAGAATTTATGAAATTAAGGATAATTATCAATAAATTATGCAAAGTTAAGATATGGCAATGAATTGGTAAGAAATCCTAAAAATGACGATTATGAATAATTTATTAACAATTGCAAAAAATATGTGAAAAATTGCATTTTCTGTTATTTAACGATCAAGAAGCCTAGATGCGTTAATTTTAATCATGAAGAGCCAAAACTAGGTGTCAATAATTTGCCCCTTTTTGTTTGAAGACGATATAGAAGGCTTCAGACGAAAACGTTGACGTGTAGCCAATTTTGCTCAAAAAAAATATTTTTGATTAAAATTCAAGCGAACTCCAATTTAGAGTTGTTATCTCAATATGTCTTATTTTAGGGTGGAGGAATCCAATGTGTACTTAAATTCTATGCCTTCAAAATTTATGGAACTGAAAACAAGTATTCCATAAAGGTAAACGAGTAAATAAGCTTGATTTTTTCAAGAAATTCAAAAATTGGCATGTGATGCTTAACTAATCTAAAGATAAATAAATAAACAAACACATTGCAGATTTTAACTAAAGCCATACAAAATATTCAATATAAGATAAACATACATAAAAAGGTCTGATTAGAGGGCAGACTAACCGAAAATATCCTATTTTAGAGTGGACGAATTCAATTCATGCTTGCAAAAAATTTTAAAAAAATTAAGGTCGATTTTTTTCTTTTTCCATTTTATTTTTTCTTTTTTTTTTATTTCAAGAAACTTAAAAGGAAGGATGTTGTGCTTAACTAATTCAAAAAAGTAACTGATAAAATAAACGCATTGTGATATATGCAGATAAAGGTAAAAATGACATGCGGTGCTTAAATGATAAAATAAATGCATTGCGATATTTGCAAGACATGCAGTGCTTAAATGATAAAATAAATGCATTGCGATATGTGCAAATAAAGACAAAGCATGCAGTGCTTAAGTAACAAAATAAATGCATTGGGATGTGCAAGTAAAATGTAAAGATGACATGCAATGCTTAAATTATAAAACAAATCCATTGCAATATGTCCCAGGAAAGGTTAAAATAGCATGAAGTGGTTAAATGATAAAACAAATGCATTGTGATATTTGTGAGGCGTGCAGTGCCTAAATGATAAAATAAATGCATTGCGATATATACGTGCAGTGCTTAAATAATAAAATAAACATTGTGATATGTGTCAGTAAAGACAAAAATGACATGCAATGTTTAAATGATGAAATAAATGCACTACAATATTTGCGAGGCATGCTGTGCTTAAATAAAAAAATACATTGCGATATGTGCATGCAGTGTTTAAATAATAAAAATAAATGCATTGCGATATATGCCAACAAAGGCAAAAATGACATGTAGTGCTTAAATGATGAAATAAATGCATTGAGATATTTGCAAGGTGTGCAATGCCTAATGATAAACAAATGCATTGCGATATATATGTGCAGTGCTTAAAAAATAAAATAAATGAATTGTGATATGTATCAGGAAAGGTAAAAATAACATGTGATGCTTAAATAATCAAATAAATACATTGTGATATTTCTGAGACATGCAGTTTCTAAATGATAAAATAAATGCATTGTCATATGTGTGTGCAGAGCTTAAATAATAAAATAAATACATTGCAATATGTGCAAAAGCAAACGCAAAGATGACATAGGTACTTACATGAAAAGATAAATGCATTGCGATGTATGCAGGCAAAAATAAAAAATGGCATGTCAATGCTTAAATGACAAAATAAATGTATTGCAATATATGCAGGTAAAGGCAAAGATAGCATCCGGTGCTTAAATGACAACACAAATAAATGCATTGCGATGACAAGACAAATAAATGCATTATGATGCGTGCAAATAAAGACAAAGATAGCATACAGTGCTTAAATAATAAAATAAGTAAATGCATTGTGATGTGTGCAAGTAAAGGCAAGGATAAAATGCAGTACTTAAATGATAAAATTAATGCATTGCGATAAGTGCAAATAAAGATAAAAATAAAATGCAGTGCTTAAATGATAAAATAAATGCATTGCGGTATGTGTAGGCAAAGGCAAAAAAAATTCAGTGCTTAAATAATAAAATAAATACATTGTGGTATGTGCAGGCAAAGGAAAAAAGAAATGCAGTGCTTAAATGATAACATAAATGCATTACGAGATGTGCTGGCAAAGGCAAAAATAAATGTAGTATTTAAATAATAAAATAATTGAATTGCTAGATACAAATAAAGTCAAGGAGTGCAAGCAGTGCTTAATTAATAAATGATAAAATAAATACATCGTGAAGTGTACAAGTAAATACAAAAATAGCATACAGTGTGAAAAGAAATAAATAAATGCAGTGCGATATTTGTAAGAAAAGGCAAGCAAACATAAATATTTAACGAAAAAAAAACATGCATAACTATCATTTGAAGGCCAGACAGGCTCAATTGTCCTATTTTAAGGTGGACAAACCCATGTAAAAAGAATTATTGAGCAAAAAGTTATTTGAGAATGAAAGTGTTCATATATTTTCGATGATTCTTTCGAAATTGGCCAAGCATCAAGCTATGAGGTGCTGGGGGATGCAAGATTATCTACTTGACGGGGAGAAAAAATAATTATGGGATTTTGGTGACCGAACTCTGCATAGAGCTTCCTACATATATCGAGTGTCACAAGAATCAGGTCAATGTAGTTTGAAAGCAGGAAATAGAGTAAATTTTTAGGCGGCTCTCAAAATTTGCCCCAGTATATTATTTATTCTGACATTGCTTCTTTGAAAGGAACTTTAAAAAAATCTTGTTTTTAAAAAAGTGCATGACGTCTCCCGATTGCCTATGAGGACTTAAGAATGAATGGTGTCTCTGATTACTTACAGAGACTTGATGCAAGACATCTCCAATTGTTTATGAATGCTGATGTCTATTATCATCTTCGATTGTCTACGAAGACTGAAACCCTCAATTAGTGAGGCGAATGCAATCTAATAGTCCTCTCAACTGATGAAGCTATTGAAATATAAAAATCTCTCGACTGGGAGAACAAATACAACAGCCTCTTGGCTGACGAGGTTATAAAAAATAAAAAAAATAATAAGAGATAAATGCCTGATTAAAAAGTTAAAATGTTGGTATTTGAAGGTATGTACTTGAAAGCAAAGTTCAAATGCCCATATTAAAAAATTGGGCATCTCGAATGGAAAGTAAAAAATGCATGTATATGAAAGTGGGAACCTTGAATGAAAGATAAAATAAATACCCATTTTTGAAAGTGAGCGTCTTGAAAAAAAGAAAGAAAGAATTTTACATTTTCTTGGTAAAAAGTGTTGAAAGATGAAGAAGACATAATCGTATCTTGACTTTAGCTAGTACCAATAATTAGTAGTGTACATAAGAATTTACCTATCTCCTTCCCAGCTAACCGATATCGACTTCAGGGTAACTTCTATAGTTTCAAGTGGTACCTCAGACACGCCTAAGTAATGATAAGATTTTTTATCTTGCTTCAAACAAATATTTCGAGCTATGTCTATCCTCATACTTCTAGTTCCCTCTCCATAAAGAAAGTTCCATTTTGCACATATTTGAGTAATTTTATTTTTGAATTTGGGGACATCTATAGAAATACACTACACTTAAAAAGAAATTCAATGCATGAAATTGTGATACCATAGACTTGACTTTCATGTAAGTATCCACTAATGTGAGAACACTTGGAAATAGGATCTTGTAGGACTTGCTACCGGCTTGTAATATAGGCTTGGGGACAGAAGGATAATATTTGGGATAAAAATGACTAATTCATCAATGAGCATTGCACTGTATTGTGCTTTAGATATTTATTGCTCTTTGACACGTGATCTTCTTAGTTGTGCTGTGTTGCCCCTTGTTATGTATTTGCTTCAACTTCTTTTGAATCTTGCGTTGGAATCCCCCATTTTATTCCAAGTAACTATTTATTTTTTGTTCTTTTTTATTTTATCCTTTTTTTTGTGTGTGTGGGGGGGGGGGGGGGGGGGGTGTTGCTCCTTTTGAAGTTGTTTTTTCATTTTTTTCATCTGGGACTATATATTCTTTGCATTTTGCATTTTTAATCTCAAATCTTCGTCCACAATTTGCACGTATTTAGTGCGCTCTAGGAGGTAGGCCAAGAGAGAGATAGTGCATATAAGCACTAAAAAAAGTATAAGCTCAGATGCGATTGTCCAAGGAAAAGGTTTAGGCTCAAAAGAGAAAATGCTAGGGATTAATGTTATTTGGTGGGTTGTGAAAGGCACAATCGGGTCAAAGAATGCCTACGGTCCTTTCCTAAATCAAGTGCAACTCAGAATTTTGCCTCAACAAAAATTAAGGTCAAGTTCTAGATCAACAATGCAATGCAATTAATTAAACTAAATCTCCCCACACAATGCACATGAAACAATGAGATTGGCTTTGTTTTTATCTTAAATGTATGCAAGAGAATTTTCAAGTGTTACTTAGGTGTGATAAAAGGTACCAAAAGAATCTATGATTTACCCTGAAATTAGTCTTTTTCATTATACCAATTCGCTCATTCCAATGCACACTCCTAACTGTATTGGTACCAACCAAGTCAAAATTTTATTATTTATTTTTCTAAAAGAATGGGACTGAACCCAACTGAGGGTTGCTACATATCTTGTGAAAACAAGAATCAAGTTTGCGTAGTGTAGAAAAATTTGTATGTGGCATGTATGATTCTAAGAAAAATCATGGTTATACTTAAAAATAATGTGAAAGACGATCAGGAAAGAGCTGCTTTTAGTATCAAAATTATTTCGATCAGATGATCGAGAGGATGGATGTCAGGCATGAAGAAAGTTTTGATACTACTTCGGAATGATGACACGGTTGAAAAAGTCAGACATTGAAGAAATTATGACATTATTTCGCCACAGTTGGCAGAATTATTATAACTGAAAAAATAATTGAACCCTTGCTTTTGAAATGAGGATCGATACGCCAAAAATTAAATGATTTATGACGTTTGAAAGAAGAATATAGGTATTCTTTAACAAAATATGAGCAAGAATATAGAGGTAGACCGACTAGACGCTAATGTAATTTAGATTTGGATTTTAGGAGCTATTTATTTGCGCTCTTCAAGACTTTTGGAGAGCATCTTTGAACTGTTCTAGAAAATTGCTTTAGTTTGATATCGGAGGAATTATTCTAAGCCAGTGAAGAGACCGAACCCTAATACAGGTTTACCTACGTATCTTGTCAGGTAAAGAATCAGGTCAAAACGTAGTTCAAACCTATATGCAGCTAGTGGCGATGTTGCTAGGGTGCATCTTTTAACTGATCCTCTATGCAAAACAAAGGCTAGATTACACCTTCCCACTAAAATATAATCAATTCAGAGAAAATAAATATGTACAAAAATAATAATTCTTCAAATATGTACAATAATACTGTGTCACTTGGATCGTTAACCCTTCAGACATTTGAACAAATTTGACTAATATGCATGTACCTAAAAGGTATTATTTTAGTTCTATCCTATGTTGACTAAGAGTGGGTAGACACAGACTTAGATTTTATATATGAGAAGGCACGTAGTCCCATGACAATAAAACTCTCGCTCACCCCACATATGTGTTGACTCTCTAAAGTAAGGTGATCTGAAAGAATTTTGGGAAAGTAAAATGTACAATCCCAGTGTACCATGTGTGTGAGTGTCAGTATTCTAAAATAGAGAAAATATGAACGGAATATCAATTTGTACAAAGCGATAAAAAATAAACAATCTATACAAAATAATACAAATAAATAATTTATGTCACATAAACAAGATAAATCAACACAATTAGTATGAAACAAATAACAATATATAAAAATGTAAATATTTACATAAGTATGTAATGGTTAGAGCCTTTCTCCCCAGCAGAGTTGCCAAATAGTCATACCCTATTTTTTACCCAAGGACAAAATGAGCACGATATTATACTCCAAAAAAATAAATTTTTGTATAGAGTCGCCACCTAATTTTTAAGGAAAATGAGGAAACCTATTTATTTATCAAGAAGTATAACTTAATTTCGATCTACGAAACCATTTTAGATTTCAGGTAAGAGTTCAAATTATTTCGAAGGGAAGGGGTTAGGCACCCTTCAGAATCCACAAAGGTGATTCCCGGCCAGACTTAAACTTATTAAACGATGGAGGAAAAAATCAATATTTATAAATACAAATATAAAATATGTATTAAAGTGATATAAATAATTTATGTATAAAGAATGTGTAAATTGCATATATTATCATAGAAATATGTATATAAAAGTGTATGAAGATAAACGAAAGTACATGAGAATTTGTATGAAAAAAATAACAAGATTTAATAAAAAAAAAATTGTTCAAAAGAATATGATTACGTAATGTCTTTTAGTGTAAAAAGTGTGAATTATTCTATTTAATATCTAAATCAATTTAATCATTTATATAAATAGTAACGGCCTAAATTTGCCCAAACGCACTGTGAAGATTGTATATGTTAAAGCATTCCCGCCCAATGCAAAAAATATAAAGTTTTCACTATGATTGACATTTGTACAATTATAGGAATGTAAAAGGTACAAATACAAAAATTCAAACTCTTCTTTAAATGTCATTTCCGACAAGTATTTTCGAGAACTTGTACAAATACTTGGGGTAAAGATGTTAGTACAGATCAAGATAAATTAAGAACTATGTATGTATAAAAAAAATTAGAATTTTCACAAAAAATGGGCTCAGACAAAGATTTAAAAAATTATAAAGATTTCATCATTGCCCAAATTTATTTATTTTATTATGTATTCATATACGTAATATCCGTCTTTTTATTTATGGAGGCCTCAAAAATCGACGAAGAATTTCTTCATCTTCCAATGTATATAGTATCTTGTGCATTATCAGTTAAGTAAGATATAAAGGACAAAATCATTCGAAAATCAATTCCTGATTCTTAAAAGGCAAAACAACAGCAAACCAACAAGTGATAAATATAAGGAAGAATAAAATCCATCAAAATAGTCATGAATAACGGATGAACCTTGATGAAAAAAACCTCAAAAGACTACAAGTCATTCCCAACCATAGCAAGCAGCATGTCAAAGTAAGACCGATCTGTGCAATTTCGCTAGAAAAGTAATGTATCGTCGGATCTGTGCAAAAACTAAGTAAGCAATATATAAAATTAATGAAACTCAGTTCAATAAAAGTCAAACCATTGGTGATTATCGATCGTTGCTTCAACTGTTTTCACCAGAGTAATGCTAAAAAAATTAAATTCAACCGAATTCTCCCTTTTCCCGGCAAGGCAGCGACAAAGAAATAAGGAAGAGGGTGATGGGTAACAAAGTGGTTGTTTATTCAGGTTTGGGTGGTGATGGTGAAAGAGGGAAAAGGGAAGGAGGTAGTCACCGGTGGTGAAGGGTTGAGAGTGGTGGGAGTTCATTTGGTGGCTGGTTGTCAATCGTCTGGTGATGATTCCGGTGGCGGCAGGTGATTTGGTTAAGGGTTATCGGTTGATTTTATAGAGAGAAAGAAAAAATAGAGAGAGGAGGCTGAAGGGTAGTGGTTTCTGTGTGAAATCACCGGAGATCCGGTGGTGATGCGCGATAGTGAAAATGGAGAGAAAAAAAGAGAAGAAAGAGGGGAGAGAAAAGTGGCATTCAAATGAGTGAGAGAAGACAGATTTTGTGTGTGAATATGCATGAGATATGTGTGTTTTTTTTGTCAAAAAATATTAATACCCTATTCCTTTATTTTTAATAAAAAGAATTTTGTTTTTATCCAAAAAATAATACAATGATCCCTTTTGTTCCCCTAATGCATAATTTAAACCATAGTATATTATCTAATAGATTTTTCACCCTTTTAACTAATGTGTAAGATTATTTCTTTAATGGATGAAAACCCCAATCCGTCACCTCAAATGTCACTGTTTAAAAGTGATGAGATTTTGACTTGACTGATTTTTTCTCTGAGTATTAAAATAATCGAGCCGACAATATTGTTCGCAAACTATATTAAATAATGTGCAAAAATATAAATGTCGATATATAATTAAAATAAAAATAAAAATGCACACAACAGATATAATTATCTTTAAAAATGTATTATGCTCTAAACAATTAAAATTATAATATGTAAAAAAGAATTGTAGTTTTATGTTATGTATGTATGTATGCAGATAACTGTGGCAAAAATATTAAAATGATAATAAACTAATAGAAGTTCTAAAATTTATGAAATTAAGGATAATTATCAATAAATTATGCAAAGTTAAAAAATGATAATAAATTGATAAAAAATCCTAAAAAATGACGATTATCAATGATTTATTTATAATTGCAAAAAATATGTGAAAAATTGTATGTTCTGCCATTTAACGATCAGGAAGCCAAAATGCGTTCATTTTAAGTATGAAGAACCAAAATTGGGTGTAAACATCCATGTCAATCAATTTTCATACCCTTGGCAAGGTATAGATCACTCTTTCAGATGGGGTTACAAGTTCGACCCTGGTTAGCTCAAATTGGGGTATGTCAATTTACGATAGCTCTCATAATTCATTGTTTATATTCAAACATTTTCATGACTTTGTATTCAGTTTGTTTAGATATCATACAACTACATGTTTATTACGTGGTCATTGTATCAGTCTGCATGTCTCAGCTTCATGTTCAGTATTGCTCGCATACTTTTGCGCTACATTGTCTTAAATATAGGTCCTGATGTTTAGTATCCCGTTCTAGGTTAGTGCGATTCAGCAATAATGTTTTGGTGAGTCTGCATCCTTTGAGGACCAATTACAATATTTTTTTAGTTTTATTTTAGTTTCAGATAGTTGGAGTTAGTTGGGGGCTTGTCTCAACAACTCATCTTATTTAAATGCTCTTTAGACTGATAACTAGATTTTCAACATATTTTCTATATCAGACAGTGTTAGCCTTAGCTATTAGTATTGATTTTATTTTGGATTACATCATTTCAGTTTAAATTCCGTTAAATTTTTTGTTAGTTATTTCAGTGTTATTAGTGTCACACTAGGCCATGGGTTAGATTAGGGTCACTTGTGGGTTAAGAACTATGTTGTGACTAGGGATAGTCGCAGATTGAGAAAAACTCATTATTAGAGCATCAAGTTTGAGGTATCCAAGGGAGTCTGAAAGCTGCATTAAGTAGAGTTTTATTTATGGGCGTAAAACATGACACACTTATGAGTGAAAGGCAATGAAATGTTTTAGGAAAAAATTTACATCTTTCATGTTCATATCATGTGATAAAGTATGAATTCTATTAAAACTTCTTTTAACTCATGGTCTATGCATTTGTAGAAAATACCTCCCATAAGAGCCAACAAAAAGAGAAATAGAAATGGAAATGGTAACAAGAATGAGAATTGGCAAACACCACTAGCTCCAACGGACCTTTTGAATGAATAAGTTCTTTATGTTGAGTTCAGACCTGCTTTCATGGTGCTAGCTCAGGATATGAGCACTCAAGAAATGAGTAAGTTGTTGCCCTGGTTAATCCCACTGGTACCACAATAGCAGCTAGAGTTTGGGACTTGACTCGGATGAATCCTTCTAAGTTCCATGGTTCTAAGACTAAGAAAGATTAATGTGAGTCTCTTGACAATATCTAGAAGGTTCCTGAGATCATGGGTGCCACTCTAGTTGAGAGTACTGACTTGCCTAGTTATCAATTGAAGGAAGTGTATCACACTTAGTGCAAGTAGTGGAAGGAGTATATAGGTGAGGATGCTGGTCTAATAAAGTGGGATGAGTTTGTTGCTATTTTTTTGAATAGGTTCTTCCTGTTTGAGCTAAGGAAAGACAAGGTTTAGAAATTTATAAATTCGAGACATAAAAATATAAATATGAATGAGTATTATCTTAAGCTTACTAAGCTTGCAAAGTATGCTTATACAATGGTGTGACACCCCAAGTTCTTGAACTTTAGACCCTCTAAGAGTTGAGTAATGAATTAACCAAGTTTCTAAAATTTGTGTCAACATTGCCCGTGGTAGCGGTCTAGGTAATGAGTCATGATGTCACATAATGAGTCATCATGAAGACTCGTTACCATGATAATGAGTTTTCCCAAGTTCAGGTCCCCCGGCAACAAGTCCAGGGAGTGACCTAGTACGTGATGTAATGAGTCGTTGGGAGGGACTCATTGTCCGAATAGTGAGGTCGCCCATGTTTTTTACTTTGATAACTGATAACGCTTAACATACACATCAATTTAATAGCAAGGAGATCATCATCAATATATTTACCTACCTTTGGATTCGGGGTCGAATCCATGAGGAACAATGTGAGTTGCAACTAAATTAGTTTAAAACTATAGATACTAGCTAAATTCAAACCAATAGTACAAAATAATAAAAATCGGGGTTTGAAAGATACCACGCTTAGTATTTCTTTTTGGGATTTTTTAGTATAAATTCAGGGCAACGAATAATTAGAGTCTAGGAAATTAGGCACGAATCTTCGGATTATACTTTCCTAGGGGAAACATATGCATGAGTGTGTGATAATTTGATGCAAGTTCTAAGTGTTTGTGATGTGGTAGGCTATGTTAGAAATCCTTGAGGCTAGTTCGTCAACAAAACCCCAAGAATGTCAATCATTGACCCTTTTGAGTACCTAATGAGTGCTTCAATCAACACCACCTAATACCTCAATTAGACACCCCCTATTTCTAGAATGGTTGCCTAAGTATATTCAACTTTACAATCACCCTTATGGCTAAGATAGGGAAAATTAGTCAACCATGCTCACAAAATATTTATTATTGACTTGGTTCCCTCATACCTCTTTCAATGATGAGGCGGGTTCTTAAAGTTCACCCAAACCCCTCTTTTAAGGATGGTTTGAGCTTTCAAGAGCTTGGAATTTTCATCCATCAAACCCATTTAGGTATTTGAGACTTTTCACTCAAAAATCCTAACCAAGTTACTAAGCAATAGTTGAATCCAACATCACAAACTAGTAAATGCACAAACAAATCACATCTCACACATATTTACACCCTATTCTAGCATAATCCCAAGAGGAAAAACTAGCTACTTATAAAATAAACAAGTAAAGGTTTTATCCAACATCTCCATTGATTTGATTTGAGAAAATCTAAGTGACTTTTACTTCAAACTATGAGATCCAACAAATCTTCAATGGGAGTTCACTAATTCTTCACTTGGATGTGACTCTAAAGTATTCTTCACCCAAAATTTATATAATATTTTCTCCTTCAAGAATGAAGGCTACAAACCCTAACAATATCTAAAAAATTAGGAAAGATGGAATATGATCAATAATAGGGTTTGAATCTTTTTTTTTCCAATTTGGAATCAGCCACGTGCATTTCCATTTTTGCACCTGGGCTGTAATTTTTTGCTAGGCCACGATCGCATAAGATCTGGCGTGATTGCATTATCGTGACCGCAATCAGCTTCTACGATTGCAGCTTGTTGACCTACTTGACTGATCGCAATCGTGGACCTCAGATCGCGTCCCCGGTAACTGAGGCCATTTCTGCTCTAGGTCTTCATCTGCACTTTTGTACTTCCATTTGAATCATTTTAATCCCAAATCCCCAACTTTCTATCTCATCAACTCTGTGCTTGCAAAATATGAATATTAATGCATTTAATCACAATTATGTCTCATTTATTCATTCAAAACAAGGTAATATTTATGAATGTTAAGTGCAAAGGAGTGTTAAAATCACCACTCATCAATAAGAAGGTGATAAGAAGGTGCCCCTTAAGCTTAAAGACAAAATTTATAGAGTGGCAATCCATCTGGCCATGTTGTATAGAGAGGAGTGTGGGCCATTTAAGCGCCCCCACATCTAAAAATTAAAGGTGGTGGAAATAAGAATGTTGCGTTGGATGTGTGAACTTACTATAAGGGACGGAGTAAGTAATGAGATTATTCAGGAGAAGGTGGGAGTGGCTTCGGTGGAGGACAAAATGCGGAAAGGAAGGCTGAGATAGTTTGGGCATATGATGAAGAGGGGTGTAGATGCCCCAGTTCATAAGTGTGAGAGGCTTACTTTGGATGGCTTCATGAGGGGTAGAGGTAGGCCGAAAAATACTGGATGGAGGTGATTAGACATGACATGGAGCAGCTTTAGCTGATTGAGGACATGACCCTAGATAGGAAGGTATGGAGGGTGCAGATAAGGGTAGAAGGCTAGTGTGAATGTGTGGGTTGTAGCATTCAGTTAGGAGAGATCTTGTGTAGCCGGGAAAGTAACCCTAAGACTGTGTACATAGGTGGGTGCCCTTTTTCTTATGTCTTAGTTCCTATTTGTCTTATTCCGTGTCGCCAGTATTTTCTCATATTTCGTATTTCTATGATTATTATTTTATCATTTCTTATTCCTGATTTTCTTTTATGTCACCCATCCCCCTTATTTATTATTCTTTATATTGAGCCGAGGGTCTACCAAAAATAGCATCTCTACTTCTTCGGAGGTAGCGGTATGGACTGCGTATATCTTACCCTTCCCAGACCCCACTTTGTGGGAATACACCGGGTTTGTTGTTGTTGTTGTTGTTGTTGTTATCTGCTTTGCCAATTTTTTCAGAAGCTTCACCGTGGTTATTGTACGGAGGGAAGGAACTTGTGTTTCAATTGTGGTAAGCTTGGACATATGTAGCATATTTTCCCTATGGCTAAGGTGGCCACGACTAATAAGGTTTCGGTTGCCACTTTTTTGACTCTTGCACCTGAGATCTCAAGTTTAAGAACCGACACTGGATGAAATTGCCTTTATGCACTTGCCACTCGCTAAGAATTTGAGGCATCCCTAGATGTTGTTACTGGTATGTTATAGCTCTTCTCTCGTAATGTTTATTATTTGCCTTATCCTGATTCTACTCTTTCTTATGTGACTCCTTATATGGCTGTGGACTTTGGTTTTGGTCCTAATAATTTTTTTTCCTTTTTTTAGCTACTCCAGTGAGTGATTCTGTAGTTACTAAAAAAATATATAGAGAGTTTGTGGTTTCCATCTTTCATATGGAAACATTTTGTTCTAGGTCGCGACTGCATAGGCTTTGCCACGACCGTGTTACCGCGATTGAGATCGGATTTTGCGATCATAAGTTATTGACCTGCTTGTCTGATTGCGATCACGGTCCTCAGACCATGACTGCGGTAACTAAGGTCCTTTCTGCTCCAGGTCTATATCTATAATTTTCTGCTTCCTTTTGAATCATTTTCAGTCCCAATCCATATTTTTCTATCTCTTCAACTTGTGCCTACAAAATGTGGATATTAGTGAATTTAATCACAATTATGTCTCATTTATTCATTCAAAACAAGGTAATGTGCACGAATGTTGAGTGAAAATAAGTGGTAAAATCACTACTCATCAACACCCCCCAACTTAAACCTTTTGCTTCTCCCAAGAAACACTACCTCTTACCATGAGACAACAATTATCTATGCCCAAACTTCACGCCTTAAAGCTCACAATGACCTCAGCTTAGACACTACCACAAGTAGCTCGTTACACATAGGCTAAACATTTTTCATTCCACCCCTCAACATAAAATTCAATACCTAAGGATGCACAGGACTTTCACGAGCAACCAATCAAAAACAACTAATACTCTAAAAGTGACTCACTTTTGATCAAAACTAGGCTATACTCCATTTGCCTCATTTCTTAAAAGGTGACCAAATCACCAACGTCAACTCATTCACGTATCTTCTCACAAGAAAAAAAATTCCACACACCAAGCTACCAAGTATATAACTAGGAATTTAAGTGCAAAGCTCTCTCCGTCACAAAAGAACTCTATATTTCAACAAGTGTCATACCATAGGCTTGCCCATATTTTCAATCGTCACTACAAAGAAAGTAAAAGGTTGAAGATCTCAGAGGACTTTTTGAGCTTGTAATGTAGGTTTGGGTTAGGGTAGGATATCATTTGAGGACAACATGGCTACACCCTTCCTTGAACATCTACATCACACTATTTAATTTTTCGACTATGGGCCACTCCTCTTTGACCTTTTCTGTTATCATATGCCTATTTTTTGCTTCCTTTGTTCACTCAATTTCATAAATTTCTTTTTCTTGGAATTTTCCTGCACTTTTTTCCTTTGTTGGACCCTTTCTTTTTCAATTTATTTTCTTTAAATGCTTGGGCACTTAAGCATTTCACAAAAAACTTTGTGGCCCCAAACTTACTTCCGTTAATCTTCACCACCCCAACTTAGGCTTTTAGACTCAAGTTGTATTTTTCAAGTTCAATGACAGTATGGGTCAAAAAAGGGATAAAAATAAGGGTTCACGACTTATAATGTGTGTGCCAAAGAAAGGTTCAAAGGCTCAAAGTAGGTAATTAGGGATTACACTTATTCACGGGTAGGATTTTTAGGATAAAGTAGTTTCCAAAGTCACAAAGATGATCTAAGATAATTTCTCCAACCAAATACAATCAAAATTAGCTTTGAAAGACTAACGGGGCAAGTTCTAGATAACACAAGTACACTAGAGATGAATGCAAATAGCTCACCATACAAGGCATGCAAATTTCGCCAAGGAGGCTCAATTGACCCTCCCATTCGAGACAAAATTGGAGTATCTATCACTATTAATAAGTCTAACATTTTTGGAGTCACAAAAAAAGAAAGAGTTTTGTTACAAGGTTGTTCACGTCCTTGACCTTGAGTTTTTGAAAAAATTGGATGGAGGGGTTTGCTTATTTTGCATTTCCACCATGCACAATTTGCTAAACATGGCAAAACCGAAGCCTTAATCTCATATTTCGACTTAATATGGGAAAACCAACCATATTGCTACTCATACTTTGCCAATGGTGCATAAAAGGATCCCAAATTATAATGCCACAGGTACTCAGACTTCCTTTGCATTAATGACTTAGATACCATGGGTACTCAAAATTTTCTTGCATTTATGGCTCAAAACCCAAACACGATGCTTTACCCTTAATAATATCGTCACTCAATCTATCATAGGGTAAGGCTCATCATGCGTTATCATAATCAAAATAAAATTGAAGTAAAAAAAAACACTAAGAACAACACTACATGATAATCCATGAAAATATGGGTACCATTAGAGTTTCCAAATATGGCATCCCAAAACAAAATAAAAAAAAGGTATTTAAAAATATCATCCAAAACAATCATAAAAATATCCAGAAACCATCAAAATATACAAATATAGTGAAAAACACCCTAGCTGAGAAGCTAGCAGTGTCCCCACCACATGATCAATAAAGCGTAAGTAAAAAGTAAGGGGTCTCCCTAGATCTGCATAAGGAGCTGCTCTCTCCCGCTGACTCTACACCATCACCACCAGTATCATCAGCTGACCAATCTATAGGGGCCTCATCATCACTCTCCACCCCAAAAGAATTCAATCTATCATAGGGTTTTAGGACCTTCCACAGTCCCTTTACCCTTTGCCACATCTTGCTAAAGAATTTGTCCCTCTTCTTCATATTCTTATGGGAGTACCATAGGTCCCTGTGTGATCTGACTAAGTCTGAGTAGGCTCTCTCCAACTTGGAAATAGTGGCTTTCTACTTCTTCTGCTCTTCACTGTATATGTCATAATTTGACCGAGTCATATATGAGTGGCGAGTGGTGGATGGCTCTTCTGGTCCTTGAGGCAATCTGGATGTTAGCTCCCTAACCTTCTGTATTTTACCTGACATGACATCAAAGTGGTTGGAAGATGAAGGTATGCAAGAATCTGTGTCCTCCTAAGGTGACTTGCCTAAGTCCACTTTTCTTTTATTGCTCTAACCTAGGTCACCCTCACCCCTAAATTTGAGTGGGAAGAAGCGAGGTCTGGCAGAACCTAGGTATCTGCTGCATATTCTTTTACCTGTGCCCTCCTATATAGCTCTGTGATAAGGAAAGGGACGAAAATATATGTACCTCCATGATTCTTGAAGTACCTCTACTCTGAGAGCACAATCTCTCTCGTATTTAGGGTAATTCTAGATAGGATACAATCCACCATCCTAGCTGACAAGTCTGTGACAATGGTCTTATGAGTGCATGCCGATACTCTACTATAGATGATATTTAGCCCAAGTTTGGCCTCAACTGTTAAATCATTCATGAAAATATCTCTCTTGGTGATGTCCTAGGGAACCTCTTTGTTAGGACATAGAATGTTTGCCATCCAGTTCTCTGGCTCTCATGCTTTTGTATAAAACTGCTCTATGTAAGCATCTAGGATCCCATACACCTCATTAATCTTCTTTGCTCCAAAGTTTACTTGTTTTCCCCAAATTGTCATCACTGGGTTTGTGAAAGGAACTATCTTGAGTTTGGCATAGAACTCGAGTACCCATTGCTCATTAGCATGGTAGGGGTCCGGGGCAAAGCACCTCCGTCCGATAGCAGTGAGTCTGGCATAGAAACCTGAGAGCTTTTCCTCCACTTTGCCAAGCTGATACCCTTCTCAGGGAGTAGCTTTATCCTAGGAAAGTTATCATAGTAGAGGTTTGGCATTAAACGGCCATGAATTTGGTGTTGTTAAAATCTCCCATTCTTATGGCTTAGTACTTGTAAGCAATACATGAAAAACCATCATTAGTCATATCATACCCAAAAGCATGCTAGATTGATTAATCAAAATCATATGGTAGTGTTATAGATGGTTCTGAGGAAAGAAATGGAATGCAAAAGTTTTGGTTTTCGCAAACTCTGCCCTCAGGTATGAAGATCGCGGAGTAATGACTGTGATCGCGGTACCTGAGACCATGATCAGCAGTCTTCACATCACTTAAAATACATAATTTTAACCCCCACCTTATGTCCCAACTAGGCAAAGCAACATCATAATTAGAGAACTTAAGCCTAGGATACATGATCATAGCCCCAAACTCGAAGGAATTCACATTGAATTAATTGCATAATTGAATCAAACACAAGGTGTACATGTCAAGGTCTACAATTTTAGGCCTAATTCTGGGTACTCAAGACTTCCCCATTAGTGTGTACACTGACTACAATATCTAATCACCACAATACTCATAATAAATATGCCTTTTGCGTTAAAAACGATACTTCAGGCCTTTCCCTATAGTATAAGTTCTAAACATGCAATTTCATTAAAAACAAGGGGAATTGAGACAACATACTAAGTTTGATGATGCAAATGGATTTAAATTCCCCTTGGATACTCTACACAATGCCAAATATTTTGAGAGAATTTGAGGGAATTTACAAAAGGAGCATATGGGAAAATATTAGTCAGATGGACATTTAAGCTGATTTGACCGCGATCGCGGTCCTAGTTCCATGAACGTGGGCATGCTCCCTCTGTGATCACGGAGGTACGGGCCGTGATCATGGTAACTAATACCAAAAATTAAGGTCTCCTGCACTCCTCTGTTCAGTCCAAACATGCCAATTTCACAGTTCTCTTTTTAAATTTCAATCAAAATTCCTCATAGCACTACCTTTTCATGGATTATTCATGAACAAATGCAAAAATAAAATCTACTCTATCATGCATAAAATAAAAGGATACGGGCCACTTTTTGTGGTTTTATGAGGTGCCTCCTATCGAGCGCTTAGTTTAACATCTTAGCATGACCCCACCTCAACGCCCATGTGTGCTTCCACTTAGAAGATTTGAATATCTGTCCCAACTTTCATTCACTATGTAATGAGTGACAGAGGTACAGAAGATTCAGATTTTCCATGAAACTTGGAAGAAGTGAGGAAATGAAGAGGGAACTTCTATCTCACCATTTTGAGGTCTTGAACCTTTTACGCAATTTCACCTTAAATTTTTGGTTTGGCTCCTTGGGCAAAGGTGAGGACCTCAATAAGCCACTAATTGCACATTGAAATTTGAAGTCCTTGGCCATTGATGGTGGGGATTCTATGTGCTCCTTTGGATTGTCAAATCCCAAAACGTAGGGATCGTACTCCTTCTCCTCGCAATCCATCATTCATATAGGTGGATGAATTCTCATCACACCCCCTAGGCATAAGGTTGAAAAATGGCTTGAATGAGGTTTATCTCCAAATTTTGGAATTGTTTCCTTTGTAGCACCTTCATCCTGAAATAAACTAGAGTCATCATAAGAGGTTGACTTTGATTCTTCTTTTGACTCTAGTACTAGTCCCTTTATTTTGGCATCATCATCCTTATTGATTCAGTTGATTGGGAAGTCACTGAGGGTTCTTTATACCATGCTCATCATCATAGCTTGGTTCTTCTTTTCGATTAACCTCCTATTGGGAAATGGGAAAGGAAGTGGTGTTTGCAAGTTTTGATTCCTTGCCTATTTTCTTTATCTTGACAATTTCCCCTCTGAATGCCTTATTGGATTGATGGATGTCTTTCATATTCTCACCCACTATAATTACCAGATCCAAAATAGTTTGAAGCATTGACTCAAAACTATTAGATTCGGTATGTTGCTCTTCCTTCGTTCATCATAAAACCTATCAAACTCATAAGAAGAACTAGCAGCCCGGCTATCATAATACAAGGAAGGGGCATTTGTTCAATCACTCCAATGTCCATCTCGATGACCACACAAAGAACAATTATACTGCTAAAAGGATCGAGGTGGTGTTTCCATCTCTCTCCAGGGAGCATATGTGCAATCTCTTCTAAAGTGGGATCAATCACAATATGGACATGGATTGTTAAGATAGGACTTTCAAATACCAAAATCATATTTGTCGGAAGATGCCATAAAGAAAAGTAAAAAAAACAAAAATCTACCTAACACAAGAAACAAAAGAAAATCACAAAAAAATATATATGAGTTTGAATTCAAGCAAGTAAGCTAGAATTCCAAACTAATCAATACGCCAAATTGTTCCCTGGCAATGGCGTCAGTTTTTATAACACTCAACTTATACATCAATTTAAGTGTAAGACGATCGTCATCAATATATTTATCCAACTTTGGAGTTGGGGTCGAATCTACAAGAAACAATGTGAGTGGCACCTAAATTAATTGGAAACTATAGATACTAGCTAAATTCAAACAATAGTATAAAAAGATAAAAATGGGGTTTCGAAAGATACCACACTTAATATTTCTTTTTGGTATTTTCAAGTATAAATTTGGGGCTACGAATAATTAGAGTCTAGGCAATTAGGAAAGGATCTTGGGATTATGGTTTTCTAGGGGAAAACATATGCATGAGTGTGTGATAATTTGATGCAAGCTCTAAATGTTCGTGATGTGGTAGGCTAGGTTAGAAATCCTTGAGTCTAGTTCTTCAACAAAACCACTAGGGTGTAACTCATTGACCCTTTCGAGTACCTAATGAGTGCTTAAATCAAAACCTAATACCTAAATTAAACACCCCTATTCTAGGATGATGCCCTAAGTATAGTCAACTTCACACTCACCCTTATGTCTAAGATAGTGAAAATTTTTCAACTATGCTCATAAATTGTCTATTATAGCCTTGGTTCCCACATCCCTCTTTCAAGGATGGCGTGGGTTCCTAAAGTTCACCCAAACCCCTCTTTCAAGGATGGTTGAGCTTTCAAGAGCTTGGGATTTTCATCCATCAAACCTATTTGGGTATTTGAGGCTTTTCACTTATAAATCCAAATGAAGTTACTCTAAAATAGTAGAATCCAACATCATAAACTAGTAAATGCACAAACAAATCACATCTCACACATATTTGCACCCTATTCTAGGATAATCCTAAGAGGAAAAACTAGCTACTCATAAAATAAATAAGTAAAGATTTTACCCAACATCTCACTTGATTAGATTTGAGAAAATCTAAGTGAATGTTACTTTAAACTATGAGATCCAATAAATCTTCAATGGGAGTTCACTAATTCTTCACTTGGAAGTGACTCCAAAGTATTTTGCACCTAAAATTAATACAATATTTTCTTCTCCAAGAATGGAGGCTACAAACCCTAGAACAATGTCTAAAAAGTTAGGGAGGATGGAATATGATCAATAATAAGGTTTGAGTCTTCTTTTTGTCCAATTTAGAATCAGCCACATGCATTTCCATTTCTACCCCTGGGCTACAATTTTTCGCTAGGACATGATCGCATAAGCTCTACCGCAACTGCGATCGACTTTCGCGATCACAGATTATTGACTTGCTTAACTGACTGCAATCACGGTCCTCATACTGCGACTGAGTTAACTAAGGCCATTTCTGCTCTAGGTCTTCATCTGCACTTTCTTTATTCAATTTGAATTATTTTTAGCCCCAGTCCATATCTTTTTGTCTTATCAACTTTGTGTCTGCAAAATATGGATATTAGTGAATTTAATCATAATTATGTCTCATTTATTCATTCAAAATAAGGTAATGTGCATGAATATTAAGTGCAAATGAGTGGTAAAATCACCACTCATCAATAATGAGTCTTCATCACCACTCATGATGAGGGACTCGTGGTTATAATAGTGAAGGATTGGATTTTTTATGCTTAGGTCATGAGTCAAGGCAATGACTCGTGATCAGTCCTCACGACTCGTTAGCCAAGCCATGACGACTAGCCTTATTTTTTCTTGCTTATTTTATTAGGATTTTTTGCTCTCTTACTCTCTTTACACTTTACCCATGACTTAAAAAACACTCTAATGACCCCTTAAACATTAGTTATCAAATCAAAAATACTACTTTCTCTTCTTTAACTTTCAAGGTAAGAGAATTCTAGGGTTTTACCATGAATTCAATATTCTAGATCCAACCTTCAAATTTCTTGCAATTTCTTGCATATTTAAGGTATGTATCGCACCCCTAAATTTTTATACATTATTATTGGATAAATTTTCTTAATATTCATATAATTTCATTGTTGGGTTTGAAATTGGGTTGAGGTATTTTGATGGTGATTACTTGAACTACTTTTCACATGTTTTAAATATGTTATTCATAATTTAATTGAATATACTTGAATTGCTATTCAGGGTCTTTAGGTGTCCACAAAGTCATATCGAGTAATATCCCTTTATGGGTATGTAGCACAACACACAGGGGAGGATACAAGGAATTTAGGATTGTTTCCCTTTGTTATGTTCCATTTCAAGCTATAGAGCCTAGTTTTCTTGAAACTTCTCTAATTCCTTCCTTACTCGAATGTCAGATCATGCCTCTTCGAAGATCTGACAATTGTAGAAACTCTAATGGAAACTCCACCAACCAAAGAAAAATATAGAGGGGACTCGCCCTATTTATGGAATGCAGACATGGTCTAGGGTCCCTGCTCCTAATAGTACTGATCCACATGGGGTCTCATCAGTCTCTACTAGTCCTCGTAGGACTTCTTAGCTAGTGATACTTATGCTCAGCCACTTTAGAGAGAGATCTCTAATGTGGAGTTCCTTCAGTCTATTTATATGTTTGCCCAACTAGTGGCCTCATAATATCATTAGTTTGATCATGTTGGTTTTGTTGCTCATTCATACGAGGTCACTCGAGCTGGCTAGTTCATGAGGTTTAATCTCCCAACCTTTACACACTCTAAGGTTGAGAAGGAATCTTTAGGGTTTATTGATGTGATGAAGAAGATTTTCAGTATGATGCATGCTACTAATTCTCAAGGTGTTGATTTTGTTGCATGTCAGTTGAAAGAGATAGCTTATCAGTGGTATGAGGAGTGGGAACAACTGAAAGGTTATAATGCTAAGCCAACAGTGTAGGGTGAGTTTTTGGGTGTCTTTATTAATCACTTCTTTAGTCAGGAGTTGAGAGAAGCTAAGACTGAAGAGTTTGTGAAATTGAAGTAGGGTAAGATGAGTGTGAAGGAATATGCTTTGAAATTTCATTAGTTTTCCCATTATGCTCCAAAGTTTGTGTCTAACATAAGATCTATAATGAAAAAGTTTGGTTCTAGTTTGTCCTGTGACTTGGTAATGGAGTTTAAGGCTCCGATGTTGAATAATAATATGGATATATCCAGGCTGGTGGTTTATATACAGCAAGTAGAGGATGAAAAGGAGAAAAATATGGAGATGGGAAAGAGGTAGAACAAGATGTTAAGCTATTAAAAGCAGGGCACAAATCAATAAAATGATGGAAGAGATGGTAAACAGTAGACCAAGAAAAAGAATTGGGGAAGTTCTAATTCATACTCGACGGCTAGTGCTCTGTATCCTAAGTCGTCTGATAATTGTATATTTTAGGATAGTAGTGGTCCTAAGGCACAAGGTTTCCAGTTTCAGGCCAATTGAGTTTAATTAGTCCCACCTTATCCTCTTTGCCAATTTTGTGGGTAGCTTTACCGTGGTTATTATGTAGAGGAAAGGAACTTGTGTTTCAACTGTTGTCAGCCTGTACATATGTAGAGGAATTTCCCTATGGCTAAGGTGGCCACGGCTAATAAGGTTTCAGTCAACACTTATTCAGCTTCTGCACCTAAGGGCTCTAGTTTAGGTACCGATACTAGATGAAATTGTCTTTATACACTCGCCACTCACCAAGAATTTGAGTTATCTTTAGATGTTGTTATTGGTATGTTATAGATCTTCTCTCGTGATGTTTATTGTGTGTTTGATCCAGATTTTACCCTTTCTTATGTGACCCCTTATGTGGCTGTGCACTTTGGTTTTGGTCCTAAATATTTTTTTGCCCCTTTTTCCTACTACTCCAGTGGGTGATTTTGTAGTTACTAGAAAAATATATAGAGATTTTGTGTTGTCCATATTTCATATGGAGACATTGGTGGATTTCATAGATCTTGACAAGGTGGATTTTAATATTTTCTTAGGGATGGATTGACTTTATTCATGCTATGCTTCTTTGGACTATAGGACCCAAAAAGTCAATTTTTATTTCCCTAAAAAATTGATAATTGAATGGGAGAAGAGTTCTTTAGTACCTAAAAGGAGGTTTGTTTCATATCTTAGAGCTCGAAAGATGATTTCCAAAGGGTATCTGTATCATCTAGTTTGGGTTAAGGATTCTAAATCTGAGATTCCCTCTTTGTAATCTATCCCTATGGTTAATGAGTTTCCTAAAGTCTTTTCTAATGATCTTATTGGCACTCCTCTGGATAGAGAAATAGATTTTGGGATTGTTCTTCTACTGAATACTTGTCCCATTTCCATTCCTCCTCAAAGGATGGCTCTGATTGGACTAAAGGAGATAAAGAATCATTAAAGGATCTTCTCGATAAGGATTTTATTCGCCCTAGTATTTCTTTGTGGGGTGCTCTTGTGCTTTTCATGTGGAAAAAAGATGGGTATCTTTAGATATGTATAGCTTATTGCCAGTTGAACAAGGTTACAGTGAAAAATATAGACCCTCTTCCTAAGAATGATAACCTATTCGACCAAATTTAGGGTGTTAGGCATTTCTCGAATATTAACCTTTATTCGGGCTATAATAATCTAAAAATTACAGAGGTTGACATTCCCAACATTGCTTTCTCGACCCGGTATAGTCATTATGAGTTCTTGGTTATGTCATTTGGGTTGATTAATGCTCTTACTACTTTCATGGATCTTATGAATTGGTAATCAGGAAGTTTTTAGACTTATTTGTTATAGTCTCATTGATGACATCTTAGCATACTCTAATAGTGTGGAGGATCATGTCAATCACCTTCCTATTGTTTAGCAAACTCTAAATACCAGAAGTTGTATGCCAAGTTATCTTAATGTGAATTTTGGTTAAATATTGTGACTTTTCTCAAGCATGTAGTTTCTAGTAAGGGGATCAAGGAGGATCCATAGAAAGTTGAGGCAGTTAAGAAATGATCTAGTCCCATGACTCCAATCGACATGAGGAGCTTCCTGGGCTTTGGGGTGTTATAGGAGGTTTGTGAAAAGTTTCTCTTCTATTGCTTCACCATTGATAAGGTTGACTCAGAAAAGGCTAAGTTCTTATAGTCCGATGTTTGTGAGGATAGTTTTTAGAAGTTGAAGGATAAGTTTACTTCTGCTCTAGTTTTAACCCTACCCGAGGGTACTGATGGGTTTTTGTCTATTGTGATGCATGCCGTGTGGGACTGGATTGTGTTTTGATGTAGTATGATAAGGTTGCAGCCTATGCTTCTAGACAACTTAAGGTTCATGATAGGAATTACTCGACTCACGATCTGGAATTGGCTTCAGTTTTGTCTTTGAATATCTGGCACCATTATTTGTATGCGTTGCACCATAGATATTTATTCAGACTATAAGATCCTGCAATATGTGTTTTTTTTAGAAGGAGTTGAATTATAAAATTGGTTGAGCTACTTAAGGATTATGACTTGAGACTTCACTACCATCTAGGTAAAGCTAATGTTGTTGTTGATGTTTTTAGCAGGTTATCTATAGGAAGCTTATCTTATGTTGATTAGAAAAAAAAGGGGTTAGTGAAGGATATTCATAGGTTGGCTAACTTGGGAGTTCGTCTCTTGGATTTTGAGGATGGAGGAGTGATTGTTCAAGAAGTGGTAAAATCATCTCTTGGTGTTGAGATGAAGGAGAAACAGGTTTTAGATCTCATACTTAGACATATTAATGATGATGTGGATCAACAAAAGGTTATAGCATTTGAGATTGGAGAGATGGAATTCTGAGGTATCAAGGAATATTGTGTATTCCTAATGTTGATGGACTGTGGTAAAATATTTTTACCAAGGTTTATGAGTCCAAATATTCATTTCCTCTAGTTTCGAACAAGATGTACCATGACTTGAAGGAAATCTACTGGTGGAATAATATGAAATGGGATATAGAAAATTTTGCGGCTAGGTGTATGGTTTGTCAGGAAGTTAAGGTTGAACATTTGAGGCCTGGTGGCATGTCCCAAGAGATAAAGTTTCCCATGCAGAAGCGGGAGATGATCAATATGAATTTTATTTATGGGTCTTTCGTGGTCTCGCAATCTATATGATTTTATTTTGGTCATTGTGGATAGAATGACAATGTCTGTTCACTTCTTACCTTTAGGACTAACTACTTAGGAGAGGATTATGTTATGTTGTTCATTCAGGATATAGCTAAGTTGCATAGAGCACCTGTGTCCATCATTTTAGATTAAGGTATGCAATTTTTTTCTCACATTTTTCATTCATTTCAGAAAGGTTTGGGTACTTGAGTGAGCCTTAGCATTGCTTTCCACCCTCAAATGGATGGACGAGTAGAACAAACTATTCATAATTTGGAGGATATACTAAGGGCTTGTGTGATTGATTTTAAGGAAAGTTGGGTTGATCACTTGCCTCTTATTGAGTTTGCGTATAATAAATGTTATTATTTAAGCATTCAAATGACACCTTTTGAGGCTCTTTATGATAAGAGGTGTAGGTCTCCTAATGAGTGGTTTGAGGTTGGTGAGACTAGGTTGTTTGGTCCTGACTTGGTTCACCAAGCTATGGAAAAGGTGAAAGTGATTAGATAGAACTTAAAACTGGTCAGAGTCGCCAAAAGTCTTATGTGGATATGAAACAGAGAGAATTGGAGTTTGAGGTAAGTGATTAGGTGTTCTTAAAAGTTTCTCCTATGAAAAAAGTCATGAGATTTGGGAAAACGGAGAAGCTTAGTCCCTGCTACATTAGTCCATATCATATTGTAAGGAGGATTGGGAATGTTTCATATGAGTTAGATTTACTAGAGAGTTTGGCTTCCATTCATCTTATTTTCCATGTGTCTAAGTTGAAAATACATGTGGGTGATCCTTTCTAGATAGTATATATTGAGGATGTTGATGTTGTGGATTTCTTATCTTATGAGGAATTCTCAGTTGAAATATTTGATAGTCAAGTTCGTAGATTGAGAACTAAGGATATAGCTTTGATAAAGGAGCTTTGGAGGAATTAAAGGTAGAAGAAACTGCATGGGAAGTTAAGGAATATATGAGAACTAAATACCCGTTCTTGTATCCCGCATATGATGAAAATGCTTGATGTATGATTTTTATTTTCCCTCTTGTGGCATTTCAATTTTGTCCTTGGATTCAGTTTGTATTTTTTATTTTTGTTCTAAGGGTGCCCTAGCTCCTCATTCAGGGACGAATGATTCTAAGGGGGAGAGGTATAATTTGGCATCCCAAGTTCTTGAGATTTAGATCCTCTAAGAATTGAGTAATAAATTAACCAAGTTTCTAAAATTTATGTCAATACTGTTAGTGGTAACGGTCCAAGTAACGAGTCATGATATCATATAACAAGTCATTAGGAAGACTCATTACCACGATAGTAAATTTTCCCAAGTTTAGGTCCCTTGACAATGAGTCTAGGGAATGACCCGTTAAGTTACAAATAAGTCATTTGGAGGGACTCGTTGTCCGAATAGTGAGGTCTCCCATATGTTCTGCTTTGATCACAAGTCTTTCTCATGACTCATGATGATGGGTAATTAGTCATGATAAATGACTCATGGTCATAACAGTTAAGGATGGGATTTGTGACGCTCAAGTTATGAGTCGATGCAATGACTCATAATCAGTCGTTAGCCAAGCCAGACGATTGGCACTTATTTTTCCTGCCCATTTTAATTGGAGTTTTTTCATCTTATCCTTGTGTTACACTTTACCCATGACTTAAAAACACTCTAATGACCGCTTTAACATCAGTTATCAAATCAAAAACACTATATTTTCCTCTTTAACTCTCAAGGAAAAAAATACTAGGGTTTTATAAGGGATTCAATATTCAAGCTTTAACCTTCGAATTCTTTTCAATTTCTTGCATATTTCAGGCATGTCTCTTACTCCTAAATTTGTATTTATCATTTTGGGATAAATTTTCTTAATATTCATATGATTTCATTATCGGGTTTGAAATTAGGTTAAGGTACTTTGATGGTGATTACTTGATTTTTTTTTCACATGTTTTCAATATGTTATTCATGCTTTAATTGATTCTTTTTGGACTGAATGGGTGCATAGTTATGGGAACATGGGTTTTCCCAAATTGTTGGATTTTTGGCTTAGTAATGACATTAATCTCAATCCACCTTTATAAATTTGGTTTTGAATATGGAATTTGCATGATTTAACTTACTTTTGGAACCTTCCATTGCATTAGAGGATAATGGATAATCAAAATAGTTTTGGAAGGCCCTTGGTTGTGATGCTTTGAATTGTTATATGGAACTTGGAAATCTAATGGTTAATGGGTTGGTATGGGTAAGTATAACTGGTATGAAGATACCATGTCTGTAAATGCCTTAATGAATGACTCCTGAGTTATTAGTTGGGTTTATATGAAACCTATTTTAATTTGGGCTCAAAGAGAATTGTGTAGCTCACTGTGAAGGTAGAGGTTCCAGGGGGACCAACACTGGAAACCAGGCTTATTAGTGTGGGGGTCTATATGATCATTTGCATTGTACATACTATATATATTTTAGAATGGCTATCACCTTGGTGTCTTTATCCTTTCCTTTTTATTTCCCTAGTTCGTGTCATTAACACGCACTGGGGCCCTTTCAACAAGAGTAGTTGAACCCATATAGCCCGTGGGTGCCCTTAGGATGGAGCGAGCTACACAGTTCAGGCTAATATTTTAAACTTTCGTGTTCATGTCCCTTTTCCCTATCCCAACATCCTATATAAGTATATATGAATTTTGCACATATGGTTTTGATTGGTTTTTGAGATTGGCATTACATTATCACTTTCCCTAAGTTACATGTCAGTGTTTATCCCACTGACTGTCCATAGACGCTGCATCATTTCATGATGTAAGGTCCTAGGGTTTTTCTATTACTTTTGTGCAGCGTTAGGTGATGTGGTTTGTTGGTTGAGTTGCTATGAAATGGTGAGCATTTATCTCTCCGAAAGCTATACCATTATATTAGGTTTCTTTTTATATTTTAGATTGTCTTTTTTCATGGTTAGGGGCATGTCCTAACTCAGTTCGGCATTCTGGTTTTAGAGGCTTTTATGGACAAGTATGGTTGGTTGTTGTTTTGACTCTTATGTTTTATTTGAGTTATCGATTCATATTATCATTATGTTTGGTTTGGTTTTACTATATTTGTTTATTATGTTTAAGTTGCCAGGTGAAAGGGGTGGTCTCCGGCTCATAGTGGGCTTGAGATACCTGTCACGACTAGCCCCTTGTTTGTGTCATGACAAATGTTTATTGACTTTAGAACCCAAATAAGTAAGTTTATGACGGGTGTTGTCGAGGATGTGGTTAAGTAGTGTTGAACTGCAATGTTGGTCACGAAAATGGACATCTCCATGTTGATGGTTCATGTCTAATTTATTAAGGAGAAAAAATATCAAGGAGAGAGAAAGGGAGAACAAGAGAGGCCAAAACATATAGTTTTAACTTCCCTCAACAACGGTGAAATGGTGGTAATCATTGTTAATTTCATTAGAATCTACATCTCCAGCTCCATTATCTACTAGCTTTTTAGTACCCAAGTTCAGATAGAATTATCGGTATAGGGCACCAGGCTCTAAGTCCCAAGGAGGGCACCAGGATTTAAGTCCCAAGGCATTACTACTAGTGGCAATACTCACTCGGTGTGCAAGAAATATGAAAACAAGCACCAAGGTGAGTGTATGGACAACAATTATTTTGGGTGTGGTAAGCTAGGTCATAAACTGAGAGAGTGTCCAGTGTCTCCACAAAGGCGCATATATACTTTCCAGGGAAATCAGACTAACTCTTTAATAGCTCTACCAGGTTGATCGGTTCAATAGAGTGCCTCATCTAGTAGAGTTGATGAACAGTTTCAAAATAGGTTTTATGCTATTTATACTCAACAGGATCAGGAGGGTTTTCCTGACATAGTCACTGGTACATTATAGGTCTTTTATATTCATGTCTATGCATTGTTAGATCCTAAAGCCATACTTTCTTTTGTGACTCCCTACATAGTAGTAGACTTCGATGTTTGTCTCAAAATCTTCATCGAACCTGTCTCTACTCTAGTGAGTTATTCATTTATAGTTATACGGGTATACAAAAATTGCCCAGTCATAACTTCTTATAAATTCACCTCGGTTGATCTTGTAGGGTTAGACATGACAGATTTTGATATTATTCTTGGCATGGATTAGATCTACTCTTGCTAATGCCTTAACTGATTGTAGAAATTGAGCAATCAAATTTTAGTTTCCAAATGAACCAGTCATAAAGTGGAAAGGTAGTAACTCAGCGCCTATATATTGGTACATCTTTTACATTAAGGATAGAAAAATAATTCCCAAAGGGTGCATCTATCATTTTATTTGGGTTAAGGATTCAGACTGATACCCTAACTCTTTAATAAATTCCTATGGTAACTGAATTTCCTGTAGTACTCCTTAAAGATCTGTCCAAAGTCCCTCCTGAGTGGGAAATTGACTTCAAAATAGATCTCCTTCCAAATACCCAACCTATTTCGATTCCATCCTGTAGAATGGCTCCAACTAAGCATAAAAATTTTAAAGAGCGATTGAAAATATTCTAGACAAAGGTGTCATCAAACCCAATATCTCCTCATAGGGTGCTCTAGTTTTTTTCTGCATAATAAAGATGGTTCTCACAGATGCATCGACTATCGTCAGCTAAATATAGTCACAATCAAGAATAAGCATCCAATTCCTAGGATTGATGACTTGTTCGACCAACTTTAAGATACAAATTACTTTGTTAAATATAGACTTCAGATCCTGCTATCATCAGCTCAAAGTCAGAGAATTTGACAATCCCAAAGACAACCTTCAAAACTCGATATGGCCACTTTAAATTTGTTGTTATGTATTTTCGACATACGAATTCTCCTGTAGCTTTGATGTATTGATAAAAAAGGTGTTCAAGTAGTACATGGACATGTTCATCATTTTTTTTGTTGATGACGTCCCCATTTATTCTAGGAGAAAGGATGAATATGCAGACCATTTAAGTATTATCTTCTGGACTGTCAAAGATTGTTAGTTATTCGCTAAGTTCATGAAAAGTGAATTCTAGCTAAAACCAACAGTATTCCTTGGTAAGTTAGAGAGGTAAGTTGAGATTTGAGGTAGTATACAGGTTATGAACCCCATAGGTCCAATCTTGGGAGCGCTACAGTCCAATGGGTGTACACAAAAAGTCATGCTATGACTTTCAATCATCATCATAATCCCATCTTCATTGTATTACATTGCATATTTATTTCTGGGTTCGTTTATTTACTTGATGTGTATTTAGGTTCTATATGCATTTAGTGTGTCTGTTTTTATTTGTTCCTTTATATATATATATATATATATATATATATATAAAGAGAGAGAGAGAAAGAGAGAACTGTTACTGGAGACAATGTGAGAACTACTTGCATGTTATGTGCTCATAGTATCTTTTACTTATATTATTTCTTGCTTTGATTAGTTGGTTTATGATACCTACTGATTACAAGTGGACCATTTTCACTCCTACTGTGTCATTTCAATGCAGATTTTAGCATGATTACGAGATGCGGTAGCTGGTTCATGCTTTTTGGAGCCAACATTCGAGGTACTGGTACGCTCTTAAGTTCGAGGCAGGATCCAGTTCTCTTCTTCTATTAGTTGTCTTTTATTTTCTTTGGAGATATGCTTATGTATTTTTCAGTATTCGGGTGTTATATTTTGATGCTTTGTCACTTGTGACACTTCTTCTTGGGATTGATGGAATTTTGTTCAGGCTTTTACTTTGTCGTACATGTATTGACATAACTTGATTCTAGAATCTCGTCTGTCTTGTTTTATTTGCATTTTTTAGTTTCCTTTCATTTTGTGGAATCGATTTACTTACCAAAACAGGGTCTCATTAAGTGTCATCTTGACCTCAACTTTTGGATTGTGACACCTATCAATTACCAACCAGTCAGCAAATGTTGTAACAAAAGGTATTTTTAGAGTTCAACACCAACATCTATGTTTGACATTATGTGTAAACATATTTCATGAAGTTATTTCCAGGTAAAAAATCTATATATAACAATGTAAACTTCAATACTAAGTTCAAGAATAGGAATGGCAATGGTGCGGGTGCGGTGCAGGTTTTTTCTAAACCCGCAAATTTTAAAACCGCATCGCACTGCATCCCCTTTAAACCTACCCCACACTCATACCCGCGCATACCCACACTGTACCGCCCCATATTTTATTTTTTTCTTTTTTTGAAAAATTTGTAACTCCATTGAAAATCATAATATTTTCAAATCTACAACTAGAAAATAATAACTAGTTTCTATTATATCACTTTTCACTAAGAAATTATCAAAAAATATCACGTGTACAAGTAATGATCAAATATCATATTTTTTAAAAAATGAATAAAGATATTAAAAAAACTATAAAATTATTTATTTGTAGTGTTATACACGTCATTTTAAGTATCATAAAATTTTAAGTAAAGAATACATATAATTTTCGGTATATTCACGAGAATAATACTAATTTTTTATTTTTTTAATTTAAACCTGCATATACCCGCAACCCGCACCGCACTGCACCACATCATTTAAAAAAAAAAACTTTGCACTGCACCACATCATTTTAAAAAAAAAAACTTACTTTAACCCGCACCGCACCCGCTCCGCCCAACATAGCTTAAAACCCTCACCACCCCGCATAGCTTAAAATCTGCACTGCACCGCACCCGCACCGTCCCATTGCCATCCCGATCAAGAACATCTTCAAGAACTAAAATAAAGTTCAACAACTTTAAACAAAAGTTCAAATACATAATCAAATGAACTATCAAAATAAGGTTTCTACTATTTTCAGGAAAACAATAAAACTAACATAAGAAGTAAAGATAAAACAGAAAGATTGTAGAATTAATTGCACCAAATTCGCAGTGTGTTCTTAAGAAATTTATTTTCATCAAGTTTCCGAGGTTACTAGAATCTTTCCTTCCATAATAAAATGATTACTTCCAGAAAATAGCAGTACCTTAAATTTTCTATTTCTATCTCAAATTTGTACATTTACCTGAGGAAGTTTAGGTTCTTATATCCAAAAGGTGTTGCTTCAAAAAAGAAGCAATGGTTCACAAAAAGAGAAATTTTTTTGTAACAGTCATGTCACCAGTGCCCGATCTGCGCTGGCACTGCACCAAACTTGCAGCTGCAGGTGACATTTGACACTTTCTAGTGAGGTCTGCATTGCACATGCGCTTGACCTGCACCCGCAGGTCACCAGGGGCTTGCATAGGTTTCATTTTCCCCCAACCAGTATGTCTACCTCGAAGGGTTGCATCCCTTTGAGGTGTGTTGTCACTGCATTTGCACTACGTCCAAAGTTCGTTCGCAAATGAAGAAAAGAATTTTTTTAAGATTCTTGGATAAAAAACTTCACTTAATTTCAGCTTTCAAATAAACTTTCTCCAAAAAATTAATCTCTTGGTCATTTTCTAAATCCAAATTTGAAGCCTAATGAGCGACAACGATGATGGTGCGAGGCATCTTGTGTTCTTGCCTCACTATCCACATGAAGAAATGCTTCTGAATATAAGAATAAAAAAGTTCCTTTCTCCCACCAATATGGGAGAACTTTTCTTCCTTAAAGTGACATACTCACTTCACTTTCCCTCCATTTGTTCCCTACATTTTCCATTTAAATTTCACTTAGAACCTAACAATCCCCCACATAAATGGGGAATGACTGTTTTCTTAAAAAATTTATGGATAATTGTGTGGTCTACAAACAAAGATTAAGTGCATCTGGATAAGTAGGTTGTCTTTTGAACTTGCTGTAGTGAACTTGCATCGGATGCACTCGGTCAATCGATAGATGTGATATCTTTGAACCGTCAAATTTTAATGTACACCTAGATAAAACAAGTCATAGAATTAGCCTTTTACCATTTATGGTTCTCTTGGTTTTGTTCATTTCAGTCATGACACAACCTGATTTCATGAGAGCTTAGAGAATAGGCCTTTACTATTATTCTTATTGAAGAGGCTTCTACTTTACTCTCACATAGATGATTCCTAAATGTTTAATCATCTAAATCAAACTATTTGGTGAAATCTGCCAAATTTATAAACCACTAAAATGATTCAAACCATAAGCCTTATCCTTGTTTCTAGAACATTGTCTTTATCATGAGAATGGATTGAGTATATTGACAATGTTTAACCTTCAGTCACAATTTTGTTTGATCTCCTTGAATCTAGATCTTCGGATCTCCAGTCTGCTGGGTAGAGTTACCGCCATGATGACTTATCCTAGGTTGTAAATCCATTTCCTTTGATGATATCTTAACTCCCGCTCTATATAGGCCTTTTGTAAGTGGATGTGACACATTATCTTTTGACTTCACATAATCAACCGTGTTAATTCCAATAGAGAGTAATTCACATAGTCAACCATGATAATTCTAATTGTGACTTCACATAGTAGTGTTGGAGTTCCTCCTATTCCTCCTACTAAGCCTCAGGTCCCTCAGGGTAATATGACAAATGTGGATCTTTGTCAGTCTATCTATGTTATTACTACGACGGTCTCTACTTAGGCCGAGTGGGGTGTGGCTAGTGCTTTGTCTGCTGAGGCCACAAGGATTAGCCAATTTATGAAGATAGGTCCTCTTACTTTTATGGGAGTAAAAGTAGAGGAAGACCCATAGGGCTTCTTGGATGAACTAGAAAAGATATTTTTGGTTATGCAGGCTTCTAATGTGGAGGGAGTCAGTTTTACATCTTATCAGCTCAAAGATATTGCTTATCAGTGGTATGAGAAGTGGAAAAGAGATAAGGGTGATATGGAAGAGGAAGGGTTATGTGTGACACCCCAACTTAGGAAGGAGTCCCACATTGGCAAAACACAGGAGGGATGCTGGGTATATAAGTGAGAAAGCCTTACTCCCTAGTGACTTATTTTAAAGCCGTGTGGACCTGGTCCCAGAGCGGATAATATCACTAGAGGGTTGGGGAGTGGCAGAGGTATCTCGAGCCTGTGCGGTTCGGGATATGCCCATCGCAGCCAGGACCTCGGGTCGGGTTGTGACATTATGAGGGATTTTTCTAATACCTTCATGGATCATTTCTTTCCTCAAGAATTGAAGGAAGCTAAGATGGAGGAGTTTGTAACCTCAGGCAAGGAAGGATGTCTGTTAGGAAATATGCTTTAAAGTTTCATCAATTGTCAAGGTATGCTCCTAATTTGGTCGATGATATGAGGTCGAGAATGAGGAAGTTCACTTTTAAGCTGAATAGAGATTTGATTTTAGAGAGCAAGACTACTTTTTTATTAGGGATATGGACATATCTAGGTTTACTATTCATATGAAGCAGGTTGAGAATGAGAAGAGAAAGTAGGTGGAGTTTGGGGATAGGCAAGAAAAGCAGGGAAGATTTTCTAACCAGAGAGGTGCGTAGTCTCAGGGAGGTAGAGATAGTGGAAAGTGGCAAAAAAAGTGGGGGAGTTCTGGTTCCTTCTCTGCTGCCGGTGCTCCTTACCCACAGCAGTTGGGCGATAGGCATCATCAAGGTGGTGATAATTCTCGGGCATAAGTTGCCCAATCTCAGGCGAGCAGAGCTCAGTCAATTTTTTCATGCCCTCCTTATCGTTTCTGTGGTAGTCCTCATCGGAGATTCTATGAGAAAGGTAGAGATAAGTGTTTTAAGTGCGGACAGGTAGTCCATTGACTTAAGGATTGTCTGGCTAATAAGGTTTTTACTAGGGCAAATAAGATTCTAGTGGGTTAATCTTCTACTCCTACACCTGGTGGTGTGGAATGTACTTCTGTTACTGCTCCTGGTTCTAGTATTGGTCGAAACAGGTTGTATGCTTTGGCATCCCGGCCGAAATTTGAGGCATCATCTGATATTGTTACTGGTATGTTACAGCTCTTTTTCCATGACGTATAATGTTTGCTTGATCTTGGCTTCACTCTTTCTTATATGACTCCTTATATAGCTTTGTCTTTTGGTTTAGATCTAGAAATTGTTTTGGACCCTTTTTTTGTTTCTACCCTGATATGAGACTCGGTCTTTGCGAATGAGTCTATAAGGGGGGTGGTATTTATTGGTGATAGAAAAACTTTGGTAGATCTATTTGGGTTGGGAATGGTGGATTTTGATGTGATTTTGGGTATGGACTAGTTGCATTCTTGCTATGCGTCTTTAGATTGTCGGACTCATAAGCTAATCTTTAGGTTCCCTGGTGAATCGAAAATAGAATGAAAGGGTTGTTCTTTAGATCCTAAGGGAAGATTTGTTTCTTATCCTAAAGCTTGAAGGTTAATCTCTAAAAGGTGTCTTTATTACTTGGTCTGGGTTAAAGATTCCAACTCGGAAGGTCTTTCTTTATAGTCAGTTTCGATAGTTAATGAGTTTCCAGAGATCTTTCTGAATGATCTTCCTGGTGTTCCTCTGAATAGGGAAATAGAGTTTGGTATTGATTTGCTTTCGGACACTCATCCAATATTTATTCCTCCGTATAGAATGGCTCCAGCTGAGTTAAGGGAACTCAAAGAGCAAATTAAAGATCTTCTGGATAAGAGGTTTATTTGTCCTAGTGTTTCTCCGTGAGTTGCACCAGTGTTGTTCGTACGCAAGAAGGATGGTTCCCTTCGGGGCAATTGAACAAGGTAATGATCAAGAATAAGTATCCTCTCCTAAGTATAAATAATCTATTTGATCAGTTATAGGGTTCCAAGTTCTTTTCCAAGATAGATCTTCGGTCTGGGTACGATCAACTCAAGATTAGGGAGGTGTATATTCCTAAGATGGCCTTTTGTACTCGATATAGGCATTTTGAGTTTTTGGTGGTGTTATTTTTGTTGACAAATGCTCTGGCGGCGTTTATGGATTTGATGAATAGGGTGTTTAAGCAGTATTTGAATCTCTTTGTCATTGTGTTTATTGATGACATTCTGGTGTATTTGAGGAGTGGGGTGGATCATGCTAATCACCTCCGTGTGGTGTTGTAGACCTTAAAGGAATAGAAGTTAAATGTTGTGACTTTCTTGGGACATATTATTTCTAGTGAGGGGATAGTGGTAGATCCTCAAAAGGTTGATATGGTAAAGGGGTGGCCTATGCCTACGACTCCATCCGATGTTCAGAGCTTCTTGGGTTTACCCGGGTATTATAGGCAGTTTGTAGAAAGCTTTTATCGATAGCTTCTCCTTTGACTAAGATAACTCAGAAAAGGTTGAGTTTTCTTGGTCGGATGCTTGTGAGGGGAGCTTTGATAAGTTGAAGGATAGGTTGACGTCGGCTCTAATTTGACTTTGTCAGAAGGCAATGATGGTTTTGTGGTTTATTGTGATGCATCTCAGGTAGCACTTGGTTGTGTTTTGATGCAGTATGGGAAGGTGATTGTCTGTGCTTTCAAGCGGTTGAAGGTGCATGAGAGAAATTATCCTACTCATGATTTGGAGTTTTTGGCGGTTGTGTTTACTTTGAAAATATGATGGCATTATTTGTATGGTGTTCACGTAGATATTTTTTCAGATCATAAGAGTCTTCAGTACGAGGAGCGTAATCTTAGGAAAAGGAGATGGCTTGAGCTTCTTCAGGATCATGATATGAGTCTTCACTACCACCCAAGTAAGACTTCACTGACACTAGGCGCAGGTACAAACTGCAGGTAGCAAAAGCAAAAATCCTACAAGGTCATCTATCAGGGTTTTGGGCTTCTGGTAATTTCTTTGCCTATATGTGGTTCGTAGGTCCTACAAGCGGCCACATGTTGACTTGATAAGTGTCGGGAGTCATCTTTTCAGATCTTCTTCGATTCTCAAACACGCTTTCATCACAAACAAGCTGCAAAACATTTGAACATCCATAATTTCTCCAAAGATACCTTTTTTCACCTTTATCATGAACTTATCAGACAAAACATGATTTCCTACAAAACATACCCAAAAGGCATCATATCTAACAAAATAACCACAGAAACTTATATTTTTTTCTTGTTTTAAGCATCGAAAGTATTGTATTTCTATAGCACATCATCCACCCCCTATCACTTCTTATCGTTTGATCTTATTATCCAACTGATTTTCAACTTCAATTTTATATTTCCTAAATGCATTTATTGCTTCATCCTTATCATTTATCAAATAAACATAACAATCTCTAGTGTAATCGTTAATGAAAGTTATAAAATACTTTTTCCCACCATGAGATGGTGTTGACTTCATATCACAAATGTCTGTATGGATAAATTCTATGGGATTGAAATTCCTTTCAATACACTTATACTAGTGTTTAGCATACTTTGATTCCATTTTTGACCCTTTGACTTATTGCACTCAAAGTTAGGCAAAACTTCTAAATTAATCAATTTTTGAAAGGTTTTATAATTAACATGTCCTAAATGTTCATGCCTTAGTTCATTTGACTCAAGTAAGTAAGAAGAAACAGAAGTTTTATTGATTTCAACATTCATTATATTGATCTTAAAAAGTCCTGCGGCGAGGTAGCCTTTGCCTACATACACTTCTCCTTTATGAATTACAACTTTATTAGAAATAAATACACATTTGAATCCATTTTTATTAAGATGTGAAAGAGATTCCAAGTTCTTTCATAACTCCAAAACATAAAGGACGTTGTTTAGTCTCATGACCTTACCTGATGTCATCTTCAAGCAAATTATTCATGTTCCTTTTATGTTTGTTGTTGTAGAGTTAGCCATAAAATCTTCTACTCATCTTGAGCTGGAGCGTACGAAGCAAACAACTTCTTATTGGCACATACATGGTAGCTGACACCAAAATCAATCCACCACTCTCTAGGATTACCAACCAAGTTATATTCAGAAAGCAAAGCGAATAGGCCATCCACGTCATCTTTGAATTCTGCCATGTTGGCTTGATCCTTCTTTTTTTCTTTCTTAGGACCCGACAATCTGCTGACTTGTGGCCAGACTTTCCATAATTAAAGAAATTTCCCTTGAATGTCTTCAGAGAAAGATTGATTTATTGTACAGACACTTTTTTTTATTTGTTAGGGCCATCCTCCATAATATTCGCTCCACTAATTGTAAATTTTCCTTCAGACCTCTTCTCGACGTCTTTGTTGTTTTCTTTAATTCGTAACCTCACAATGAGATCTTTAACTTACATCTCCTTTCTATTGTGCTTCAAGTAGTATTTGAAGTCCTTCCACAATGGTGATAACTTCTTGATTATAACCACTACTTTGAAAGCCTCATTCACAATCAAACCTACATCAAAGGTTAAATGATTGTTAAGAACACATTTAATAGGTTCAATAAAGGTACTTACAAATGTTATACCTTCTGCTAAGAGATCATGGGTAATTACTTGTCATTCTTAAACTTGAGAGACGACAGTCTTACTATCAATCATCTTAATGTCAAGAAAATGTTGCAACAATGAACTTTTTCATTCCCACATCCTTAGTTTTGCATTTCTTTTCCAAAGAATCCCAAAATTCCTTAGAGGTTTTCATATTATTGTATACATTATATAAATCATCTTGAAGTCAACTCAATATGTAGTTCTTAAATAAAAAATTTGAGTGCTTCCATACTTCAATTACTATAAAGCATTCCTTTTCAGGTGTTTACTATGGTAACTCTAGAGAGATTTCAGAGATGAATCCTTGAAGACTTAATTTTGTCAAGTAAAAGAACATCTTTTACAGTCGCCTTATATAATTCACACCAAAAACTTTTTGGGTTTCTCCGCTGGTACCATGGAGGGTGTAACACTTGAACGGCTGGAAGTAGCAATTATTGTTTGCCGCGACAATTATCATTCCATTATTAGCATGATTTTCACCAGTCATTTTACTGTCACAAAAGACAACCAATTAATATATCATAATACTAATTATAAAGCTTACAACTTTAAACAACAACTTGTTTCAAGTTTAATGATGAAGTTTTTATGTTCTTCTAATCATCAATCGAATGAACTTTAACATGTGATGAAGTTCTTACATCTTCAAATCATTATTAAGTTCAAACAGAGTAGAAAGCAACAAGCTTTAATCTTCAGAAATAAAAAATATATAAGTTATAAAAAATTCCTTAAGATTGTTATTTTCGAGTACAAAATTTGTATATAATAATATGAACTTCAATACTAAGTTCAAGAACAACTTTAAGAGCTACAATGTAGTTCAACAACTTCAAACACAAGTTTAAATAAATGATCAAATGAACTATCAAAATAAAGTTTCTACTAGTTTCAAGAAAACAGTACAACTAACTTAAGAAATGAAGACGAAATAGATAGATTGTAGAATCAAGTCCACCAAATTCACGGTGTGTCCTTAAGAAATTTATTTTTGTCAAGTACCCAAGGTTAATGAAAACTTTTCTCCCGGAATAATATGATTCACTTCCAAAAATAGCATTGGTGAAACATAGGGGTTGCACCATATAGTGAGGGACCAGGTCCCTTAGATTCAGTCACAGGTAATAACTCCAAAAAACTATAAACAAGCTAAAATTTTACCGGAATTTAACAACACAAGGATTTAATGTGGAAACCACCTTGCTCAAGGGAGGAAAATCACGGCTTTCCCTCACAAGCACTTCAACAATCCACTGTAATCAACCTCTTGATTATAGATGTGATTTGAACTTAAATCTAGGCTCCACCTGCTTATAATAACTCTACTACAAGCCTTCCTTGACAACTCTACCAAGAACACACCTAACTCTAAGTTTCACCTATTTGTAATAACTCTACTACCAGTCTATCTTGACAACTTTACTAAGAACGCACCTCAATACTGATTAACTCTAACCAATATTGAACTCAGGTAACTCTACCTAAGTACCCTTTAATAAAACAAATAAAACGTTACTCTTATAACATGAGTAATTCAATTACAAACCAAGGCTCGACTCAACAACTCACACACTCTCTTATTATACAAAGAATTAGCTCTTTGGATAATCAGGATTGTGGAAACTACCTAATTGAGAAGCATTCTTTTCTTTTATAGTACAGTAATGATTAGGGTAGAAATCTGATTAGGTCAATTATCCTGACTGGTACACATCTCACCTGTGTAGTTTGTTACACTAGACGACAAAACTGTGAAGGCCATGTGACAGCTATATATTTTCATGAAGACCCAGGGACCTGGTCCCTTGCTGTCAGCTGATCATCATCAATACAAGATACAGTAATCGGTACATCAAATTTTTTGAAACTTCAAACTTACTCAACGATTTGATGATCACAGGAGAGTTCTTAGAAGAAGAAAAATAAGAAGATGCTTTTTAAGATCAAGTCTGTACTTTTACTTAAGGAAAAATTCAGGTATTTATAACCAAAAGATGTTGCTTCGAAAAGGAAGCAATGGTTCATGAAAAGTGACAACTTGTTGGAACATTCATGTTACCTTCATCCGATCTGCGCTGGCCCTGCTCCAGACCTGCGGACGCAGGTGACGTTTGACACTTTCCAGTAAAGTTTGCACTGCACCTGCGCCCACAAGTTTCCTGGTGTGTGCGCAGGTCTCATTTTCTGCCCTAACCAGTACGTCTCTTACCTCTAAGCGTTGCGTCCTTTTGAGGTGTGTCGCACTGCGTTCGAAATGTGTCCGCAAATGGAGAAAAAATTTTCTAGTGGATTTTTATATTAAAAATTTCACTTCTTTTTAAGTTTCAAACAAATTTTGTTCAAAAAAATAATCTCTCTATGGTTTTCCAAATTCAAACCTGAAGTTGAGCAAGAAATGACAACGACAACGTTAGGCATCTTTTGTTTTTGTAACATTAGGAATGTTTCTCAATATAAGCATAAGAAAGTTTCTTTCTCCCATCAGTGTGGGAGAACTTTTCTTCCTTAAAGTGAAATACTCACTTCACTTTTTCTATATTTATTTCCTCCATCTTTCTTTCACATATTCACTTAGAAACCAACACATAACACTTAATTCGAGGGGGAATGTTAATAAAAACTAGAACAGTGTCATAAAGAGAATATAAGTCTCCATATACACAATTTATTATCACAAGTTTTGACAATTAATTACGGAGTAGTTCAGTTTTTTTTTCTTTTCCTTTTCAATCTTCTTCCTCATTCTCAACTTTTGCATTCTTTCTCATCTTCATAGAGTTCCATCTTGAACTCATCAATAAGAGATTAAACATCTTCAGTTTCTTTCTTCAATGGAGGCACTTAATGAGATACCATTTGCCAAATAATTCCAAGCTCATGTTTGCCCATGTGATATGATATTTGATTGATACGAAGTTGAAGTTTGTTTAGACATGTAATTTGAATTTCTTATTAACATGAAAAATTCACAAGTCGTAAAAACTATCAAAAAAAATTCATTTCTTTTATAGTAGGCGTTAGGTCATGAAAATTAAAACTTTTTGAAGTTGGAGTTGAAATTGAAGTTGGAGTTGTGTTTGACCATGTCTTTTTAGAAATTCTTTTTAGACTTTTGAAAAGACTTTTTTATATATAATTTTATACTTTCATTTTAAAAAAATTATCAAAATCACCCAACTTAACTAACTTACCTACAAGATACAACCAAATATTAGAGGAAATAATAATATTGTATTTATTGTTGGTGTTGCATAAAAAGTCGCAAGAATAGACGAATTAAGATTCTGTTGCATCATGAAGAGATTTTGAGAGAGAAGAAAAAAATTAAAGTTGGCTTCAATTTTGAGGTCTTTTATCGATGAAAGTAGAAAGAAGTGGACAATGTGCCAGTTATTGGATGAAATTAATAGGGTATTTTTGTAAAAGTAAAAAAAAGGGATCATTTGTAAAAATAAATAAAGTTGAAATTGAAGTTACAAAAAAGTGAAAACAAGTTACAAGTAAAACTTATTTTTACTTTTTCAAGAACAATTTAAAATTGAATTTGAAATTCTTATAGCCAAATATTTCAATTTTCGATTAAGTGAAATAATTTTTCAAAATGAAAATAAAAATTATGACCAAACGAATCCATAATCTTACTAGATGAGCAAGCTGAAGTTTATATAAACGAAATATTTAGAGGTCGTTTGGACATAAAAAATATTTCTTTTTTTTCAAAAAATTTTTCACTTTATTAAAGTTGTGGTGTTTGGCCATGAAAATTTCAATATTATTTCAAAAAAAAATTCTGAAAAGTGAAAACAGATTTTTGTTGTTTTCACTATTTTCCCACTCCAATTCCAACTTTTATTATTATTACATATAATCTCAATTTTTAAAATTTTTACACAAAGCCCTCATAATGTTTAAAAATTTTATGTGTTTAGTCATTGATGCAATCAGTAATGATTTTTTCCATAATTATTGATTGAATAGTGATTAATACAAAAATATCACCATCTTTCGGCTGAGATTGCATCTAAGATATTTTTGCATTATCTTTCTTTAATTTTGTTTCAACTCTATTGCCTATGGTATTTAGTGTCCAGACTACTTTGTTGCTGGATGTTTCATTTTACGGGCAGAAATTGAACAAAAAAGTAGATCTTGCGACACAGTTGGTTGTATGTTAGTAGGTAAATTAGTAGTTGGGTGTTTTTAAAAGTTGGGGGGATAAAATCATATTTAAAAAGATTTTTCAAAAGTCTAAAAAAAACTTTCAAAAAGACATGATCAAACATAACTCCAACTCTAATTTTAAAATTTTTTAATTTTCATGGTCAAATGCCTACTTAGATATCCTTGCATAGGTAAAAAAAAATTAGTCTGTACAAGTGGAGGAAATAAGTGGCAACTCATGGAAGATGGATGATAAGTACAACTTTAAAGCCTAAAAGATAGCTGAACAAAATCCGATGATAGGCCACTCATTATTTAAACTAAGGTGTGCAGAAATCAAATCGAACTAATAAAAATGTTATTAATTTATTGTTATTAAGTCATTGCATGGGTTAACAGTTTTTTAATGAATTTATAAAAAAAATTATTAGGCTATTGATTCTGTTTTAATTTTTTCTTATTGGGTTATTGGATAAAGCAATAACCAATAAGAATATACTAAAATTTTATTTTACACCTACTTATATATATACTAGTCAAGTATATGTGCTTTGCACATATATCACGTCAATAAATAATAAAGATATTAAATAGAAATTAAAATTTTATAAAATTATACCGCATAAACGTAATATCGAATTATTTTCATATAAATCAATTGTAAAGTCTTTGACTATATGAATATTTTCATATCATGTATATAAATGAGCATTTTTTTTATCAATTAACTTAAAAATCGAATCGTTAAGGACCCGAAATGAGTATTAGTTTGGTTATTGAATAGCATGCTTAGAAATAAAAAATTAATAAATCAAATCGATAATACGTAAATCGAACTATAAACCACCCGATGAGTGCCCTCTAACTGTTATCATACAAGTCTTTTTGTTCATAATTCAAAATAGAAAGAAATTCAAAATAAATTTGTAGGTAGTTCAAATAATAAAAAGAAAAAAAAAAAGATAAAGACTCCAAAATTAAATGGAGCTCAAAGTGCTCATTTATTTTTAACCAAATATATATGCATCATCTATTAGAGAAAGTTATTAAAATTGATAATAGAAACTAAAATTACCTGTTAAAAGAGATTTGATCATATTTTGTATGTAATAATCATTAGAATTTGTATAAAAAATAGACAACCATAAAAGTATATTAATAAAAATAATGATGATATGTTAAATTTCATGATTTATTCAATTAAAATAATTGCGTATAAACAAACATTTAAAAGAAAATTCACATAACGAAGAAGGCTGAAATAAAAAATCCATGAAGAAAATTTTAATTATTCATCAATCAAATTCAAAACAAAAATAAGAAGAAAATATAGAAGTAGAAAAATTGCACATATTTTTCTAATAAAATTTGATCAAATTACTACTTAAATAGAATAGCAGACATTCTTTTTATAAATAAGATAAAATTTTAATTGATTTAAAAGTGTTAAATATTATGACTTCTTACCTGAATAAAATATTTTTTTTCTTTTCATGCATGTGTTTTTCAAAAGAAAAAAAATTTGATTCCTACAATTCTTTCCTTAAAAGGTTGAGTAGAAATCTTTTTCTTTTACGCGAAATCTTTTTCTTTTACACGTATTTTTTTTAACAATCAATTTTGGTACTTAATTTTTTTTTCTTTTTATGGATAGTTTTTCCCTAAAAATTTGCATAGGGCTCCTAATAAAAAATTTTGTACATTAGATTAATTTCTTTTAGGTATTATATTCTTCCTTTTCTTTTTGTATCCTAAATATATGAATAATAATTTAATGATAATTATTTGAAAAAAAAAAAAGAAGACGATTTTGTTTATTACAAGATGTTTTAATGAAGGGCAAAAAGTTCAAATCACTTTTCTAACGAAGAAGGCCAGAAAACCTTAAAGAATCCACGAAGAAAATTTTAATTATTCATTAATCAAAATCAAAATAAAAATAAGAAGAAAATATAGAAGTAGAAGAAATAGTTTTCTAGTAAAATTTGATCAAATAACTACTTAAATAGAATTATAGACATTCTTTTCATAAATAAAGTAAAATTTTAATTGATTTAAAAGTGTTAAATATTATAATTTTTACCTGAATAAAAGATTTTTTTCTTTCCATGCATATGTTTTTTTTTTTAGAATTTTGATTCCTACAATTCTTTTCTTAAAAAGTTAAGTAGGAATCTTTTTCTTTTACATGCGTTTTTTTAACAATCTATTTTGGTACTTAAATATATTTTTTCCTTTTCATGGATAGTTATTCCCTAAAAATTTGCTTAGGATTCCTAATAAAAAATTTTGTACATTAGATTAATTTCTTTTAGGTATGAGATTCCTCCTTTTTTTAAATCCTAAATATTTGCATAGTAATTTATTGATATTTTTTTTAAAAAAAAAAAGGTGAAAAGATGATTTTATCTATCACAAGATGTTTTAATGAAAGATAAAAAGTTCAAATCACTTTTCGTTCTTCACTTCTAATATTATATATTTATATATATATACAAGTTTAGGTGTACGCGCCTCGCCCGTGCACCTCACTTTATTGAGTTCAAATGTTAGGATATTTATTTAAATAATAAAGATGAATACAATAATTAAATTCAACATCTTTTGGAGAATTTATTTAATTAAACCTAACCTTTACCAAAAAAAATTTTCAAAATCAATCGACATCCATCTACCACCTGTAAATTACAACAAAACAATACGATAATAGAGACATCAAAACAATATAATTAAATCTAACCTTTACACAAAAAATTTCTCAAAGTTGTCTGACACTCATCTGCCACCTGTAAATTATAACAAAATAATACGACAATAGAGATATCAAAATATTACAACTAAACTTTACCTTTACGCCAAAAAAATTCTCAAAACATAGATATAAAAACAATACAATTAAACCTAACCTTTACCTAAAAAATTCTCAAAGCCGACCGACATTTATCTATTACATGTAAATTCATTTACGACCTATAAACTACAATAAAATAATACAATAGTGATCACAAAACTTAAGTTTTGATGAAATAATTATTGTCTGGACAAAAAATTTGACACTAAAAAATGACTTGAATGAAAGCAAAGAATATATATACACACACGTTGAATTCAATTATGTTGACAAAAATAGTGAGAAGTTGAGGGTTAGAAAATTAAGCATCTATTAATTTAGACATGCAACCGAATCAAGTTAATGAGCATCAATCATATTTTCTCATTAAGTAAATCAGTTTCTTCTCTAATTTAACGTCCATCTTAATATTTATAGAAATATTTTAGGAGTATTTAAAGAAAGATCTGGCTACCAAAATTTTAATCGACTTGCCCTAAAATAACTTAAAATACAACTATAATTTTATTTAATAGTTATATAACTTTGCTAATGTGAACTTATTGTCTTACAATTATAACGTGACTTAGCTGTCTTTTAAAATTTTATTAAATAGTTAGTTAATTACAATTTTAACTTAAAGGAAATCCTAATGTGATGTTGCTATCTTTTTTCCTTACAAATTTGATGTATTACGTAGTTTTATGGTATAGAATTCAAATAAGAAAAAGTTTAATTTACTAAATTTAAATGAATTCAAACAATTGAAGATTTTATCATAAATATATTTAATTAATATTTTAACTCTTAAATATTAAAAAAATAGTGAAAGGACGATATTGTCTATTGCAGAGAGTTTTAATGAAGGACAAAAAGTTCAAATCACTTTTCTAAGGTCTTCATACTTTTAATATATTATATAAATTATAGATATAGATATATATTTCCCTTAATTTCTCTTGAACATCTACAAATTAACAAATATATTATTTCAATTATACAAACTTTTAATTTAAACTAAATAACATTTAGTTTAATATTGAAGATTCTTGTAAATTAAAATAAATCATGTCGGATTTTAGTTGGAACTAAGATTCAATTTCTTTTTATGTTAGTTACTATTTTTTCTAATTTATGGGCATGTTTTTATCGATTAAACTGAAAATCGAATCATTAAAGACTAAAAATCGATAAATCAAAAATCGATAAAAAAATATCTTATTGATTTGATTATTGATTTAGCATATTTACAAATTATAAACCAATAAATCAAATCAATAATACATAAAATCGAAGCAAACCGATCGATGCACACCCTAACCCTAAGTTGAACGAAAAGACTCAGGTGAAAATATATTGTGCAAATTGTCTCATCGAGTCAGAAAAGTAAGGCAGCCTGGGAAAGAATCAATAAATCTTTATTACTCCCTCCAATTCAAATTATCCGTCTCAAATTTTTTAATTTGATTTTCTATTTTTTTTTTTTTTTAATTAATCAAGAAGAGATAATTTTTATTTTCATATTTGCCCTTGGCATTAATTACTTTTTATTCATATTAAAAATGTAAATATCATTTAATAGAAATATTATGATAAACTAGTCATATTATTAATTATTTTTTTTAATCAATGTACCATCTCAATTTGAAGCAGGTCATTTGGGAGGAAGGAAGTAGTAGTTAACAGTCGTTAAGTAACCAACTTATCAAACACGGACTTTACTCCTTTGTTTTTGTCATTTAATTAGTCATTTATTAAGGCGTTAATCCATAGTAGTCAGCCCTTTAAAAGTTGAACTCTTATAAAAAGATATGTAATTATTATCGAAAATAACAAAATGCACCATCTGAATCAAAACATATTTCTTTACAATCTATTTCGTTGTTCGTTTTTATTTGTCATAATTTAATTTGATACACTCATTAAAAAATAATTAATAATATAATTATTTTATTAAATGATGTTTATATTGCGTTGAAATTAATTTGAAGAAAAAATAATTAATAATAAGGATAAAATAGAAAAAAAAGTTGTATATCTCAAAAATGACAACTAAAAGTAGAAATACAATTTGTGACTAAAAGCGAACGGAAGAAATCTTTTCTTGATATCTAAAAAATGAAAAGTAAAAATAGAAATACAATTAAAAATTTGTGATAAATAAAAACAAACGGAAGAAATATTAATTTCATCGAAAAACAAAATGCACCATAAAGCATATTTCTTTATTATCTATTTGCTCTGTATTGTCACATTGTCTATCATTTCAACTTCTGCTTGGCTAACCTTCATAAGCTGCACCCAGTTTCTACCAGCTCTGCCTACATCAACTTTTACATTTTATTTACTTGATTATTTGCTCCATACTTTCCAACTTTATAGCTTATTTTGTTACGCATGTCTGAATTAAAACGCCTTATTCTTTAAACCTCAATAAATTTAAGTATGCCTTTTTAAGGTGGGGGGAGGGAGGAGGGTTAACAATCTTAAAGATATAAATTACATATCCACATTGCTTTTTATGAATAGCCCATTTGCTGTTATATTTTTTAAAAATAAATACAATTTTATAAAGATATACAAGTAAATAATAATAGTAGCTAGCTAATCTTTAATATAGTTTTTTAAAACGATACGAATAATCTCTCCACGTCGAGTATAAATCCTTTTTTATATAAAATTCAAAATGATGGATCTTTTTTTTTTTTCTATATATAAAATTTATTCTTATGAATTAACTTTTAAATATTTCTTTAAACAAAAGAACCTTGAAATCATGAGTGAAATCCCAAATCAATTTTTGTAGAGTTTGGGATTAAAAAATAAGGTTTAAATATCGTTTGGTGTGAGGTATAAGTAATCCAAAAATAAAATAAGAGATTACTTAAATCCCTTGATTGGAGGAATTAATCTATAATAGGATAACTTCTTCCACCATTTTTTCCATAATAATGGAATAACTTATCCCATATACATGATGAGATAAATTATTCCAAATAATTTTAAAATAACTGATCCAAATATTAATTATCTCAGGATAATAATTTCCCAACCAACCGATCCCTAAAATCACATATTTAAATGCTAAGTATGAAATGGCATGTGCATCAAAAAACGTGGCATATACTGGAACAAAAAAACAAACAAGGCGGTTCACGTTTTGCTGTTATGTAATGCAATACTTTTTCCGTTTCATAATAAATGAATTATTGAATTTTGATACACATATTAAGAAAAATAAAATAAAGATACTTTCTCCATTTCATATTAGTGGCTTCTATGAACTTGACACACCCATTAAGAAAATATTAATTAAAGGTTTATTTTACCAAATTAATCTTATTAATCATATTTTAAAAATATAAATTTGAGTAAATACATTTTATTTAGTCATTTAATATTGAGGATAGTATTGGAAGACATAAAAAATACTCTTAATTTTATCAAAGAAACAAGTAAATTGAAACAAATATTTTTAATAAGAATCCAACTAAAATGAAACGAAGAAAGTATAAATTTATCATGTTTCTCTATTTTACCTTTTTCAAATTTCAAAATCTTAATAATAATATATCGCTCCTCATGTATATTTAATGAAGGATAGAGTTAAAAAAAAAAAATTCTACATTAAATTGTGAACCATTCATTAAACACTAAAAATACTTAATAATTCATTTATTATGGAACAATTTACTTACGATTGAACGGAGGTACGGAGGGAATATAAAGCTTCAAATGTCAGATTACATGGTTCTTGAAACTAAATAGAATTAGTCTCTGATACATTACAACAAACGAAAAATACAAATAACGCAATTCATGATATCCTTCAGAAGAAACATTAATCTAATTCAGAACAAATTAAATTAAAAAATTAAAGAAAACAGTATAGAACATCTTTACAAAATGACTAAAACTGATGGTCATTTCAATTTTTGATCTCACCTTGCTGAAATGCATGATAAGTTTGTATATAATAAATCCATCTGATTCGGCCCTTCTCCATCTTGGTGGGAGCTTATTGCACCGGGCTGCCCTTTGGTCTCACCTCTCCACTCTTCCTTTCTTAAGGGGGAAAATAGGTGGTGTTGCATTGTTTTTCCCTTGTGTACAAATTGGCACATTAATCAAAGGTCTTACTCTTATAGTTGCTGATTTTGATCTCTCCAATCTTTTCTTTATCTTGTCCACCACATGCTTCTCTTTGCTTTCATCTGTTGTCGAATTTTCAGGATTCGAGCTTGAAGAAGAAGAAGAAGAGGAAGAAGGTGACAAAGAGGAAGGCCTCTGTTTTTGCTTTTTCAGTCTCAATAACTCTTTCCATAAAACAGTGCATGTTGGTGGCCTAGGAGATGGGTCTTCATCAATAAACCAATTCACTTGCCTACTCTGATCATCTTTACTAATACCCTGTTTTTTATTCACTTGCTCCGTTTCAAGATGCTTTGTTTTGAGGCTAATCTTGTTCAGTTTTTCGACATGGTGGATTTGCCAATAGGGAAGTAATTTGCCTTCAAATATTAGCTCATCGGCTGTTGTCATGTTTCCACTTGTAAAATTGCTGGATAAGAACTCAAATTCTGCTGTCTGAAGCTCTTTTTCCCGGCTTTTCTCTGATTGAGAATTTGGAGTAATGGATATGAAGTTTTCGTCATCAAGAAAGTCTGCAGAGAAGGAAATTCGGGGACTTGAGTTTGGATCAAGAGATGTGGATGCAGAATCTAAGGACACCATTTTAGTTGTATGAGTAAACAAGGAAGAGAAAATGGGAGTTGGCTAAAGGTAAGTACAAGAATAGTTTTGTTTTATAAGGGGAGGAAAGTGGGAAGGGTGCAGAGTAAAAAATATATATCAAATGGGAATTGATCTATGCTCATTAGCTTGGTACTTCTTATTTAATCAAGTGTACGTTGGATCAATTCAAAATAATATACACGTAAAATCTCTAATTTGGCGAAAAGATCATGACTTCGCGAACATTATAAATTGCCCTACAAATATGTCCTTTTGCAGGTACGGGGCTAAAAGGTAACATAGGGATTTGGTCGAACAACTAAAATAGGATTTGGTCCAACTCAATAATCTTAGTTCAGAGTCTTTATTTATATTAAGAAAACAATCAAATATATACGAATTGAAATTTGGAACTTACTAACACTTGGTGTTACTGCACTAAAATTTAGAATTCATGAAGTTTAAGTTTTTGCTATGTGTGGTATAGAACTTTTGAACTCTTTTGAAGGGTTCTTTGGTATGTGCTAGAGGTAAATAATTGGACGGTGAGAGTATATATATTTAAACTAAATGGTCTGGCGAAGCAGAAACAAATAAGCTATTTGCTGTCTTTTAAAAAAATATTGATAATAATGCACATGCATGGACAACTTTGGTGAGAAAAGAGAGCTTTTCCAACAGTAACATGGAATCTTATTATTTTCTAAAGGATTCAATTATAATAAACATACAAGACAATAAAGTTATTCTTCAAGAAAAATATTCCTTTGAATTTTCATTTCCTTTTCTTTTGGACTTCCTTTCTTCTTTCAACTAGTTGTAAAGAGTTTTCATCTCTCGCGTTTAGGGTGTCTAGCTTACCACAAGAATATAGTTAATCGTGTCAAGCTGACGATTATAAGAGATTAGGATTCAAATCCCAATAGATGATGTGATGCCAAGCACAAAACTCTGTGAGTTGGAATAGAAAATGTGGTCTTGGCGTTGATGACAGTGATGTTGTTTTTCTTAGAGTTTAGTAAAATCTATATATTTTTTTAATAATAATTTTAAATATATGTTTAAATTAACATGTTAATAATCAAATGAATTTTAAGTTTTGTATTTATTATAATTTTGAAATTTTAACAATAAGTTCAGCCCAATTTATTAACAATAAAAAATGAAGTTTAAACTATTTTCTTGAAAAATTAAAAAAAATCAAATTTTAAGAACTTAAACACAAGTTCAAACCAACTTATCAACTGTCAAAATGAAGTTTCAAAAACTTCACACACAAGTTCAAATCATTGAAGAACTATCAATATTAAGTTTATTTCTTTTTTTTTTAAAAAAAAAATACTAAAACCAACCTTAAGAAAAAAAAAATGAAACAAAAAGATTCAAATCTATCGAATTTACGATGTATCCTTAAGAAAATTATTCCTCTCAATTACCTTAGCTTATGAAATATCTCCTCCCAGAATAACATAAATCACTTCGACAGAATAGCGGTACCTCATATTCTGTCGAACTACGAACGTACTTAGCGGTAGCAAATTGCACTAAAAAAATTTTCAAGAAAGAGGAGTATTTTTTTCTTCAAAATTTCCATATCTATACCTAAGGAAAAATTCAAGTATTTATAGTTATCAAGGTGTTGCTTCATGAAAAGAAACAATGATTCAGAAAGATGCATCCTTTATAAAGGTGCAACTCTTCAGAAAAAGATGTAACTTTTTGAAAAAAATCACAGCCCATTGGAAAGGTCATAACAATCCAAACCGAAAATGTGCTTATTCAAATTGCATCCTTTCTATTGAAAATTTTTTATTCATTTTTCATTTACACCTCTTAAAAACCCAACAAGTATTGTGTAACTGCTAAAATTATTGTCATGTAGCCAGTATACCACATGCTTAATCCATGAAAACAGTTTCTTATAGAAATATAAGGTTAGACTATATTAAAATAAAGTGTTATAATTTGATTTTCTTCAAAGAATGCTCATAATGAAAGTTTTAGTACATCATACTATCACTATTTCACAATTATTAGTACATACCCGATAAAATAGTCCAGATCTGTATAAATAATTCGGCGAATATATCAACATTAATACTAGCTACTATAAAGTTGGAGCAGTTAATTAGTAGTGTCAATTAATGAGAAAAACACATGTTTATCAGTTTGACTCTACATAACTGCTAGCAGAACTCATAATGACATTGGAGAAGTCACAGGCATGTGGTCACATGAGGCTAATGTTCAAACCATGTGATCGTTCACTTCCCAACAAAATCAAACAGAGCATGCAGATCTTTGCTCTTCCCAAACTCCCTTTAAAAGGGCCTCCTAATAATAAGCTGGTTTCTAACGTACTTTTACTCACCTGGAAAGGGATAAAAGGAAATTTTGGTACACTATAAAATTTTTGCTATGCACAGAAATTAGGAAAAAGCTGAACAATTACATGAAAGGGCTCATTAAAGACAAATAAAACTTTCTATTCGACATTTACATCGGTATGATAGATGAGTGATAATATTGCATATAAATTTTTATTGTCTAGTTATAATTAATTAATTTTTTTATTTTAATTTATGTAACACATTATATATATATATATTTTTAAAAAAGCTTAATTGTTTTCATACTTACATCAACTGTGAGTAAATATTTTCTGAGATAATTGTCGATATTGAGTGCATTTTGTACGAAGGAAAACATTTTCTCAAAAATGTTTTCTAATTTTTTCATATTTGATTGGCTTAAATGTTTTAAAAAAATATTTCCAAATCAACTTATTTTTCTCAAATTTAAGAAAAATGACTTTCCTTCAAAAAGTAAAGTAAGAAAAATATTTTTCAAAACCTTATTTCAACCTCACTCTCAAGTTGAAATTTTATAGAACTTTCAAAATCACCCCTACTGCCCCACTCCTACCACCCCCATCCAGAAGACTTATTTAATTTTTTTAAAATATTTTAATTTTTTTTCTTACTCATCACCTATCCTGACCCCAATCCCCTACCAACCTCCCCTAAAAAAAATATTTAATTTTTTTTAAAATAGTTCAAACTTTTTTCTTACCTTACCTCATACCCCCCCTCCCCACCAGCCTCCTCCCCTAAAAAACTTAAAATTTTTAAGTAATTTTAATCTTTTTCTTACTCCATCCTCACACCCCTAACTCGAGCCCCACCCCTTACTAGCCGGCCCCTTCCAAAAAAAATAATATATATTTTTTTAATTTCTTACCCCATCTCTACCACCTATTCTGCCCCCCCCCCCAAACCACCTACCAACACCCCTAAAAAAAGATTTTTTTAATTTATATTTTTAAAAAATTTGAAATTTGTTTTCTTACCCCACCCTTATTACCTATTTGTTCTCATTGATTTTTGTATACAAATACTTTTAGAATTTTTTTTTTCTACTTGTATAACAAACACAAGAATATAAAACAACTTATTTTTTTCTTTCATATCGAACACAACCTAAAAAAGTTTTTTTGTGGTCAAAATTATTTTTATAAAAAAGTATTTTCTACTCTTCAGCTATATACTAAAACGTATTTTTTAAAAAATATTTTTTTCATTCACCAATCAAACAATAGAAAATATTTTCAAAAAAATATTTTACACTCATCAACCAAACATAAAAAAATAAGTAATAAATCTACTTCTTTTCCATGAAAATATTTTTTTGGATCATACCAAACACACCCTATCATATCCTGATCCTGGAAAAACTGACATTAAAATTTAGGGGTTGATATTCGGTTTGTCGATTTGGTTTTTTAATATTGGTTTGATTTTTTTGACTTTCGAATTGACGAAAATGACAATCGTAATCAAACTAAGATAAATTTGATTTGATTCGATTTCTACAAATTTGATTCGATTATTTTGAATTTTTATTTTGATTTTGAAGATTAAAGTAGCGAACCTTCCTTTGTCATGACTAGTTTTAAAATGTTGTACATCTATATCAATTCCTCATGAAATACCAATCAAACATGTTGATGATACAGGCATGTTGATGATACAAACACCTTAAGCAGCTCGGGTGTTGCTTATTATGTAAGACTTAAGAGAATATGGAAAGCAACAATACCACAAGAATATGAAAAGTTGTTGTTGCTCCCAATGTTATCTATCAAATCACAGTACTATAAGTCTACGACTATAACTTTTAATAATCGCCACAACAATACCACAAGACATGAATTTAGAAACATAAATCGAAAGATTAGGGTTACACACACACACACACACACATATATGGTTACATATTATATATATATACTGAATATATTTATATATATATATATATATAATAAAAATATATATTATTTATATAATTCTATTTTTTTTTCGATATTACCAATTTTTTTGAAAAAATTGAAAAGCAAACAGTTTAACTGAATTTCTAAAATTTGAAACCGAAACCAATTCGAAAAATCAAAAAATTGAAATAAAAATTAGTTTTCGATTTGATTTTTTAATGTTTTCGATTTGAACTAAAATATGCCATCCCTAATTAAGATTAGTATTTTGGAACATTCGTATCTAATCAAGACAACTAATAATGAACATAGCTAGGGTATAATTCTACACACTACGGATCGGATCGGGATCCCCTCTAGTGAAATTACCTCTAGTTTCTTTTAGTACAGGTCTTAGATCATGCCACATAGTCCAAAAGAAATTCAAAGGTTGCAATTTGTTGCTTTCGAATTTTAAAGAAGCGTCGCTAAGTTACCACCTAGCAAATAGCCTCAACTTTATCTTTGCAACTTTTTTCATCACAGGATCTATATCTGCTTATTTCTTTCATATTGACTGATTTATTTTTCTTGTCTCCTAACTCCCAAGAGCCAATGATGATATGATACGGTTCAAATGATCACCTTTGCTTTTGATGATATCATTCGAAGTCAGTACGTGGGACATCAAGCTTTGGTCGCATTGAGGACACGGGATCCTACATGGAGGGACTGATTTGAGTACACCAAAGAGCAATCCCGCATGTGGAAGATTGCTTTGAGCATTGAACATTGAGGACTCATGGTTTTGGGCCCTTCATTAAGGGTATTTTGGTCTCTTAGCCTTGTCCAAGTAATACTCCATGGCCGCCCCACCTCATTAAAGGTATTGGAGTCATGTTGTTTTCCATTATGTAATAAGGCTATATATAGTCTCTTTTAGGTCTTTTCTCTTTATTTTTTCAATGATGAATATGTGAAAGACTTCTTCTTTCTTTGAGAGTGTAACACCCTTAGTGCCGGGCTTGAAAAAACCATTAGTGTAGGGCTTGGAAAAACCATTATTGATCTTTGCTTAGAAACGATGATTGTAAGGTGGAGTTGATTCCCTTAGCGGTCACCGTAAGAAATTGGTTTTTGTTATTGCGAGTTTGAGGGTTTTATCATTTAATACACGGTTTGGTTCTTCTTTCTTCGTAACTTCTTATGTTAGCTTATCTATCCTTTTATCTTATTGCATTTGTGTGTTTGTGTCTTATCTTCTTATTCTCAAATTCTTTATGTTGCTGCCCGTGCTTGTTTTGTATCTTGTTCTTGATTTTCTCTTGTTGTTCTTGGATAGTTTGTTTTTAGTATCATGTCCCTTGTCATTTGGTATTAGAGAAAAGATTGATTTTGTTCCTACGGAATCAATCTTGGGCTTGTTAACTCAAAAATCACAAAAAAAAGAGTTGGGAAACCAAAAATCCAAAAAGAAATATTCTATCCCATTTTCGGTGTCTAGGCCGAAATTTGTATCTTAGATTTAGGAGATTTTTTATATGTTTTGGTTGTTTCTAGTGTTAGCTCTATCTTCACTAACACTAAAAGAGTCAAGATCTGAATTTTGAGCCATTTCTGAGTTGTTCTTGAACTTTGATGGTTGTTGTTTTTTAAGGATTGATGGCTTAAAAGTGTGTTGTTAATGTTTGTTATTGAGGATATGGGTTTGAAATGTTTTGTTGTTTCTGTTCAACATAAGCTAAAAGAAGCAAAAATCATTCAATTTGGAGCTCATTTTGGTTAGTTTCCATTCTTGAGTGTTCTTGTTGTTCTTCTTGTATTGTTGAGCAAGAACATTCAAAAGGGAGTGGTTTGATCTAAAAGGGTGAAGAAAAGATTGTGTTTTTGTCCTTGTCTTGAGAGACACAATACCAAGACATCCAAAAAGAAAAGGGGACAAAAGGACTATCAAAAGTCTTGTTTACCAAAGGGAGTAAGAGCTTATTCCAAGCCTAACAAAAGAGGAAAGAGCCAACAACCTTTCAAAAAGATGTCTTGCCAAAAGGGTGCAAGGAAGTCAAACCTTATTGAAATTAAAAAAAAAAGAGAGGCTCCAACTCTTGTTGTTTCCCTCCCAAAGCTGATTCTCACCATTCCAAATTGAAATTTGACCAATCCAAATTGCAAGCTGCCACATCACCCAATTGCCACATCATTAATATGCCACATCATCACCCTCCAAAAACAACCTTAGGCTCAAAATTTAAGATTTTTAAGTTTATTTTCTTTATTTTCTTAGTTTTATTTCTTGAGTCTAGTACTAATTAGCAACTAGTAATCACCTACTAGATTGTGAATTAGTTGATTGAGTTTGCTTTTTTTCCATATTTTTGTTCTTTGTGTGCTTTTCTCATTTTGATTTGTTGAACTTCTTTGTTTCAAGTTTGTAAGTAGAATTTTCTATTTTGTGTCTTGAGTCGATCAAACAAGAATCTATTCCGGTCGCTATGTAGTGATTGACATCTTATTGACTACGGGAGTATAAGAAACTTTTAATATTCGCCGCTTTGATTATGAGAATCACAAAGGTGAGTGTATATGAATGTTGGAGAAGAGCTTTAACTACTAATCTTGTTTGTCCTTTTTGTAGGTTTAAAAGGTGATATAAGGGGAACATGTCTTTGATAGCCGGGGATTATTATGACTACAACATGGGAGAATATGATTATAGTGAGGGATTTTATGGCTACGAAGTTGAGGGAGATTGTGGGGTCTATGAATAGTCATGATCAAAACTTGGGCAGATTTGAGGGTTACGGTTTTAGGAGAGAAAATAAGGAGAATGAAGTGCCTAGCTTTTGTGAGGAATATGGAGATGATGTAGGACGTCGTGATGGTTCTTGTGATAAAGTTGGGGCATGTGAGAAGTCTTACACTTTCCACTTCGAACCTAGATTTGGTGTTAGGTATAACTCTTTCATTCACAAAGCTTATGAGAGATATGATGAGAGTACATATGAGGAGTGTGAAAATTCATTTTCTTTACCTTGTAGTACTTTTTATCAAGATTGACATGGTGTAAATGGTTATCCTAGCTATAGTAGAGGTTGTCCCACGAGAAGAAGAGGATATGTATCTCTAATACCAATGGGTAATCATGTGCCTTACAATGTTGATCCGAGAAGGAGTGTACACTCTGGAAAGGTGACCATTTGTGGGATACCGAGCTGCCTCGTTGTGTTAAATGATAGGTACTATAGAAACTATATCCTTCCATCCATGGTTGATTACTTGGAATTATTTTGAGAGCCTTTACTTGTTCCATACTTCTTAGACGGATTCAAGGTTACCAAGAGGGTAAAAATTGTCTTCTCCCAATTTAATTACTATGAGGAGGTGTGCTGTGATCTTTTTCCTATAAACTACGGTCATGTGATCTTGGGTGTTGATTGTTTTGCATAACATAAAGTTCAAATATGCAAAATTGGCCTAATGTTGTAAGAGACCAATAGGGAATTCCCTCATGACGTATATTCTGTCTGGGCCACAAAGAGAAGTGCTCGCCTACTCCAATCCGAGTGATGATGATAGACAAAATATTAAGAAGAGTAAGGGTGTGCAAGGTGGTAATTCAAGAGAGGAAAAAAGAAAGGTTGTGTGGAGCGAAGTGAGGGGATTGCCACCAAATCGAGCTAATGTTGTTTGTCCTTCTATTTCTAAGGATATTTGTGTAGGTACCTACATGGAAAGTGAAGGAGAGCAATGACAAAGTGAAGTTGCTGCCCAAGCTTGTGGAGTACCTTCACAACACGGTAAAGGAGAGTCTACTCAAGAACTTCAAGGTAAAATAGCTAACTCTTACACTTTTGTGCATGTGAATGATAATTGTGTGGCTAGTAGCCCATTGAGTGTGAGTAGTATCTTACTTACTTGTGAGTCTAATGATTCTTTACCTCTTGTTGATGATGTACGTGTTGTGAGTGTGGATATACTAGTTGATCCTATTGATGACCAAATTGACTCTTCTTGTAAGATCAATTTATGTCTACCTAGTGTTGAAGCCTATATAGTGAACGAAAGTACATCGTCTTGTATAATTGGTGTTAATCAACTTATTTGTGAAAATTGTCCACCACTTGAGTATGTGTGTAATGTAATTAATAGAGCACAAGTGAGTAAAGTACTTAAAAATTTTGGTCAACAAAATAGGAGTGAACCCGAGAGCTATTCTTGGAATAATCTTGTACTTAAAACCTCTTTCAAACTTGATATTGATCTTTTAGACAGTGAAGAACTTTCTTGTTCCAAATCTTCCCGTGAGATAGATCATGCTCTCTTTAGGTATAATGTCTTATTTGAAGATTATGTACACACTTTTAAGGAACCTAGTGGAGAAAATAATGGTATAGATTGCCTTAAAGTCTATAGCCGATATGCTAATCCACTATGGTATGACAACATTCCTCCTAAAGATGGAAATCTCTTTTTGAAAGATGATAGTACTCTTAAGGGTAAGGAATGTGTAGTCTTTCTTGAAAACCCAAGGGCAAAGGTGTCATTGACTCCTTGGGGTAATGTTTCTAAATGTGCATCCTTGCTTGACATACTTGTGTTTGAGTTACGTGAATATAAACTTGTGGATGCCGAGTTATTTATTTATTTGCAAGAAGGAAAGTGTATGTGCTTAATTGGTTTGTCTTCATTCGTGTATGTCTCTACACTTGATTCCTTCCTATACTACCTCTTTACCTATGATGACATCTATACTAGTTTTGAATTTGTTTTATGTAGAGGTAGGAAATTTGTTGGTAAGTCCACTTGTGTAAGTAATAGTGCTATATGGATCTCATGGACTTTAGAACCAGTTGAATCACCACCCTTGGTATGGTCTCTTGAAGATATAAAAGGCAATTGTGTCTTACGGCTCATGATCCTAATTCTACCTTTTGGACCGAGTGATGCCATTAAGACCCTTGTAACTTCCTTATCTCTTGGTGATTCCCGTAACCAAATCCTTTATTCATTTTTCATTGATCATTTAGTATTTAGTTCAAAGGATACTTGGTTATATTTTAAATATGTGCAACTTTTTCATGTTGAGATGATTTGTTGTGCTAACCCTAACCCTCATGCCATGAAGAGTTTGTATTCATTTGTCATTTCTTCGATTTTGCAAGGTTTGGATTCGAGGTTGAATCCTTTTCAAGAAGGGAGGGATAATATGGGTCAAATGGCTGCCTTAGCTTTCGATGACATTATTCAAAGTCAGTATGTGGGGCATCAAGTTTTGGTTGCATTGAGGACACAGGATCCTACATGGAGGGGCCGATTTGAGTACACCAAAGAGTAATCCCTTGTGTGGAAGATTGCTTGGAGCATTGAATATTGAGTACTCACAGTTTTGGGCCCTTAATTAAGGGCATTTTGGTCACTTAGCCTTGTCCAAGTAACACTCCATGGACGCCCCACCTCATTAAGGGTATTGGAATCATTTTATCTTCCATTATGTAATAAGGCTATATATAGTCTCTTTTATGTCTTTTCTCTTTAGTTTTTAAATGATGAATATGTGAAAGACTTCTTCTCTCTTTGAGAGTGTAACACCCTTAGTGTAGGGGTTGGAAAAGACATTAGTGTAGGGCTTGGAAAATGCATTATTGATCTTTGCTTAGAAACGGTGGTTATAAGGTGGAGTTGATTCTCTTAGCGGTCACCGTAAGAAGATTGGTGTTTTTTGTTGCGATATTAAGGGTCTTATCGTTTAATACACGGTTTGGTTCTTCTTTCTTCGTAACTTCTTGTGTCATCTTATCTATCCTTTTATCTTATTGCGTTTGTGTGTTTGTGTCTTATCTTCTTATTCTCGAATTCTTTGTGTTGCTGCTCGTGCTTGTTTTGTATCTTGTTCTTGATTTTCTCTTGTTGTTCTTGGCTGGTTTGTTTTTAGTATCGTGTCCCATATCATGATAATGATGCTGCCACTTCCATTCTCTGTTCTTATAAACAGAAAAAAATTAGAAAATACTTTTGTTTTCCTTTTTAAAAGAAAAATACATCATTTCCCTCCTCAATTTGTCATCATAACTTACTATAAATCCTAAACTACATGGAAAATTATGTACCTCCTATAGACACATAATTTTGTCCCTTCTAAAAGTGAACTTTCACTATTCACCCTCTCCTTACCATGTACCTTACCCCCATGTGATGATCCCTTCACTAAAGGACAAAAATAATAAAATTCCCAATAAATTAACACCCACCCCAATCAAATTTAACCACCTCACCTTATCCTAACCACTCATACTCCTACCTATCTCACTACCCTAATACCCAACCCCCTACACCCTATACCCTTAGACTTCCTACCCCACTCATATTTTTCCTATTTTTTCCTTAATAGAATGCACCACCAATCTATATACACAGATTCATCATAAAAAGGGGGGGATTCCATTTTCTTTTCTTCTCCACAGAATACACACACACCTACAGGGGGGAGCAAAATCGAGAAAGGGGAACACCTACACACTAAACTCTCACAATATTTACAAACACACAGAATACATATACACTCACTGACATTACTGTAAGACCTCATACTTTTTCTAGATTAATTTCGCTCCTAGAATGACAAAGATTAGCTTCAAAAATGAATATTTTCTTATGCATGTGAAATTTTCTAGATTTAAATTTTCCGTTGTGTGGGAAACTGAATAAGCTTTCCATCGATACCAATTTCGCCAAATCCGACACTCAGTTAAGAAGTTAAGGCATTTTTAGTAAAACAGTGTGCCAACTGGGCAGTCACCGCGTCGAGGTGAAGGACAATTTCATAATTGTCACATTTCAGTGGACCATCACGATTAGCTCACATCATGGTGGCGTGCGATTTTCCATTTGTCACATTCCAGTAGACCAATGTTATCTTACCGCATCACGTTGGTGGCCAAAATGGCATTCCAATAGAGTATCACGATGGTGGCGCATCGCGGAGAACTTCCAGTTCCCACTCGTCATTTTCTAGTGAGCCACCGCGATAGTGGAGCATCGAGGTGGCCTGCCAAATCGGAAAAATTTTGCTTTTCTAATTCCAAATAAAATTAAAAAGGGGTATTATGGTCAAATTCCAAACTCCTAATCCGTCCAAAATATGAGATTAAACCCATTCTAAGCACTTTATGTTCATTATTCATCAATTCTCTCTCAAAGAAAAACCCTAGATCTCTAAATCTTTTTCTCTAAGAAAGCAAATTCCACCATTATTTCTCCAAGAAAGCTCTAAATTGAGGATTCCCAAGACAAGATAATCAAGAACTCATCTTCAAGAACCGAAATAGGAATCAATAATTCAAGTTTCTTTATCTAATCACCAATCAAGGTATTTGGGGTTTACGAACAATGATTCTCTTTCATCCCTGTGCCTAAAACCAAGTTTTTATATCAATTCATATGATTTTGAATGATTATACATGAGATTTGAATTAGGGTTCATACCCATTATTGCTAATTGTAAGATTATGAGTTTTCAAGTGATTTTAGAAGTTGAATTGCCTGTTTACCTTCATATTTTCATGCCTATTACAGTAATTTTCAAATTTTGAGATGAATTATCATTATTTTCACTATCAAGCATGATTATTATGATATTTTGACATGAACTTGATGCATGGGCTATTAAGCCCAAGTTTATATGTTGATATTTTAAGAAAGATGATGCTTTAAGCATCTTATGATCAGATTATTTACAGATTCTCAATAAATCTTTGATTTTTTGATCCTCAGATAAGTTTTGGAATCTACTTTACAGATTTATTACCGATTTCTAAAACTCAGAATAACTTTACTACAGATTATTTCAGATAAATGCATAATTGGTTTTATAATAAACCCTTATGCTAGTATGCGTAATTGGTTTTATAATAAACCCTTATGATAGTTTTAAAGTGGATTTCCAATAGAATAAGCATAGATTAAAGGGGGTAGATTTAGCAACGAGTGGAAAGTGTGGGATTAGCGTGCCCTATCTTCCACAGAACTATGTAGATAATGTAGGTACAGATTATCAGATTATTTCCACTTCTATGTGGATGACAGTTATAGATGTAATCACTTAGCTCAGGTTATACTCCTTGGCAAGAGTACGACACCTCTCCCTATCATGAGTTTTCCTCATAGGGGAACAAGATGTTGGACTCCATGTTAGCTTACATGGTTTATGTCGGTTAGAAGAACCTCCCTTACAGATAAGCTTCAGATAAAGTATTTTTCCTAATAATAAAGACTTTTAGAAAAGAATAAAAGAAAAGATTTTAGAAAACTAAGTGTAAAGGCTCACGAATTTATTCAGATTATGATTTACAGAGAGATATTAGTTATAGATTTTAGCTTTCAGATTTCAGATATAGGAGTGAGTCCTTTTACACTTAGACAATATGATTTATAGACAGATCACTAGCACAACCCTTAGAAATAAATATTATGGCTCACTACATTTTTAAAGTATGATTTTGTTCTCATGATTATGATTCTCAGCTTTCAGATATTCCAAATTATGTGAGTCATTTACATTTATCATGCATTGTTTTATAAATTATGATGATGAGATGATGTTTTACTTATGTATTTCACCCCATATACTCAGTACATCATCAAAGTACCGGTCTATATATACGTTTATATGCTACATTATCTCATAATGTAGGTTCAAGTGCTCAGTATCAGTAGCGTGAGTAGTTCGACCATCTCCATCTATATTCGACAGTTGGTGAGTCCTCATAGTTCGAAGACTTATTAATTCAAATTTTGTAGTTTATTAGTCTATATGATTTAGTATTTCTTTTTAGACAGTTTGAGTTAGCTGGGGGTCTGTCCCAGTGATTTTCTAGTTATTAGCAGTAGAGGCTTATCAGACTGCAAGATTTGATTCAGACTTACAGTATTTGGTTTTCAAAGATTATATTCAGATTATTCTTATCCATTTTAGACATTTTCCGCATTCAGTATGTATTTTATGTCTAATTTTCTTTATATGAGATTCACACCTTGTATAAGGCAAATAGGGTTACCTTAAGGCTACTCATAGTCTTGAGCACCGTGTGATGTCTCGATACCAGGTTTTGGGGAGTTACAAACTTGGTATCAGAGCATAAGATTTTTAAGAGTCGTAGGGAGTCAGACAAGCCATGTTACGTAGAGTCTTGTCATGAGTGTGAAGTGCACCATATTTATGAGCAAGAGGCTATGGGACGTTCTTAGGAAATCATCTCTTTCTTTTATGATCTATCGTGCTTATAGTATCTCTATCTACTTTTAACTCGTGCTCTTACGTGATAGTTAAATATGCCTCCTCGTCAAGATAACGCCTGTAGAAATGATAACCAGCCACCCCAGCCTGCCAATCCTCTGAATGAGAATGTTTCCCATGCTGAGTTTAGGGCTGCCTTTCAGGCGTTGGCCCAGACAGTGACTGCCAATGTTCAGGGCAACCATCAGGCTGTAGTCTCGCTTTAGCAAAATAGTGATTTAGCTGCAGCTAGAATTAGATATTTCATGAGGATGAATCGACCAGAGTTCTTTGGGCCAAAAGCAGGTGAGGACCCACACATTTATTTAGATAAGGTGAAGAAAATCACATAGATTATGTATATTTCTGAGGAGGAGAGTATAGATTTAGCATCCTATAGGTTGAAGGATATAACGTATGATTGGGTGGTTATGTAGAGGAATAGTAGAGGTGAGAATGCAGCTCCCATGAGTTGGCAAGAGTTTCAAAATGTATTTCTAGACAGGTTCTTTTCGCATGAAATAAGAGAAGCTAAGATAGAGGATTTGGTGAATTTGAGATAGGGCTTAATAACAATGAAAGAGTACTGCCTTAAGTTCAATCAGTTGTCTAAGTATGCTCCTGATATGATGGCTGATCCTAGGGCATATATGAGTAAGTTTGTTACTGGAGTATCTAGCTTGGTAGTTAAGGAGTATAGGACTACCATGCTCATTGGAGACATGGATCTTGCTAGATTGATGATTCATGCTCAACAGGTTGAGGCAGAGAAGTTGAATAAAAGAGAGAGGGAAAATAAGAGGGCTAGAACATGGTAGTTTGAATATGGACAGGCTAGGTCTCAAGGGGGAAATCATTTGCAATTTCAGAATTATTCATCTATGCTAGCACCATCTTCAGCTAGTACTTTTACTCCTAGAGATAGACAGGAGCAGTGGGGTAAGTCCTCTATGTCTAGATCTCAGAATAGTGTGTGTGGAAGGCCTAGTTATCCTTTATGTACTAAGTGCAGTAGGAATCACCCTGGTGAGTGTTTGGCTGGAGAGAAGGTTGTTATGGTTGTGGTAAGTTGGGTCATAAAATTAGAGAGTGTCCGCATGCTAAGCAGGGAAACAGAGATGTTCCTCCCCAGACTCAGGATACTAGTGCATTAGATCCTTTAGGTCGCCTAGTCCCTCCTCAGGGTGCATCATCTAGTACCAGTGGCGGTCAGTGCCAGAATTAATTTTATGCTTTACCATCCTGTCAGGAGCAGGAGAATTCACCAGATATTGTTATTGGTATGCTTTATGTTTTTCATCTTGATGTTTACATATTGTTAGGCCCTAGGTCAAGTTTCTCTTATGTGACCCCATTAGTTGCAGTAAATTTTGAAATAAGTCCGGAAAAGATCCCTAAGCCTTTCTTAGTTTCTACCCTAGTAGGTGAGTCAGTTGTTACCAAATAGATCTATAGTAAGTGTCCTATCACTGTCCTTCATAAAATCATGTTAGCAGACTTAATAGAGTTAGATATGGTTGACCTTGATCTTATTCTTGGTATGGATTACCTCCATTCCTATTATGCCTCCATATATTGTCACACCCCAGGTAGTAAAGTTTCAGTTTCCAGATGAACCAGTCTTTGAGTGGAAAGGTAATTCAGTGTCTCCTAAGAGTCATTTCATATCTTATCTTAAAGCCAGAAAGTTGATTTCCAAGGTGTATATCTATCATCTAGTTTGATTCAAAGACACTAAGTCCAAGACTCTAACAGTTCAGTCAGTAAGTATAGTCAATGAGTTTCCTGATATTTTTCCTAAAGATTTGCCAGGGGTACCTCCCGATTGGGAAATAGAATTCAGGATTGACCTTCTCCTAAATACTCAACCTATTTCTATTCCTCTATATCATATGGCTCCTACCGAGCTTAAGGAGTTAAAAGAGCAACTCAAAGATCTTTTAGACAAAGGTTTCGTAAGGCCTAGTGTTTCTCTATAGGGTGCTCCCATCCTATTCGTATGAAAGAAAGATGGTTCTTTGCGAATGTGCATTGACTATTATCAGATAAATAAAGTTACAATCAAAAACAAATATCCTCTTCCTAGAATTGATGACTTATTTGATCAACTCCAAGGCGCAAGTTATTTCTCAAAGATAGACCTTAGATCTGGCTATTATCAGCTTAAAGTAAGGGAATGTAATATTCTAAAGAGAGCTTTCAGAACCCATTATGGTCATTTTGAGTTTCTAGCTATGTTTTTTGGGCTAACAAATTCCCCAACAACCTTCATGGACTTGATGAACAGAGTGTTGAAATAGTATTTAGACATGTTTATCATAGTCTTTATATATGATATTCTTGTCTACTCTCATAGCAAGGATGATCATGCAAACCATCTTAGAATTGTGTTTCAAACTCTTAGAGATCACCATTTGTTCGCCAAATTTAGCAAATATGAATTTTGGCTAAGATCAGTTGCTTTCCTTGGTCATATTATTTCTAGTGAGGATATTAGAGTTGATCCCCAAAAGAAAGAAGCCGTAAGAAATTAGCCTAGACCCATCTCTCTATTAGACATTAGAAGTTTCTTAGGTTTAGCTGGTTATTACAAATGTTTTGTTGAGGGTTTCTCATGTATTACGTCTCCTATGTCTAGATTGACCCAGAAAAAGGTTAAGTTTCATTGGTTAAATTCCCGCGAGAAGAGTTTTCAGGAGTTGAGGACTCGACTTACTTTAGCCCCAGTTTTAGCGTTACATGATGGTACAGATGGTTTTGTTGTTTATTGTGATGCCTCTAAAGTTGGTTTGGGTTGTGTTTTAATGCAGAGAGGTAAGGTTATATCCTATGCCTCTAGACAGCTTAAGCCTCACAAAAGAAATTACCCAACCCATGACCTTGAGTTAGTTACTGTTGTGTTTGCTTTGAAAATTTGGAGACATTATTTGTATAGGGTGCATGTTGATGTGTTTACGGATCACAAAAGTTTGCAGTACGTGTTTACCCAGAGAAAGTTAAATCTTCGGTATAGAAGGTGGTTAGAATTATTGAAAGATTATGATATGAGTGTGTTTTATCATCTGAGCAAGGCCAATGTAGTGGCAGATGCCCTTAGTATATTATCTATGGGCAGTGTTGCTCATGTGGAGAATGATAAAAATGAGTTAGTTCGGGAATCAGTTAGCTAGATTTGGTGTGAGATTAGTTGATTCAACTAAATGGAATGTTTAGGTTCAGAGTAGTTTCGAATCTTCTCTAGTTTCGAAAGTGAAGGAGAAGTAAGATAAGGATCCTAGTTTGGTCAAACTAAAAGAGTTAGTTAAAGACCAAACGGTAGAGGTTTTCTCCCAAGGGGGAGATAGTGTGTTGAGATACCAAAGTAGATTGTGTGTGCCATGTATTGATGATGGCGAAAGCACATGGTGCGCATTATTCCATTCATCCAGGAGCCACCAAGATGTACCGCGACTTGCAGGAAACATATTGGTGGAGTGTTATGAAGAGAGATATAGTAGATTTTGTAGCAAAGTGCACAACTTGTCAACAGGTTAAGGTAGAGCACCAAAGACCTGGTGGTACATTGCAAGAGTTTGGTATCCCCACTTGGAAGTGGGAAGTGGTGAATATGTATTTTGTGACTTGATTACCCCATTCACATCGTTAGCATGATTTGATTTTGGTTATTGTAGACATATTGAATAAGTCAGTGTATTTCTTACCAGTTCACACGTCTTACACAACTGAAGATTATGCCAAGCTGTATATAAGAGAGTTGGTTAGATTGCATGGAGTTCCTTTATCTATCATCTTAGATAGGGGTACTCAGTTTACCTCTCAGTTTTTGAGAGCCTTTTAGAAGGGTCTTGGTACCCAAGTTTATCTTAGTTCAACTTATCATCCGCAGATGGATGATCAGTAGAGAGGACCATTCAGACTCTAGAGGATATATTGAGAGCATATGTTCTTGATTTCAAGGGTAGTTGGGATAACCATTTTCCATTGATCGAATTCGCCTATAATAACAGTTACCATGCTAGTATTTAGATGGCTACGTTTGAGGCTCTTTATGGGCGACAAAGTAGATCACTAGTTGGTTGGTTTGAAGTGGGTGACGCCGCTTTGATTGGGCCAGACATGGTGTTTGAAGCCATGGAGAAAGTTTAGTTGGTTAGAGAAAGATTAAAAGCAGCCCAGAGTCGTCAGAAATCTTATGTAGACGTAAGAAGAAGAGATTTTGAGTTTGAGGTTGATGATCTTGTGTATTTAAAAGTTTCACCCATGAAGGTGGTGAAGAGATTTGGCAAAAAGGGGAAGCTTAGTCCCCGATATATAGGTCCCTTTTGGATTTTGAGTCGTGTTGGGAAGGTGGCATATGAGCTTGAGCTACCTGCAGATTCATCCTCAATTCATCCAGTACTCCATGTGTCCTTGTTGAAGAAGTGCATGGACGATTCAGCCGTTATAGTTCCTCTAGAGAGTACAGATATTCAGAATAGTCTTTCATACGAAGAAGTTCCAGTAGAAATTCTTGATCATTCGATTCGTAGACTAAGGAACAAAGAAGTTCCCTTGGTCAAAGTTCTATGCCGAAATTAGTTCGTTGAGGGTGCTACTTAGGAAGCAGAAATAGACATGCGTACCAAGTATCCTCATCTCTTTTCCACAAACTTAGATTCAGGCAAAAGTAATAGTCTTCCTTCATTCATCTCTTTTCCAGTCTCAGATTCAGCTATATAGTTGTTTCCATGCAAACTCATACACTCACAGCTCAATTCAGTAGATCATTATTCTTGAGATCCTATCATTCAATTTATGTCAGTTGTGCATGGTAGCATATAGTCTCAGATTCCTTAATATTTTTAGCTTGACTAGCCACATTCGAGGACGAATATTCCCAAGAGGGAGATATTGTAATACCCCATATTTTTTCTAGTTTAATTTCGCTCCTAGAATGTCAAAGATTAGCTTAAAAAATTAATATCCTTTTATACATGTGAAATTTTCTAGATTTAAACCTTTCATTGTGTGGGAAATTGAAATAGCTTTCCATCGATACTAATTTTACCCAAATCTAACACTCAGTTAAGAAGTTAGGGCATTTTTAGTAAAGCAGTGTGCCAACTGGGCAGTCACCGCGTCACAGTGAAAGATAATTTCATAATTTTCATATTCCAGTGGACCACCGCGATTAGATCGCATTGCGGTGGTTTCTGATTTCCCATTTATCACATTCCAGTAGACCAACACGATCTTACTGCATCGCGTTGGTGGCCAAAATAGGATTCCAATAGAGTACCACGATGGTGGTGCATCGCGAAAAACTTCCAGTTTTGACTCGTAAGTTTACAGTGAGCCACCACGATAGTGGTGCATCACGGTGGGCTACCAAATCAGAAAATTTTTGCTTTTCTAATTCCGAATAAAATTTAAAAGGGGTATTATGGTCAATTTCCAAACCCCCAATCCGTTCAAAACATAGGATCAAACCCATTCTAAGAACTTTATGCTCATTATTCATCAATTCTCTCTCAAAGAAAACCCTAGATCTCCAAAGCTTCTTCTCCAAGAAAGAAAATTCTACCATTGTTTCTCCAAGAAAGATCTAAATTGAGGATTCCCAAGATAAAGATAATCAAGAACTTATCTTCAAGAACTCAAATAGGAATCAATAATTCAAGTTTCTTCATCTAATCATCAATCAAGGTATGTGGGGTTTATGAACAAGGATCCTCTTTCATCCTTGTGCCCAAAATCAAGTTTTTATATCAAATTCATCTGATTTTGAATGATTATACATGAGATTTGAATTAGGGTTCATACCCATTATTTCTAATTGCAAGATTATGAGTTTTCAAGTGATTTTAGAAGTTGAATTTCATGTTTACCTTTATATTGTCATGTCTATTATAGTAATTTCCAGATTTTAAGATGAATTATAATTGTTTTCATTATCAAGCATGATTATTATGATATTTTGACATGAACTTGATGCAGGAGCTATTAAGCCCAAGTTTATATCTTGATATTTCAAGAAAGATGATGCTTTAAGCATCTTATGATCATATTATTTAAAGATTCTCAATAAAGCTTTGATCTTTTGATCCTCAGATAAGTTTTAGAATCTACTTTATAGATTTATTACAGATTTCAGAAACTCAGAATAGCATTACGATAGATTGAATCAGATAAATGCATAATTGGTTTTATAATAAACCCTTATGCAAGTTTTAAAGTGGATTTCCAACAGAATGAGCGCAGATTAAAGGGTTTAGTATTTAGCACCGAGCGGGATGTATGGAATTAGCATGCCCTATCTTCTATAGAACTATATATCCCACTTCTATGTGGATGACAGTTACAGATGTGATCACTTAGCTCGGTTTATACTCCTTGAAAAGAGTACGAGACCTCTCCCTATCGAGTTTTGTCCCAGTGACTCTCTAGTTATTAGTAGTAGAGGATTTTTAGACTGTTAGATTTGATTCAGACTTATAGTATTTGCTTTTTATAGATTATATTCAGATTATTCTTAGCCATTTCAGACAGTTTCTGCATTCTGTATGTCTTTTATCTCTATATTTCCCTTATATGAGATTCAGACATAGTAGAAGGCAGACAAGGTTAGCTTAAGGCTCTCATAGTCTTGAGCACTGTGTGATATCTTGGAATTAGATTTTAGGCATTACATATACACACTAACCATGTATACAACACATACTCTTACATTTTTTTGTTCACTAACAACGATCCACATGCTGTCATTCTAGAGAAGGTACTTCACGTAACATACACACAACATCATACATGCACCCAGATGTATAAAAAACACACACCACTGGAAATAGTGAGGAATACTGAAGGGAGAGTAATCGTAAAATGGGAGTGAACAATGGAAAACAAAGAGAAATAGGTGAAGTAGAGAAAGAAAAGCGGTGAACAGAGGGACCCAGTCGGCTGTCTTGAGTTTTCCAATGAATTTTTCTCAAAATCAACCACCCTCGCTGGAATCGCCCACCAGGAAACTTCATCAATTGTTGCTTGTTACTGTTAAGGCAAAAATCAGCCAGAAACTTACCAAAAAAATGTCAACAGCCCCCAGATATTGCTGCTCCGGCGAAATCCATCAAAAAATTCCTAAAATCAAAAACTGAGTCTCCAAAGCTCCTGTTTTTCATGGGTTCTGTTTTAGGGTTGCTTGGTTTTTGAGGTTCGATTCCAGTTGATGGGTTCATTATTGAGTTTTGGTTCGAGGTTTTCAATGCAGATTCCATCTCGTTTAATTAAGTAATACTTGAATAAAAGTGGCATTAAGGTCCATTCTTCATCTCATTCTTGATTAATCTTAATTATTTGATATTTTGTGTAGTAAGTTTATTGGTGTGTGAATTTGATTTTTTCATTGATTTTGATATATTTTGTATCATCGTGGTTGATTGTTGATATTGATTGATTGATTGGGTGAATTGGATAATCAAAGGTGTTGGGCTTAATTCTGGGATGATATTGAAAGTAGGCTAATTCATCATTTCATTTGGAATATTTAATTTGTTAGCGTAAATAATTTTGATGTCGTTAAACATGATAGTACCATGATAAGTCAAAATGGATAGGCAAACGGTAGGTTGGGTAAGCAAATTTAGGACTGGTGGTTTGTTGAATGTTTGAATTATGTGGGAGTGGTTCTTTCTACTTTTATCGCACAAAAATTGAAATTGTATTTATTTATCAGGGAATGCCCCGAGGCACATTGTACTTCTTCACCGGGGAATGCCTTAAGTATCATGTATGTAAACAAAGTTCGTGATCAAGGCCCGAGGCATCGAGTAAAGCATAGTTAGGGTAATTAGAATAGTTTAGGTTTTCATTTCAGTATTTTTATTGTAGTTTGTAATAAATTGGATAGAACAATTTTTTTTTTTGAATTTTTGGATTCTTGATTATTTTGGTTTGTTTGTCTTCTTTTTGTGGTTTTGTTTAGTTTATGTATTTTATAGTGTTGCACTAGCCGATATACTCCATGAAGCTACCATGGTCGAACTACGGGATCGAGAGGTGCCTAACACCTTCCCCTCTGTCAACATAATTTCTTAGCCAGAATCTCTATTCGTGGGCCATTTTAAAGAGTCAAACTCATTTTGAAAAAGGATTTTCAAAGGTGACTTGGCACACCAAATTAATGCCAATAATCTTTTTCCAAAATAATTATTTTCTTTTGTCCCTTAATAATAAAAACCCTTTTCAAACTTAAAATCAATTTCTTTTTGGTGAAATAAAAGGGTATGATAGCTGTGACGACTCTGTTAGGGACTTTTCAGCATTCAAGCTTATTTTTTAGTTGTATAATCTTAGTTTGACACTATACGTGTATAAACATTTTGTTAGTTTTATTATTTTTGTTATTGTTTTATTATTATTGGATGCCTACGTGCTTTTTGCGTATAGTCTTTTTTTATGTGTTAACGCTTTATATCTGGCATCAGATGTATTACCCTGAGTCACTTCTTTCGCAATAAGTCTTGAAGTAAACATCGTGTACACGAACTGTAGTTGAGTCACCTTTTTTTAGGAGGGGGAGCCGTTGGACACATAGAGTGGGTGGAAAGCTCTCGCAACTACTATCGATCATACGCTTTCCCAAACAGCCTTTTTAGTGGACCTCAACCTAGGTCAGCCATTAGGTTATGCTTATTTGTATCAAGTTGAGACCTAGTAGGACCCACTTGGTCCTTTATAGGAGACTCACCTTAAAATCATTCTTACGTGCTAATTGTTGCATCTTTAAGGATAAAAGAGTCATTTGATTGACTAATTTGGGGAAAAACATGTGCCAAAATTAAAGGAGCGTGTGCTTAGACAAAGAAAAATAAAAGAAGAAAAAAAAGAGAGACAGAGTTTTGTAGTTATTAGAGTTCTTATGACTTTTGTTTTTCACAATCCAAAAAATCAATTTTTTTTTTACCTTTTGCACTCATTTTCTCAGAAAAACAAAAACATCAAAAAAATTTCTCTTTGTCTCCTTTAGCAGGCATTCATAATTCGAAAATTTAAAAAAGATCATTTTTAATAGAAGCTTTTTATAAAGAAAATTCAAAAAGATGGTAGAAGTTTTGCACATTTCATATAACAAAAATATCAAAAAGATTTTTCTTTCATAGTTGTTAGTGTCAGTTTTATGTTAAGAGTCAAATTGAAAACTCAAAAAGATTTTATTGACGTTGTTTATTATCTGTCTTTGGTCGTGTCTCTCAAGTCAGGGTTCAGTTTGTTATTTAATCCTTAATTGTCCAATCTGGACAAACTATGCACACCTGATTCTTCTTTTTTGGGAGTGATAGACGTAGTCAATCCTTCTAGGTTTCTGTGATATTATTTAAAAAATGCAAAAACATTTTCTTCATTCTTCATTTAGAGTAGATGTTTTATATACATCTTTAAATGAAAACCCCAAAAATATTTTCCTTTAATAGTTTCATTTTCGTATGAAATTAAAAATCAAAAAACCAAAAAGATTTTTCTATGGTAATTATAGGTTTTATTTTGTATAAGAATTTTAAAGATGAAAAATTTAAAAGGATTTTCGTCAATTCTTTTGACAATTTGTTATTTTCTTTTCTTCCTACAGTTTCAAGAAAAAAAAAAGAAAAAAGAAAGAGAGTTTTATTGGTCATTTTTTGGCCAAACTTCACGAACTACGCACACCCGATTCTCCTTTTTTGGGAGTGAAATACGTAGGCTCCCTTTTTGGGTTCGGTGATCTTTTCAAGAAAAAAAAAGAAAATAATTTTGAGAAAGTGTTGAACTTTAACACATTTTCTATCTCTTGTTCAGTTAGTTTAAGGTGGTTGGTTTGTCGCATTCTGGCTGGTCTTCCACATTACACCAAGTCCAAGAAAGAGAGTCATGTCCAGCATGAATATAGAGAGTGACATCATGGATCAGACAAAGAGTCAGGAAAATTAGAGTTTAAAGTAAGAGATTATGAGTTTGAGGCAACACATGATGTAAATGTATCGATCTTGGGAAGTAGGCTACCTCTTCCTCCATTTTCCACTATTGACCCTACAAATACCTTGAGTATTTCACTAAAATTACAAGGTCAGTTTTCTGTTGTTGGTTATGCGCCACAACATGCCTCAGAATTTACTCCAAGCAAAAATTATCCGAATGTTTTCATCACTTATTCTCTAGATCTTCAGTATAAATCTACCACATTGATAGCACCACTTATTATTTCTTCTTCTGTTGTTCAACCCCCTTGAGGCTTCTACCTTGGCTTTTCGTCCAGCAATTTTGCTTCCCTAATTTTCTAGTGAATCGATTTTCAATACTCTTGATGATCACTATTACGCTCTCAAGCCCACATCTATATTAATTGGACCACCAAAATTTCTTACCAAGAAGTCTTACATGGTATAAGAGCAATAAAAAATGGTTGGAAAAATGAAGAGTGCAGAAAATGCTATGAAAAGTTTCCTAGGACTTGCTGGTAAAGAAAATGTTTCATATAAAGACTGGAGCATATCTTCAAGTGTCAACCTTCCTCTAAGATTTGAGATATAAAAAATTGAGGAGCATGATGGACATTTGGGACAATATTGCAATCAATTAAGGAAAATTGAAGAAAAAAACAAGAAATACGTACCTATTGTCGTTTCAGGGGAAAAAAAGAGCTCAAGAGGTCCAACTCAGCAATATTTTCACTCTCAATCTCGAGCTTACACATTAAATCCACATACTCACCTGCAACAAGGTTCTTCTTTTCAAAATCCAAGATATTTCATTCCACTTTCTTAGTATCCTTTGAACAATGCACAGTTGTATGCTCATCCGTCTTCTTATCCATAATGGCATGCACCGGTCCCTCAATATCATCCTCAACCCCCATATATTTACCAAGGAACATCTAATTCTAAGTTTTAACTGAGTTCAGAGTTTGCAAAGAGGAGAAAGTCAAAGGATAATTTTATACCAATTGGGAAATCGTATGCCAGTTTATTCAAGAGACTGAGAGAGTTCGACATGATTACTCCTCTCCTTGGGTGTACTCCTGATCTACATTCAAGAAATTTTGATCCTCATGTATGATGTGCATATCATTCTGATGTTCATGGTCATGGTATTGAAGGTTATAATGCTTTGAAAAGGGAAATAGAAAGGATGATTCAAGAAAAATTTATCGTAATGAAAAATATTGACACTACAAAGGTCACACAGAATCCTTCATCAACGCACAGTAATGCACAATATATGGGAAGCAATGATTTAAGCATGGATATCTAGAACTTATTTATTGAAGAGAATGTGTCTGACAGTGGTGGAAGATCTAGTCATGTTGATACGCAAACCAGTGGCTAAGATGTCAGGCTCAGTAACTGAGAAGTCACTTCTCTCCCTACTAGGAAGAGGTCTAGTAGTGTATTTTGTTTTTTTCTATTAACTAAATTATTTAAGGGTTGTAGTTTGAGATCTATCTTGTTTTGTTCCTTTGTCGTTTATGTTCAAACCCTTCTATCTTTCATTTTAACTAAATGGCGTGTCCCTTTTCCCTTTGTGTTTTAAATATATGTTGTTTGTTTTCTTTCCATAGGTATATTTTATGGTGATTCTAGTGATATGACATGCTGACGGAATTTTCAGCTAGATCTTAAAATTTAATTTAAGCATGAACTTTGAATCAGAGGGCTAAAGTTAGAAAAAAGCATCTGAGAAAATAGGTAGAGTGCTGAGACATTTAGTTACAAGTTGAAGCCTTCTTTGAAAATTAAGGTAATTATTTTGAGAATCATAAGAATAACTTGGTCATCAATGGAAAAAAATGTCACAATTAGGTCAAATAGTGGATGCGCGATCCTATATCAAGAGGAACAAAAAAAAATCAGCTCCAGGAAATCATGAGTCATTCAATATGAGGAATGTACAATAAAAGTGGAGTGGTATGTTGGAAAAATACAAAAGAAGTAGTGACGCACAAACTCAGTTAAAGTAGTGCTATAAAAATGTCACAAATGATCTTCATCTTTCACTTTCATATTGATTGATATGTACTTACATTTTCAAGGATTGATATGAGGAATGCATTTCATTCTGCTATCCAAAAATTGTGTCATCATTTTTTCACCCCGTTTAAGCTTTAGTTCTATTTTATTTAATACCCCTTTTTTTGAATCAAGATAGAGTCAGCAAAGTTTAAAAGAAAAATATCAAGCAAAAAATTAGAGTCAGAAAAGTTTCAAAAAACATAGAAGAAGAAGAGAAAAAAAAAGTATGTCAAAAAGAAAAAAAAGAGTGTCAAGAAAAATAGAGTCAGAAAAAAGTCTCAAAGAGAAAAAGAGTCAATAAAAGAAAAAAAGAGATCAGAATCAAGAAAAAAAATAAGTTGTTGGAACTTCGTGTGAACTGATTCTCCTCTCTCAGGATGAGACACATAGGCTGTCCTACTCTGAGTTCGGTCTAACCAAATAAACAATTTAAAATTGCCTAGTCAAAAAGGACTGGGACATGAGTTAATCTTCGTTATTGGAGTCGATTTCAAAAGTTGTAAGTCCCACCCCACTTCAAGTATTATTCGGGCCTCATGCCATATTTTCTTTCTAACCTTATCCAAAAGCCAAGTTACAACCAAAGAAAGACCTTCAGATCAATCTTTGAGAATGTTAAGTCTAAGCATGCAATGGATATGATGACGCATTTGGGGACTACTTATTTTTCTCAGCATAAGAAATCAGGAGAGAAATAAAGAAATGAGAGAGTCTTATTGGTGAAAACCCTCACAGGCACTGTAAGGCGATGGTAAGTAGAGAGAAATAAAAATGAAATAGTCTTATTGGTTAAATACTCACGGGCACCGCAAGGCGATAGTAAGTAGAAAGAAATAAGAATACAAGAGTCTCATTACCTTGGGGAAATAATGAGCTAAGAGAAAGAAAATGAGAAATACTTGTTGACAAAAACCCTTCAGGGCGTCATTCGCCGAATGAGGTCTCTAAATATAATTGACCTAATAAAGTAACTCAGTTTCAGGGTCATTAACTCAACCACTATAGGTGGAAATTTTGGATGAACAGATCAAACAGCTTCATCCAAAATGCATGTCATAATCATTAGTGTTGGCTGACATTTTTAGATACATTTTTCTTTTCTATATTTCAAATAGGGACATTCATTGTGTTTTCTTTCTTTTCGATATTTTCATTCTTGTTTTCTTGAGTCAGTTATCCAAATGTTAAATCATTGTCATTTTTCTCGTGATCTCCGATTCAAGTCAATGTCAAAATAAGTGAGAAAAGATTTCAAAATTGTCTACCAACTTCTCCAATTGCATAAAGCAAGTCAAAAGGATGGCACATGAAAGAAACATGATTATAAGCTAAATAAAGGCATGCAAAAAGTTTTGTCAGCAACAAGTTTGGGATTTATGAAAATACAAAGGTTTGAAGGGTTTATCTGAGAAACATAGAAAAATAGAGATACTGCATTTATTTCAGAGTCACTCTTAATAACCTGAGTTTGGATTAATGGTGTAGTAAGGTAGTGATATGCCATTAGTTTTAAGCAAGATTGAATATCACAAGTGCAACACTAATTACTTCAAAAGCTAAATCCAAAGACTAACCACCATATTTTTAAATTCACAAGTTTTTACTGTATGAATTAGGAACACATGTTACCTTCAAATCAAGGAATTTAGAGCCTAGATATCAAAGGTTACAATGCATTACTTCTACAAATAAAGAAGCAAGGTTGCTGCCCATATTTGATAATCAAAACCATGGTAAAAAACTTGTCATCCTATATCCCTCAGAGACATATTTCTTTGTCCAGGTATTTCAGTTTTCAATTGTTAGGTGATGCACTTCCTGAATTGAACCTTCACTCCTAAAAGACACGCTTTCTAGTTGAGTCCTTCCATTTAATCTTTAGGAGACACATTTTCTTATGTGGGCAATTTAAGTAGCATTTATAAGGAGACACATTTCCTTTTCTAAGTAATTTATGTGACATTTGTAAGGAGACACATTTTCTTGTCTGGGTAATCTAAGTGGCATTGGTAAGGAGACTCATTTCCTTATCTGGGTAATTCAAGTGACATTTGTAAGAATACACACTTTCTTGATTGGGTAATTCAAGTTATACTTGTTAGGTGATGCACTTTATACCGTAAGTCTTGACTCCTAGAAAATGTATTTTTCTAGTCGAGTCATTCCACTTGACCCTTAGGAGACATACTTCCTTGTTGGGTATTCAAGTTTCACTTATTAGGTGGGTCACTTTCTAACTTAAGCCTTGACTCCTAGAAAATGCACTTTCTAGTTGAGTCATTTCTCTTGACCCTTAGCAGACACACTTCTTTGATTGGGTATTCAAGTTTTGCTTGCTAGGTGACACACTCTCTAACTTAAGACTTGACTCCTAGAAAATGCACTTTCTAGTTGAGTCATTCCACTTGACCTTTAGGAGACACACTTCCTCGATTGGGTATTTAAGTTTCCCTTGTTAGGTGATGCACTCTCTAACTTAAACCATGACTCATAGAAGATGCACCTTCTAGTTGAGTCATTCTAATTAACCCTTAAGAGACATACTTCCTTGTATGGGTAATTCAGGTTTGGCTTGCTAGGTGACACACTTCCTAACTTAAGCCTTTACTCCTAGAAGATGTACTTTCTGGTCAAGTTCTTCTATGCAACCCCTAGGAGATGAACCTCCTTATCTGCGTAATTAGGTTTCATTTATTAGGTGATGCATTTACTAAATTGAACCTTCACTCCTAGAAGCCATATTTTTTAGTCGAATCGGTCCACTTAACCTTTAGGAGACATACTTCTTTGTATGGGTAATTCAAGTTTGGTTTTTTAGGTGACACACTTCCTAACTTAAGCCTTTACTCCTAGAAGATACATTTTCTGGTCGAGTCCTTCCATGCAATCCCTAGGAGATGCACCTCCTTATCTGAGTAATTCAAGTTTTATTTATTAGGTGATGCACTTCCTAAATTGAACCTTCACTCCTAGAAGCCACATTTTCTAATTGAGTCGGCCCACTTAACCCTTAGGAGACACACTTCCTTATATGGATAATTTATGTTTGTCTTGCTAGGTGACACACTTCCTAACTTAAGCCTTTACTCCTAGAAGATGCACTTTCTGGTCGAGTCCTTCCATGTAACCCCTAGGAGTTACACCTTCTTATAGGAGTAATTCAGGTTTCATTTATTAGGTGATGCACTTCTTAAATTGAACCTTCACTTCTAGAAGCCATAATTTTTTTAGTAGAATCAGTCTACTTAACCCTTAAGAGACACATTTCCTTGTTTGGGTATTCAAATTTCGCTTGTTAGGTGGTGCACTTCCTAACTCAAGCCATGATTCCTAGATGATGCAGTTTTTAGCTGAGTCATTCCACTTTAACCCTAGGAAACACACTTCCTTGTTGGGTATTCAAGTTTTATTTGTCGAGTGACGCACTCCCTAACTTGAACTTTCACTCCTAGAAGCCGTACTTTCTAGCCGAGTCCTTCCATGTAACCCCTAGGAGACACACCTCTTTATCCTCAAGAGATGAATTTGTTGATCAGAGTCTTGAGTCACCTTTGCATTATGCATTTTTCAAATAATTGTGATTGGATTTGACACCCATAAAAGTTTTCTGATGATAAAATGGGGAAAAATTTAATTCATGTTATTGGAAACATCATTTTAGGACCCTCTTGAAAAATTGGACTTTAGTTTTGAAACAGTAAGATTCTCTTTATCATAACCTTTGTTTGTGATAATTTTCTTTCTAGTTTTGATGTGATTTTAGGAACCCGCTTGACGACAGGGTACGGAAGTTGCAAGTCAACAAGGCGAGGAAATAGAAAGTTAGGAGACTGCCTGGAGAATAGGGTGATGAAATTGAAAGTCAGGAGCCTAACTGAAGAACATGGTGATGAAATTGCAAGTCGGGAGCCCACCCGAAGAATAGGGTAATGAAATTAAAAGTCAGGAATCCACTTGGAGAACAGAGTGATGAAATTGTAAGTCAGGAGCCCTCTTAGAGAACAGGGTGAAGATGTTCAAATTCATAAGTACCACCAACAGAACATGGTCAATTTTGAGTTCATCTCCAACATCAAATTTTATATGGAGAAAGAATCCATTCTCAAATTCAACCCAAAGAATCTATTCTCAAATTCAATCCCAAAGAAGATCAATTTTTTTTGTCAATTTTGAAAGCATCAGAAACTAAAGTCAAGAGTCCAGAGAAGATGCATAGATAGAACTTTTGTAATTTCAGTTATCTTTTTTTTTAACTTTTAATTTTTATTTTTGATGTAATGGCAGAGCCGCGGATTGAAACCTCGATAGGACCTCACTCGACTCTCCAACTCTGTATAGCCCCTCTCCCCTTCAATCGTGGAACTATATGTGACTTGACTCCCACATAACGTGAGATAGATAGAATGCCCAAAATCGAAACTTGATTGCCCTTCTTCCTTTTGTTTCTTTCTTTTGAATAATGGTTAGGACAAAATTCTGTCTCGTTATCTACTTCTTTGTCTGAAAACACTTTATGTTTACATCCAAAGAGGGGAATGATGTAGACACATAATTTTGTCCCTTCCAAAAGTGAACTTTCACCCATTCACCCTCGCCTTACTATGTACCTTACCCCCATATGATGATTCCTTCGCGAAAGGACAAAAATAAGAAAATTCCCAACAAATTAACACCCTACCCAATCAAATTTAACTACCTCACCTTATCCTAACCACTCGCACTCCTACCCACCTCACTACCCTACCCTACCCCTACCCCCTATACCCCCTACTCATTCATATTTTTCTCACTTTTTCCTTAACAAAATACACCACCAATCTATATACACAGATTCATCATCAAATAAAGGGGGGGACTCCATTTTCTTTTCTTCTCTACAAAATACACACACACCTATAGGGGGAGCAAAATCGAGAGAGGGGAACATCTACACACTAACTCTCACAATATTTACACACTCACAAAATACATATACACTCACTCACTTTTCACATTAACTATATATACAACACATACTCTTACATTTTTCTATTCACTAACAATGATCCACACACTGCCATTCCAGAGAAGACACTTCATATAACACACACATATAACACCATACATATATTCAGATAAAAATAGTAAGAAATAATAAAGGGAGAGTGATTAGAGAACGAGATTAATAATGGAAAACAAAGAGAAATTGGTTAAGTAAAGAGAAAGAAGTGGTGAACGAACGGACCCAGTCAGCTATCTTGAGTTTGTCGGCGAATTTCTCATCAAAATTATCGCTAGCTAGAATCACCCATTGTAAAACATCATCAATCGTTGATTGTTACAATCAAGGTGGAAATCAGCAAGAAACCTGCCGAAAAAACGTCAACTAGCCCTCAGACGTTGCTGCTCCTATGAAATCCATCGAAAAATGCCTAAAGCTGACGATTGAGCATCAAAGATCCTGTAGTTTATGGGTACTATTTTAGGGTTGCTTGGTTTTTGGGGTTTGATTCGAGTTGATGGGTTCATTGTTAAGTTTTGGTTTGAGGTTCTCAATGCAGATTTCATCTCGTTTAATTGAGTAATACTTGAATAAAAGTGGCATTAAGGTCCATTCTTCATCTCATTCTCGATTAATCTTAATTGTTTAATACTTTGTGTGGTAAATTTATTGACATGTGAATTTTATTTTCTTATCTATTTTGATATTTTTTGTATCATCGTTGTTGATTGTTGATATCAATTGATTTATTGGGTGAATTAGATAATCAAAGGAGTTGGGCTTTATTTTAGGGTAAATCTTAATTTTGGAATGATATTGAAAGTTGGATAATTCATTATTTCATTCGGAATATTTAATTTTCTAACTTGAATTATTTTGATATCGTTGAACATGATAGTACCAAGATAGGTCGAAATGGATTGGCTAACAGTAGGTTGGGTAGGCAAATTTAGGAATAGTGGTTTGTTGAATGTTTGAATGTGTGTGTGAATGGTTCTTTCTACTTGATCGCACAAAAATTGAAATTATATTTATTTACCAGGGAATGCCCCGAAGAACATTGTACTTCTTCATTGGGGAATGACCCAAAGTCTCATGTATGCAAAAGAAGTTCGTGATCAAGGCCCGAGACATCGGGTAAAGCATAGTTAGGGTAATTAGAATAGTTTAGGTTTTTAGTTTAGTATTTTAATTGTGGTTTGTAATAAATTGGACTGGACACTATTTTTTTTTTTTGGATTTTTAGATTCTTGATTGTTTTGTTTTATCTGTTTTCCTGTTGTGTGTTTTGTTTGGTTTATGCATTTAATAGTATCGTACTAGCCGATATACTCTACCAAGCGACCGTGGTCGAGCCACAGAATCAAGGGGTGCCTAACACCTTCCCCTCGGTCAACAGAATTCCTTAGCCAGAATCTCTGTTCATAGGCAAGTTTTAAAGAGTCAAACTCATTTTGAAAAAGGATTTTCAAAGGTGACTTGGCACACTAGATTTATGCCAAATGGAGACTTTGAGTTTAAATGAAAAAGAATTTTTTTTTTGAAATAATTGTTTTATTTTATCACTTAATAATAAAACCCTTTTTCAAACATAAAATTAATTTCTTTTTGGTGAAAAAAGGAGCGTGACACCTCCCTTAATAACTTTGAACTGAATTATATTCTACCCCGTGTAGCTTATCCAAAGTCAAGGCTGGGTAGTGGTTGAGACGCGCGTTTTGATTTGTCCATATCATTTAATGATATTATATATTTAAACTTGACCCAATCCTTATTAAAACTCGACCCAACCCTTAAAACCCGGCCTAACTCTAACAAATACCCCTAGTCCCTTTACTAAGTCATTTCTCTTACTTCAGTAGGCAAAATCATGAATTTAGGTTTTCTCCCAACTCTATTTCACCTAAAATTAGGTGATCTATAACTTGATTAGGGGTCAAACAGGTTAGTTTTAGGGTTTTTCATCGTGTATAAATTGTTTGAGTTCTTGTATTTGGATTTTAGTGTTTTTTATCTCGTAAAAATTGATTTTGTTCTAAAGATCGTATTTTTAAAATTTTTTTTAGATTAACTATGAATTTTGTGTACATTACATTAAGGTTTCATCATGGAGGGAAGTTACAGAAAAGCCTCGTATAGAGTACCATAGAGGTATTGTTACAAATTGTTTTGATGTCGATATTGACAAATTTTCCTACTTTGAGTTTGTTATGTATGTTAAAGAAATTGGCTCTAATGTATCCTCGTGTATTGTCTATATCAGACCTCCTAAACGTAATTATCTAGTAAAAGTGACTTGTGATAGGGATATTTTGTGTATTTTACCTTAACTTAAAAATGAAGATATAGTTCAGCTTTATGTGTCACAGTTAGTAGATGAACCCCATGTGGTCTCTGCTGTCCCTGCCATTGAATATGTTTCCCATATGGATGGGGAATGGTCTACTTTATTTGACAAAGAGTCCAATCAAGACTGTGGGATTAGTGAAAAATTAGGGTTTGAAGAGGGCTTTGTAGAGCCTGCAACACCTCAAGAGCCTTTTGTGAGAGGTGTTGGTGATTTTGGTTCTATTGGTGAGGAGTTAGGTGGTGTGGAGGAAAACTTGGGTAGTATTGTTGTTGGAACTGTTGAGAAAAACTTGAATAGTGTACCCTCTGCTGGTATTATGGAAAATAGTGGTAGTAGTAGTGCTGCTGCTACTGGTGAGAGGAACTTGAATAGTGGTGGCAGTGGGTTTGCTACTATTAGTGAGCAGATCTTGGGTAGTGATTCCGACGCTGCTCCTCATGATGATCAAAACTTGGGTGGGACTAGCTTTGTTACTGTATTAGATGTCCCTTCCATCTGATAGGGAAAGTAAAACTGATATGAAGATTTTTTTTATGAAGGTGAAGACGAATATGGAAGTGATGTTCATGATAAGGTTAGAATTTTAAGGTAAGAAAAGAGAGCTTCCAAAAAGAAGAGAGTCAAAGAAAAAACGGAAGAAAAAGGAGCCTAGAATTGAAGGGGGTTAGTTTAGGTAAAAAAGGAGTTGACTTAGGATATGATGAGTTCTTATCCAACAAAAAAACTAGTTTAAAGGGAAAATTAGCTAGTTATGAGCTATATTTTGATTCTAATGTAGATTTTAGCTTTGAAATAGATAGTGATGATGGCAATGATGGGGATATTGAAGTAGAACAACCTGCAAGAAGAGAAGGAAAAATGAGAAGAGCAAAAAGAAATCATATGAGAATTGTCTTTAATCCTACTTGTAAAAAAATAGTTTGGGAGCTTGGTCTTTGTTTTGAAAATGTTAAGCAATTTAGAAAAGCTATTACTATGTATGTTGTGCAAGAACATATAGAATTATACAGCTATGTCAATGAACCAAAAAGGGTGAGAGTAAAATGTATTGATGGTTGTCCATGGTTGTTGTTTGGAATCCATGATTCTAGAATTGGAGATTTTCAGGTGAAGAAGTATAATCCAGTGCACCTATGTAATGCCACAACCAAAAATAAACTTGTGAATTCAAAGTACTTAGTAGAGAGGTACAATCTGAGCCTGATATTAGAGTTTTTCAGTTTCAAAACTTGGTGAAAAAAGTGTTGGAGGTGCATATTGAGAGGACAGTGGCAAAAAAAGCTAGAAATATTGTGTTGCAACATATCATGGGTGACCATATAGAGGAGTTTAAAAGGATTTTGGATGATAGTTATGGGCTTTTAAAGACCAATCCAGGTAGCACATATGTAGTGAGGCTTAGTGAAGAAATATTTGAAGATGGAAAAAAATAGTTTCAATCATTTTATATATGTTTTGATGCTTTGAAGAAAGTTTTCAAAGAGGGTGCTAGGAGATTTATTGGATTTTATGGTTGCTTTTTGAAAGGTGTTTACAAAGGTCAACTACTTGTTGCTACTTGTAAATATGGGAATAATTAGATGCTACCACTAGCCTAGGCAGTGGTTTAAGTTGAAAACAAATTTACTTGAAGATAGTTTGTTAGACTTATGAAAAATGATCTTGAACTGGGGGATGAATCAAAATTAACTACTATCAATGATATACAGAAGGTAATGTATTTGTTTTTCATTTTCTTTATTTTTTCTTTTAACTATATTTTCTATTTTTAACTATAATCTCTGACATTTATTATTTGTTGAAGGGTCTTAACAATGCAATTACAGAATTACTGCCAAATGCAAAACAAAGAATGTGTGAAAAACATATTCTAGTCATATATTAGAAGGGTATTGAAAGGAGAAACTATTTTTGGAGATGTGCCAAATCTACATATGAGCAGGAACTAAGAAGAAATTTGGATCACATGGAGTTGTTAGGGGATAAAATTTGTGAAGACCTACTATATTACAACATTTAAAGGTGGTCCAAAGTGTACTTCAAGTATCATAGTTTTTGGGACAGTGTTGACAACAACATGGCTGAAAGTTTTAATTCAAGGATATTGGGGCCCAAAAACAGGACTATCATCACAACACTTGAAGAAATAAGGTTCAAGGTGATAATAAGAATAAGACAATTGAGAAAGTTTTCAAATACTTGGTTAACTTATATTTCCCAGTGGAACTAAAAGTATTGCAAGATAACACATCAAAATCAATGAAGTGTAACTTTGAGTGGAATGGTGAGTTTGTTTTTGAAGTTAAGGATAGCTGGGGAAATACTTTCATAATGAATTTAAGATATAGAACTTGTACTTGTAGGTCTTGGATGACCTTGTTGTCATGCCATAGTTGCACTACATTATAGGAGATTAGAGCCAATTCATTATGTTGCACATTGGTATACTAAGAAAACCTACCTCAAGACCTATAGTTACTACATTCATCCTATCACTAATATGAAAATGTAGCAAAAATCAACCAACTCTTCTGTTTTACCTCTAACAATAAAAAATCTACCATGCAGACCTGGCAAATCTAGAAGAAAGGAGAAACGTGAAAACAAGACTGGAAAGTTATCTAAACATGGTGTTGAGATGAGCTATAGTATATGTCATGCCTAGGGTCATAATAAGAGGGGTTGTCATTTGGATACAAGTTTAACAAAATTAAGTGTAGGTTCCTCTGAGCACAAAAAAAGAAGAGGTGGACCAAAAAGGTCTACAAAGGTAACACTTGACTTATCATTCACTACTAGCTTATTTCTTATTTATTTTACATATTTTTTGTTATATTTTTTAGGCAACTGCTGCTGCTGCTCGTAAAGAAAGGGGAGCTAATGTTGTTGGTTTTGATAGAGGAAGGAGAGTGTTTGTTGCTGCTGGAGAAACGAGAGTTGCTGATGGTAGTAAAAGAAGGGGAACTGATGCTTTTGTTGCTGGTAGATGAATGGGAGATGATGCTGCTGCTATTATGGATGGTGTTGGTAAAGAAAGAGGACCTGCTGCTGTTGCTATTGTGGGTGGTTTTGGTAGATGAAGAGGAGTTGCACCTTCTACTATTGATGGTAATGGTAAGGGTAGAAGAGATGCATCTTCTACTTTATTGGTGCTGGTAGAGGTAAAGAAAGAAGAGCTGGTGCTACTAAAGGAAGAGAAGCTTATGGTGTCACTGGTGTTGGAAGAGGTAAAGGGACAGGTTTTAAAAGACCTAGGATGGTTAGAATGGGGGTGCTTCAGACATAGAGTGGATATAAAATTCTCAATGTAAGTTAAATTTGATGAAATTTCTCTAGTTTAAAGTCTATCTTTTAAAAGTCTTAAATAAATTTGTTCTATTTTATTTTTTTCATCTTGGAATGCCTATAAACTCCTCTATAGTGACTGGACATCTTGAACATCACAAACCAACATCAGGTGTGAAACGGAAAAGAAAGAAAGCTGTGCCCCGAAAAGATCTTGAAGTCATGAGAGCACAGAAAAGGATGAGGACAAGGTCAATGTTGCTGAAGTGAATCATCTAAGCCAAACAAATTCATCAACATTTCAGTAGAAGAAACTTGATTTTTGTTTTTGTGTATTGATGTTGTGTACTGAAACAATAGTGACTTCCACTTAGGTAATTTCTATTTGATTAGTGACTTTAATTATGCAGTTGTGACTGCTCTAATTTGATGTGTAATAGTATGATGCAAGTGTGACTACATATTTGGACACATATTTTTGTAGAAATATGAGCAACTATGACCGAACCATTTTAATGTGTTTGTTTGAAGCATTTATGCACTTGTGTCTACACAATTCTCATTCTACTATAAGCAGTTGTGGTTGCACTAGTTTTGTATATTTGTTGGAGGGATTTATGTAGTTGTGTTTTTATCATTAATGATAGTTTATTCAGTCTTGCTTAACTAGTACTAAGGTAACTTCATTACAAAAGAAGCTGCACCATTATAAAAGAAACAAATGCTTAAAATGCAATAAATTCAACTACATTTCTTCATATATATCAAGAGAACTACCAGCTAAAGCACATTACAAAAGAATCTTAAAATAAGTTGCACCATTCAATACAAAATACAACAACCTAGTGCTCAAGAGATAATTACCAGCCAAAGTACATTACAAATAAGCTTAAAGAAGATGCACCATTCAATACTAAATATGCTAAATATCTTCTAACAACAACCAACTGCTAAGGTTACCTCATTGAACCTTTTTTTATATGTATCATCCCAAGCCAATAGCTTATAACTATTAGTAGTACAGAACAACAAAACACAACAAATTTAGCAATTCTTCTCCACTTCTTCTCTGCTTCTTTGATCTTCTCAATATCTTCTTACAACTTCTCCAATTTCATATCAAAACAATTGTCATCTTGTTTGAATTCTTTGGGATTGTCTATTTCATGAGAATCTTCCTCAACAAATTTGTTCAACTTAAATTTTTCTATTAGCTTAGGAGTCACATAGATGGACCTTGGATCAATATCTTCTCCATCTCTCCAACACCAAAAGTCACAAGATCTTGGACCCTTCAATGGTGTCAAAAAGAGAGTGAATTAGTCTTTAATCTAGTCTATAGGAATAGTAAAAGCAAAAAAATGATATCTACCACATAATAAGGACATGCCCAATAACTTCTGTCGGAATTCCTCAAAGTCCAAGATGCCTGCATATGCAACAAAAATCCATGATTACAATGAAATTCTTTGTACAAAGCATTATCATTTTCTTTCATACAAAGTTTAGTCAAATTACTCGACCTCTTTGTGTGCTGTAAAAATAGATTAGGGTTTTTCAAGAGCGCTTAAATTTGAAACGAAAGATAAATCAATCTCAAATTTTGCCTAAATTTCATAGAGGGAGAAGATTTTGGATAGATTGAGGAAGAAAAGTAGTAAATTAGGGTTTTTGATGAGAAATTTGGGTTGGGTTATTTAGGGATTTATAACTGTTAATTATTTAAAAAGAAATATTTTAGTTTTTAAAAAATTAAAAGGCAAAGTTACCTATTCGACGCGCCCAGCAACACACAACTTCACTTAGGATCCTAAGAGTTGAATATAATTCAGTTCTAAGTTATTAAGGGGGTATATAATTGCCCGAACAGTTTAGGGTCTAAAGTAAGTTTTTATCTTTTTAAAAACTTCGCAACATTTGGTCCAAAACATCCAAAGAATTTTTTTACCTTTACTTTGCATATTTATGAGGTAACAGTGAATAAGAATATCGATCTTTTCAAGTTGGTGATTGTAGAAGTTATGTACTTATGTTCCTTTTTCTTGTGGTGGGCCCTTTTTCGAATTCTGCACACAACAAAAGCTTTAGTGCACTGGACTACTTTTGTTTAGTTTGAAAAAAATATCGTGTCTAGAATGTGGACTTGAAATGTCAAGGTAGATTTTAAATTTATCTAAATCACTAAATCAACCTTTCATCTTGTGTTCAAAAAATTCAAAAGCTCTCTATATATATAGCCTCCGACACCTAGATTCGCCCATGTTGACAAGTACTGTTTGTCTTCTTATTTTCTTATTGGTAGTGACTTTATCTTCCCCATGGTACAGACAAGGATACAAGGTACATACAATGGTCTTTACGTGTGTTAGGTTGAATATTTTTTTTTGAAAGTTACTAATTTTGGATTTTTGCACCTGCACATTGGTGTTTTGGATATTGACGGTGTGGAAGAATTAATGCTCTTAGACCAATTCTAGTGGTTGAGCTTAACGAGTAAATCTTTTTGTGCTCTACAATCTTGGATATTGCCGTGGTTTATATCTGGGATTTTAACATTATTATTGACCCTAATAAGAAACGGGGGCAATCCTTACAGAATGTCTCCGAGTATGTCTTTTATTCAATGTATTATGGATTGTGACCTTATTGATCCTGGTTATTCTGGATCAAATTCAGCTATGTAATGGATGGTCACCTGAGAAAAGAGTATGGAAAAGACTTGATAGGTTCCTAGTCAAATACGAATGGATGAGCACTTTTGATTCCACAAGTGTGGACCACCTTATTAGTGCCAAATTCGACCATTATTCTTTGCTCTCTATTTCTACTTCTAATCATCATGCCACCATCAAATACTTCATGTTTTAGACTTTTGGACTGATGAATAGAACTTTAAGGAGATTGTGAAACAAGCTTGGGATATTGAGATTCGAGGCTCACCTATGTGGAGGTTTTATCTTAAGCTAAAAAATACTTGTAAAAAGTTTTCCCTTTGGTCCAAAAACATCATAGGGAATGTTTTTAACATTGTTCAAGACCTAGATAAGAGAGTCAAATCCCTTGAAAATAGGATCATCAATGACAACTCTAAGACTAATAGAGCTGAACTAAATGAAGCTAATGCCCATCTTATTATGACTTATAAGAAAGAGGAAGCTATCTGGAGACAAAAATCAGGTATTAAAAGGCTAGTGGAGGGTGAGGTGAATTCCAAATTCTTCCTCTTTATTGTTAAAGGAAGGAAAAAGAAATTATCTCTTAAGAAGATCAATATCAAAGATGAAAGATAGATTGAAGGAGAAGAAGACATAGCCAATGAAGTTATATCCTTTATTCAAAAACAGTTCTCTAGAGACACACTGATACTAATTTATCTAGTTTAAATTATATTCCAAGAGTGATCGCTGACATGGACAATGACAATCTCACAATTATATCTTCCATAGATAAATTAAAAGATGTTGTCTTTTCCATGAGCTTAGATAGTGCTCCCGGACCTAATGGTCTCTCTGGGAAATTCTACCACTCTTGTTGGGATATCATTAAAGATGACTTATTACTAATGATTTTTTATTTTTTTTACAGATAACAAAATCCCAAGATCTATGACTTACCTCATCCTTATTCCTAAGATAATCCCCAAGCTTTCATTGATCTCAGACTAATTCGCCTAAAAAATTTCTCTTTGATAATCATTTATTCCATAATTAACAAGAGATTGAGTTGTCTTATGAACAAATTAATCTCTCAAACCAAACAGGTTTTATCAAAGGAAGATCCATTAACGAAAATATTATGCTAACTCAGTATATGGTCCACAATATTTCTAAACCTTCTCATGAAAATCTGGCATTAAAACATGACATATCTAAAGCCTATGATAGGGTATTTTGGGAGTACGCTTGTGGAATTCTTAGACATTTTGGTTTCAGCGAGAAGTGGATTGGTATGATTTGGAGAGTCATATCTAATGTATGGTATTCTATTAATATCAATGGTACTAAACACGACTTTTTTAATTCCACGAGAGGATTGAGATAGGGAGACCCTTTGTCCCGATATATTTTCCTTATAGGAGTAGAACTTCTCTATAAATTAATGAATTGTCTAAACCAAACTGCTTTATCCCTTTTTCCATGAATAGTGATAGTCCTATAATATCTCATTTATGCAATGCTGATGGTACTATTTTGTTTTTCTCACGTTATGCGGACTCTCTAAAGATTATCATAGAGAAGTTGAACATATATGAAAAAATCTCAGGGCAGCTAGTTAACAAATCCAAATGGGGTTTCTATGTTAACTTTAAAAAAGATGACCCAAGAATCAACTTGATCAATCAAATCACTAGCTTCAAACACTGTTAATTTCTATGCAATACTTAGGTTTCCCTATCTACATAAATTCAAAAAAACTATCTATTTTAATAACATGTTGGCCAAGATATCCAATATAATGCAAGGATGGCAAAGAAAACTTCTCTCTTACGAGGGTAAGGTTGTGCTCATTAAATCCATTCTACAGGCCCTGCCCCTTCATACTTTATCTGTTATTAACCCTCCCAAAACTACTCTTAATAAAATCGAGAAGATCATCACTAACTTTTTCTGGGGTATGAATGGTAAAAGGAAGAAAAATACTGGATTGCCTGGGAGGACCTTTGTTATCCTGTAGAAGAAGGTGGTTTCGATTTTATATCTTTATCAGATACATACGATGTCTTTTCGTCTAAGATGTTGTGGAAGTTTAGATTAAAAAAGTCCCTCCTTAATGATTTTCTTCTTACCAAATATTGTAAAAGATTTCACCCAGTAGCAAAGAAGAAAGGTCTTGTCCGAACTCATATTTGGAGGAGAATGATGGACATCAAAGATAGGGTGGAATCATCTATTACTTGGAGTTTGGGAAAAGGTGATATTTCTTTTTGGTGGGACTCTTGGACTAATTTTGGACCATTGGCTTACGTGGCTCAAGATAGGAAGACCCTTAAGAACACTCGAGAGTAGAACTCTTAAGAACACTCGAGTTAAGGAATTTTACTCCAATGATACATGGAAAAATAAAAAATATTAAGGATCTTACCTCATCATATGATCAATACAATCATGACTACACCATACAATGCAGAAAAAGAAGATCGTCCAATCTGGAAATTTGATCAATCAGAAGACTTCAGTTGTAAAACAACCCGGTAGATCTTGAGATAAAAGAAAGATACTACTCTTGCAGGTAGATGTATTTGGCATAAAAAACCTTTTTAAAGTATGTTTTTTCATGATAAGGGTGTTACTAGATAAGGTTGCTATTGACATTGCTGTGAAAAGATCGGAAGTGAACCTATCTTCTATTTGTAGATTCCGTAGAAATAATCATCATGAGAAAAATGCCGATCACTTATTTAGTGGTGGTTATATTATCGATAAAGTCTGGACTTTCTTCAATAATTCTTGTGGTATTAATATGAATCAAGGTCAAGTGAGACAAAGGGATATGAAGTGGTGGATTACTAAAGCCAAGAACATGGTTCATAAAATGATCTTGCTTTGCTTTCCTAACGTCATCTGTTGGCAAATATGGAAGAATAGATGTGCTTCTAGGTTTGATAACAAAAAAATGTCTCACTGTTCAATCAACCAACAGGTTATTAAGATGATTTATGTTCTTATCAACCATCAATTTCCAGGTCTACAATCATTTGATCATTAGCGTGATTCATTAGAGGAGTGGAAAGCCTGTAACCTGTTATAAACTCTCAACCTGAGGTATGGGCTAAACCTTAAGTGGGATGGGTTAAACTCAATGTGGACGGGTGCAACAAAGGTAATCCGAGCAACATCGAAGGGGGTGGCATAATTAGAGATCACACCAGGGCCTTTTAATGTGCATTTACAGATTATTATGGAAGTTGTAGTAACAATCTAGTTGAAGCAAAGGCTATGCAAAAAAGTATTTTATTATGTATAATTAAAGGTCTTACCAACGTTATTATGGAATCTAATTCAATGATCATCCTTAACCTGATAAAAAAGGTTAACAAACTGCCATAGGAGTTAGAGCATATTATTGAGGAGATCACGAAAATGTTAAATGAAGGAAATTTTAATGTTAAATAAAAAAAATTTTATCTTTAAGCACACTTCAAGAGAAAGTAACAATACTGCTGATAGTCTGATTAATCTAGGTGAAAGTTCTAAAGCTATGACTAACTTCACTGAGGTTGTCTCATTAATATCAGAACCTCAATGAAGTTGGAAGCAAAAGAAATGTCAAACTTCAGATTCAGACGCAAAAGAAATTTCTTCTTGTGATCAGTGAAAGCTACAATCTACATGTTGCTTTCTCTCTTCTTGAAGTTGACCTCCTTTTATTTTTCTCCAAACGTTAATTGGAAAGTCAATTTTATGCTCTTTACAACTCAAAATTGTTTACATTTTTTTCATCAAAAATTGTCTGTATCTTCTATTCACAATGCTCTGGAAGCTAAGGTCTATGTCCCCCTCCATGTAATCTTGATTTTTTTGAAAATATACAGGTCAAAGTCATTCCTAAACTCCTCCATCAGTTGGATGGATTACTAAATTATAAAAAAAAGGTTCAAAAAATTTAATGATGAATTTTATGATTTTATTTTTACTTAAAATAATATTGAATATTGTAGAAAAATAAATTCAATATTAATATAACAAAAGAAAATAAATAAAAAATTATATTTTTTATCAAAAATATTTTAAAATTTAAATTAAATAACTTAATTTTTTATATTAATAGATAAAGTTTTTACAACAACATTCAAAATAGTATATTGCAAATATATTATTAACATCTTATTAATTAAAATTAATTTGTAATTTATATTATTGCATAAGGTTGACAAGGTTTTATGTCATTCAAGAACATTATTAAAATAATGTGTATGTAAAAATAACAAAGACATCTGTAGTTATATACTTGAGGCTTTTTGTTAAAAATTCACTTTATCCCACTAATTTTATTGAAATCTTTAAATACACGAAACATGATCTAAGGGAATAAAAAGAGCATAATAAGTAATTATTGAGTCTTTAGCACAATCATAATTTATAGAACTTTTACAAGGAATATTTTATACCCCAAATGAAAAGAATATTCAGCAATTCATTGTCGTTATCCTTCGATATTAAATGGAGTTCGTGTAGGGTATGATTCCAATTGGTTTAATTTAATTTTTAATTTGATAAAAGTTAAAATCAAAATTACTCTGGTCCATTTTGATTTTTTGAAATTTAAAGTTTTTCATTATGGTTCAGTTTTTTGATTTCAATCATTTTCATGATAAATTTTTGAAGGCGCAAAAATTGAGTTTGTATTGTTCGGTTACCATTTGATTATCAAATTATAAATATTTTCATTATGCATATAAGCTTCTATTTTGATGTTTCAATTGATTTAATTTGTTTTGTGGAGTTTAATTCCTCTTATTTCTAGGTTTTTATTCTTTTCAAGTTTTTTGTCCTATTTAATGTAATTTAGTTCGGTTTGTGACCGCCATTTTGTTCCTTGGTTCTTTAAGAATTTTGAGTTTTTTCTTTGAATATTTTCAAAAACTATGATGATCACTACATTTATTTTGGTGTATATATTGCTGAAGAACTTTTATCACCATCAACGTGTCGGTGGAATCAAAGATCAGAGCTTGACCATGAAGAAAGAGGATAATTGGATTTAAGAAATAGAGAAAATGATATTTTTAGTTCCTGAATTATTGCTTTATTTCAATTATGATTTTTGTGATATCCATAAAAAAATATAACAAATCAAATTGAAAATACAAATATTTCAATTTGGTTAATTTTTTTGTTTTAATTGATAGTGTCCATCTCAGAATTTGAGAAATTTTGCATTCCCCGTATAAACTTTGTGATCGGTGATGTTAAGGTTGAAAAATTAAAAATTATTTGTGATTGTTATTCGGATTTCGGAGAATAGTTGGTAACCCTCTACATCAATTTCTTTGTTAAGAGAACAAGTCTACGGTAGAGAAACAGTGAAGCGAAATTTCACGGTCCAATCTATCAGATGGGGTCGGGTACCTACCTACACCTACACCAGATAGTAGATCCTTAAAGAACCCACCATTCAATTTAATATTGAAATTGCTACAATATTTACTTAGTCAATTTATGTTTGCCATATGAATAACTAATCAATTGTTCAAATTTGATTGTTCGACTCATTCTTTTCACACTTTTTTTAATACATCTGATACATAAAATAAATGTGAATAAAAGTAACTCCTCAAAACCTAACTTAAACTGTTATAAGAGAACCAGATAAAGAGTAGGATATCCACAACACAACATCCATGAAGAATAGAAATTGTAGGAGTTATTGCTGAGTCACCAACATTGCTGCTATAGAAACTCCAACTAACCTGCATCATTGTATACCCTCGAGTAGAGGTATAGTAAGTGCAGCATCAATACAATCACACAGGATGCAACCACACATACTGATAAGTATCATCAGCCGATTAGGGCTAGAAACAAATAACATAAGTAATAAATATAGAGAGATCACAACATCAAGTAAAGTTCCTATTCTAAGACCGCAATTATAGAATCCCTCACACCCCACTTAAGCATCTTTGTGACCTACTCATTAGTTAACATTTTTCATATATGTTTGTTCTTTGACTAACAATTTCAGCCTATACATTCTTTGCATGCCAACTCATTTTGTGCCTATAATTATTAATTGACATTCGTTCTAACCTCTCTCGATACTCAGTAGCTCAGACATCACTATGCCAAACCACTATGAAATTAGAATTCTACCAAATCATATTCTATAATAACTTATTATCTCAGGGAACGGTAGATTCTCATCTACAACCCTGTTTGTACAAGGGACCAACATACTTTCGCAACCCTCATTAACAATTTACCATAATATGAACATGTGTAATAATATAAGAGTCGAATCACATACAAGGCATATGAATGAATACATGCATGCAAGATGTGCGCATTATCTCTCATTATTCCTTTTCAATAACCTCATCACCATCATCAACATTATATCAAATTAGTACGGTATTCGATCTATATCACGACAACTCATAGTCATACCATCGTGGTACCCTACCCATATCACAATAAATCATAACTGTACCAAAGTGGTACCTGATCAATTATCTTACAATCTCATCACAATGTGTATAAATGTGTTTATAAAATTAATAAGCCATAAATCATGAAAAAAACAATATTCAGTTCAACCAACACAAACCAACCTAATCTAAATTTTGTGTCAATCTTCTAACTTATTTAATCAATAATTTTAATATATAAACACACAATCACAATCATCAGCTACTGTACACTCCTATGAGGCTATCGCAACAAGTTCACATTGTTACACATTTTCCTTCTATCCACATCCCACTTAACATTTTTTACTTTATCGTTAATCTCTCCTAACTACTTCTGATAGGAATTCTATTCGTTATTTTACATTATTACTCTTTTATGTCCCCTTATCAGTCATGAGATTCGACCATGCTAATTACTAACCTCAGCTTACAATACCTCATCTTTTAGCCACTTTCCTTAATGCAATTTGAACCTTTACGACATTTATATTTTAATTGAGTTACCTTAATTTCCTCCTGTTGTCCTTCACTATATCATCTAACTTTCCATCAAGACCAAAGGTGTCAAAAGATATTAAACCACGTACACTCGCTCTGCCGTTTTATCTGTTGCTTATCACAAAAGACATTAATATAAGATGTATTAGTACAACATATTTGAGCCTATATGGATTTTAATTGTGTACATCCAACTCAATGTCCAAAGGTATAAGGAAAGATACTCCCAACATCACTATGAATGTTAAATGAATCTAGCCCAAGTCTAGTTGCTATAAAGTAACCATAACTTACCTCTTAGGTAAAATATACGGCTACAAAGAGGGGTAAGTTGTCCAACACGTGTTGGACTTGTTCCCATGTCAGGTTCCCTATGGGTGTATCTCAAAATCGCTCTCATAAATCCTAGCCTATAAATTCTCAAGTTTGGAGGGATATTTTTTTTAGAGTAGTTTTGGAGAAAGGGGGCGACCTATGAAAATAAATAGAAAAAGGGTTTTTAAAAGTTTTTTGGTTTGGCTGTTGCCATCTACCACTACAGTGGTACCTCTATAGCAGTTATCGACAGTGCAACCCAATCTCTTTTTTTTCAGCCTCATTTTTCCATCCCAATTTAATTTTTTTCAAGCCTATTATTTATAGTGAATTATTTTTGGAGCATTTTTATAGGTAACGATGATTTGAATTATTATATTAGATGTCGATTAATTCACCATACATCCTCAATTGGTTATAAATTTGAGATCTATACATTTGCATGACCGCTCGATGGATTTTAACTACAATAAGCTATTAGGAGAATTATTTCATATTATGTTGGCTTATTACACATCCTTTCCCTCAGACGAACAACTGCCAATGTAATGCCTAACCTAGGCCTGATGGTTATTATTTCATTTTTTTCAAGATGATGTACATAATTAATTTACGAAATAATTCTTACTGTCATTACCCCTATATAGTACAAAATCACAATGCCCAAGTAGTCGAGACAAAATTTGATTTTGAAAAAGTCTTACGACTTTTGTGGTAAGTTATCATGGCAATGATAGCTAATCTCAGCAGTAGTTTACATCAATTAAGTAGGGAGAAAACTTTATTTTCCCATTTTCACTCTATTCTCTCAAAGTTCTCTCAACTCTCACTGTGAAATTCTTCTCCAATGATGAATTCAAGGTATTTTTTTCATATTTTCTACTTACTTTATGTATTTTTTTGTTGTTAACCATAGGATTTTTGTTAGAAATAGGAATTTTTTATCAGCATGTTGGTGTAACTTTTGAATAATTTTGATGCAGTTCTTGAACATACTGGTTGATATGCTAAGTTTGCTTACATTTTAATGCTCTTATGGTGTTTGCAACATAAGATTGATGTAGTTCATGATGGATTTTGACTATGGAAGGGGTGACGATGAAGGATCATCTTCTGTAATTACTTTTATTTGAATTGGATTTGATTTTGTGTTTTACACACCCCCATTTTAGTGCAAAGAGTTTTACACACACTTCATTAAGCTCGATTTATACTTGATTTCCAAAAATATGCAGGAAAGTTGAAAATTCATCATGAAAGGAAAGGTTCACGGATGAAAGGCGATGGACCATGCTGCATCTTTTTTTATGATGATCAGATGACTACAAGGGACCGGATCCTTGGATGTTCAAGGCAACAATACAACTGGCATGCATCTACATAATTTTATCCTCTCGTGTAATAAACTGCACATGTGATGCTTGTACTATTGAGGACACCTAGTCCAATTATGTTTCAACCCTTTTTATCACTCATCTATAAATGGAAAAAGATATTTCTTCATCAAGTGGTTTTTGCAAGTTCAAAAAGAGTGATAAAGAGGAAAAAGGCCAAAACACAATTTTAGCTCAAGTTCTTAGTCTTTGTATGCCGATAATGTAAACGTTCTTGAGTTAGATATTAGTTTTTAATTGAATTACTAATACTATAAGAGTAATTCTCTATTCTTGTTTTTAGAGTGCTTAGGTAGAGTTGCCTAAGCTTGATACTGGTTACAGTTAATCAGTATTAAGGAGTCTTGGCAGAGTTGTCAAGTTAAGCTAGTAGTAGAGTTATTATAAGCAGAAGAAACCTCGAGTTAGGTTCAAGTCAAATTTGTAATCAAGAGGTTGATTATAGTGTGTTTTTAAGAGCTTGTTAGGGTAAGTCATGGTTTTTCCTCCTGGAGTAAAGGGGTTTCCACGTTAAATCAGTTGTTATTTTATTTTCAGTAAAGTTTTATCTTTCTTTGTGCTTTACTAATTTATTGCCTATGACTGACTTTGAGGGACCAGGTTCCTCACAGTGTGGTGCAACCCTCACTCAAGGTTTCAACGATGGGTATCAGAGTCGGTACACTCTAAAAGGTTCACACCTAGAGTGTTCTAATCATCGTGGCTGCTTCACGTAATTAGGGAAAAAATAAAAATTTTCCTTATACAAAAAAGTGATAACAATTGTTGGAGCTATTCAAAAATTCTAGGAAAACAAAACAAATGTCATCACTGAGCAAAGAGTGAAGAGGAAGGAAGTAAAAAGTGATAGATCGTTGACATTGAAGACTCTAGTGTCTGACTTAAGTGAGGAAGACACTGATATTGCTCTTATGGCAACAAGGATTGTTAGGTCTATAAAGAAAAATGGTTAGCCTAGAAAAGAGGGTGGAAAAATTAAAGTTTGTCACAAAGGTGGTAGTTCTGAAGATCTCACTACGGACTGCTCATAGCATAAGATAGATCATCAACTATTGCTTACAGCTGGAAAAAGAAAAAGATATAAAGAAGGATGTAACTAGCTATATAGTGAAGAATATGTTGGGTGCATGGGATAACTCCTTTAGTAAATCTGAGAAAAATAAAGAGTATGGAGATAGTTTTATGCCAAAAAATGATGATAAGGAAATCACCCATGGTTCCTTGTTTTCCCTTATGGCAACTACTGAAAATAAAGAGAAAAATGAGGTAGAAAAGGGGATTGCAACCAAAAATAGTTCAAGGTGTGTCTTTTGGAATAGTAAAAAAGGGTATATTCAAGGTGTTGGAAGGATTGGAAAATCATCTCATCATGTAATTAAATATGTGTATTGTGTAAATAGCCTTAAGTACTGTCTTTTAAGTTTATCTCAAATTTGTGACAAAGGAAATAAGGTAAAATTATCATCTGATGGATGCACTATATCAAGCATGAAATATGAGAGAATTATTCTCAAAGTCAAAAGGATCAAAAACATGTATGTAGCTGATAGAAAATTAACTTGTTTAAGTGTTCAAAGTGAAGATGCTAATGTATGGCATAAAAGACTAGGACATGTAAGTTTCTCCCTATTAGACAAGTTGATTTCAAGGGACCTGGTCCGTGGCTTGCGAAAGCTGAAATTTTTAGACAATAAAGTTAGACAGACCAGATCCTCCTTCAAATTGAAGAAGTAAGTGAGTACTTTCATACCCCTAGAAATACTGCACATAGATTTATGTGGACATATTAAAGTCCAAAGTAGAGGAAAGAAGAAATATGTGCTTGTTATTATTGACGACTACTCTAGGTTCACTTGGACAATGTTTATAAGAACCATGGATGAAACATATGAGGTTCTTGTGGCTTTTTTCAAAAAAATTCAAATGAGCTAAATTGCAAAATTGTTGAATTTAGATCTGACCATGGAACTGAATTTGAGAATTCTCAAGTTGCTAAATTTTGGGCAGCGCATGGAATAAGTCACAACTTTTCTGCTTCTAGAACCCCATAGTAAAATGGAGTTGTTGGAATGAAGAATAGAATACTCATAGAAATTGCTCGGACTATGCTAATTGATAGTGGCCTACTAAAGTATTTCTGGGTAAAAGCAGTAAATACTACTTGTTATGTGACTAATAGGTTCTTGATCAGATCACTTCTTAATAAGACTCCGTATGAGTTGGTATTCAACAAAAAGCCTAGGCCAGACTACTTTATACCATTTGGGTGCAAGTGTTTTATGCTGAATAATGGTTAGAGAGAATTGGGAAAATATGACTCTAAAAGTGATGAAGTAGTGTTTGTAGGCTATTCCTCAATAATTAAGGCTTACAGAATCTTCAATAAAAGAACTCCGTGTGTTGAAGAATGTGTTCATGTGATCTTTGATGATTCTGGAAATCAAATGAACAAAGGTAATGGTGAAGATTCAGAAATTGAAAACTCATTCCTATTCAAAAGGATGAAATTAATAAAAATGATGATCAAGGGATAAATAATGCAGATGAGAATGGTGAAAGTGATAGTGATCCAGAAACTCAAGTACAGATCCCAGCTTTAGTAGAAGAACAACAGAAAGGGACTAGTCAAGATTTGCAGGGACCTGGTCACAGCAGAATCAATCTCAGAAGGCAAAATTCGAGGCACAAATCCTCTCATCCCCTTAAGAATCTGACTATACCCTTGGAAACAAGAGTCCAAACAAGAGCTCAAGCCAAAAATGCTATGGCATTTTTAGCATTTATACCCGAAATTGAGCCCCAAAATGTGAAAGAGGCATTGAAAGATGATGATTGGGTTAATACAATACAAGAAGATCATCAGTAACTTAAAAGAAGCAAAGTCTGGCATTTAGTCCCCAGGCTTGTTGATAGAATAATTATTGGAACCAAATAGGTGTACAAAAATATGAAAGATCAAAATGGAACTATTAATAGAAAAAAAAGAAGGCTGGTTGTTCAAGGTTAAAACAAGGAACAAGGGATTGACTATGATGAGACTTTTGCCCTATATCAAGAATAGAAGCAATCAGGAATCTTGTTGCATTAGCTGCATATATGATTCAAAATATTTCAAATAGATGACAAGAGTGCCTACCTAAACAAAGTAGTCTAAGTCAAATAACTTCCAGGTTTTGAAGATGTAGATTTTCCTCATCATGTGCTTAAATTGGACAAAGCCCTTTATGGCTTGAAGCAAGCACCAAGGGCCTGGTATGAGAGACTCTTAAAGTTTCTCCTGGAAAATGGTTTCAAAAGAGGGAAAATAAAGAATACTTTATTCTTAAAGACCAGAGGTAGTAACCTATTGATTGTTCATATATATATTAATGACATAATATTTGAAGCTACTTCTGAACCCCTATGTGAAGAATTTGCTAAGCTAATGGGGACTGAATTTGAAATGTGTATGATAGGTGAGTTAAGCTTCTTCATAGACCCACATATTAAACAAACTTCTCAAGGGACAATGATTTGTAAAGAGAAGTACATCAAAGAGTTACTGAAGAAATATAACATGGGAGATCCTAAGCCAGTTGATACCCCAATTGGAACCAGCTCAAAATAGATAATAATGAACTAGGTCCTTAAGTAAATAAGATAATGTATAGAGTGATTATTGGATCTTTGTTATACCTCACTGTAAGTAGGCCTGGCATTGTATTCAATGTAGGAATGTGTGCCAGATTTCAAGTCTGTCCAAAAGAGTCTCATTTGAAAGATGCAAATAGAATTCTTAGGTATCTGAAGGGAACAGGGGAATAGGTCTTATACTATCCATCAGAAGGCAGTTTTGACTTGGTGGGTTTACTGATGCTGACTATGCTGGATTATATTTGGTAGATAGAAAAGGTACTTCAGGAATGACATATTTTCTTGGTTCATCTTTAATTTCCTGGGGATCTAATAAGCAAAACTCAGTTGCTCTATATACTGCTGAAGTTGAATATGTTGCTGCAGCTTCTTGTTGTGCTTAATTGTTATGGATCAAGTTATAATTGAAAGATTTTGTTATTTTCTCAGAAATTATCTCTCTAATGTATGACAGCATAAGTGCTCTAAACATGCCCAATAATCCAGTGCAACACAAAACAACTAAGCATATTGATATGAGGCATCACTTTCTAAAAGACAATGTTGAGAAAGTGGCTATCTCTATGAATTTTTGGAAGAATGAGGATCAGGTGGTAGATGTCTCTACTGAGGCACTTTACAAGGAACAATTTGTGAAGAATAGGTTGAAGTTAGATCTGATCAAAATGACCTCACCAATCATATGAATCAGTGTTTCTTCACAAAAATTAGCTATAATCAGGAGACAGGTTTCCTTGGTAAAATATGTATTTGTTAGTCTAACTCTTTACCTTACCTTTGCAGGGATACACCCTTGAAAACATCTTTGGAAGAAAACAGATAAAGTTTGCACAAACTTAAGAATTCACTCAAAGAAATAGAGGGACCTGGTCCTATCTCTCAGGTTAGTATCATGAATATGCATTTTTTTTGTTAGAAAAGGCCATATCTTCTCTCCCTTGTCAGAAAATTTGTCTTATTCAAAATTGAAATCAAACTTATCTTTGCATTAATTTCATGGACCCTGCCATACTCAACTATCTTTACCATTCAAAGTTAATTTTTTTCCACACACCTTCCTGATGAAACTTTATCACTAAAAACATGATCCCTCTGACAATGTAATGAATGATGATGCCTGGATTACTAAAAATCTTAGTCTATTGTCACATAACCCAAGAAAATGTTTGGTTGTTACCAAGAAACACAATGTCTACCCAAAAAAAGAGCCTCTGGAGTAAAATTTGGAAATTCTACTGAAAAGCACCCAAATTCTGAAGGATCTGGTCCCAAGAAAATAAAAATGACTAATGATGAACCTAGTAGGGTCTCTAAAATAAGAAAAAACAAGAGACAATTGCTAAAGATGCAGAGGTTGGAAAATTACAAGTGCAGATTCAACAATATACAAAGTAATGTAGAGGGGTCTTCACAGAACTTAGGAGTGAGAAATTTATGAACTCAAGAAGAAGGTTGCTATTCTAGCCAATGAGGCTCTAAGCTTGAATACAGATATCATGATATTGACTAAAGAGTTGTTACACTATCTTAAGATGGCCTTACTTCTCCAAATATTCTCTCCAAATCCTCTATTTTTTAAAATTTCTACAACTTTTATGGCTCTTTTTATGAAACAGAAAATGTAAATCTTGCACTGCTATGGTACCTAAGCCGTTAAATATGAATGAGTTCTTGCATGTGCTCTTAATTTATATCTTCGTCATTTTAAAGGCTGGTCTTCATGTTAGTGTTTCCCCAGTGGCCATTAGTTAACTAACCTATGCTTATTTACTCTTGGTTTACTGTTTACACTTTTCAATAATGCCAAAAGAGGGAATACTGACTTTATTTGGTAGGGACCAGGTACTATGTTGAACTACAAATATGAGTTGAATGATTTTATCTGGTAAGGACCAGGTACCATGTTTAACTGCAAATGTGAGTTGAATTGTTGATATGAATGGATGGTATTATGATAGGGAAAAGTATATGATCGTTGGTATAAAGGCATAGTGGCAGCGGAAGTAAATAATATGGTATGAAGGCATAGCAATAGTGAAAGTAAATATTGATAGTAATTGACAATAAGGGACCAGGTCCCTAAGTTGTAGAAGCATGGTGTTGCATGATAGAGTGGACATTCACCTTCAGTAGGGTAATATACACTGATTAAATATGATGAATGAGAATGAATGCTCAAAAATCTATGGTTGGTTTGTCATCATCAAAAAGGGAGAAAATTGTTGCATCTTGTTTTTTATTTAATTTTTTATTTTATTAATAATGAAAGTATCAATACATGAATGGGCCAACCCATCCTAAAAAAATCCAAAAAAACTAAAAAGAATTGGGTAGGTTCAACCCAAAACCCTTCCATCGTAAAAACATTTAAAGAGTGTGTAGGGTTTCCTAAATGAGCTAAGAGCAGCTCACAACAGTCCTCACTACCTTTTCTCCCTTTGTCATGGGCTTTCTTCTTCAATCTCCAACTTGAAATGCTTCTTTTATGGGTGATAAATTTTGTTCCTTGGTGTAGCTATTTTGAATATTTCTCCAGCTTCAAGAGTAAGTTGCTTCCTCTTCTCTTGCATCTTTTGAGTGACTTTGCTCGTGCTTAACTCCATCTTCCTTTCTATATCAGCTAAGATCTCTGATACTAAGGTGTATGTAAAGCTTTTTGGTGCACAAAAATAAGGTCTAGTTCTCTTAGGCCTGGTCATCATTTTTGGAGAGCTTGCTACTTCATTTGTGATAAATTTGCTAAGTATTTTGTAAGCTAATATCTCACTTGTACCAGTGCTGGAAGGGAGAGAGATAAAGAGATGCTCAGACCCATTGGTACCTAGACGATGTCAAGAATTGAAGCTGCATATATTAGCAATCTGACCATGGACCCCTAATCTACTGAGAGATCTTTTTGATGGCTGGTTACTTAGGCTAAGTAGCATTTCCTTTTTTTTGTTCTTCATCTTGTACAGAAGAATGTGAAAAACTATACTAGCCTGTCCAGTTTGTAGAATGATATGCATTACTAGCCTTAGATAAGATGTCTGATACTTATCGCTGTTTAGAATTCTTCTAGCTGTGATAGGTAGTTGATGAAATATTGTATATGTAAAAGTATTGTGCTCCACTGCTATGTTAGCTAAATAGTCTGCTAGCTGATTACCCTCTCTGTATGTATGAACTATCTGCACTTGTTTGCTTTCAATTAATCTTTATGTTTTTATTATTATTTCTTCTATCTTCCATGATATTTTCCTGAGAATCTGTTTCATTGCTAGACAATCAGTCTGTATAATCACTCTATTTTGTCCTGATATGCTGCAATATTTAGCTGCATTCAAAATAGGAAGTGATTCTGTTATATACTAGTTGCATCCTCAATAGCTGCTCCTGCTGCATACAATAGATCCCCCTATTCATATCTTAGGCAAAATTCCCAAGAACTTCTCCCTGTATTACCCTTTGAAACACTATCTGTATTATATTTTACCCATTCAGCTTTTGGAGGCTCCCACAATACACATATAGCCTTAATTCTAGGTTTCAGCTGACTGAATTGTTGCATAATGCCTGGCCAATCTCCAAAGAAGTCTAAAGTTTGTTTTCTCACCTTAAGTAACATCCTCAAATGCCTTGTAACATTCATTATCATCCTGTGTACAGATACTCCTTTTCTTTCATGCTTCAGTGTATTCCTTCTTCTCCAAAGTTCCCATATTATCATAGCTGGCACTACTCTATAATAAGCTTTTTCCCATGGCTTTACATCAGCACTTCACCATGCATATATTACATTTCTCAGACTCAATCCCTGTATATTAATTCCTGCAAAAGAAGAAAAATAGAACCAAGTCTTGTTAGCAAAATCAGATCTCAGTAGCACATGATCACTATCTCCTGTGTTAGATTCTGGCAATACCAACACATAGAAGGGCCTTCCACTCCCCATCTCCTAATAGTAGCATCAACTGAAATCTTCTTTTTCCATATTCTCCACATGAAAAAACTTATTTTGAAAGGCATTCCTTTTATCCAAACCTTCTTGTATAACTCACTAGGATTCTCTCTATGCGTGACATAGTGCCATGCTGATTTGACACTAAACTTCCCCCTTGTATCCAATGTCCATACTGCCTTGTCTTGTTGCATTTCATTCTGAGGAGCATTCACATTCTGAGTTATATGTTTCACTATTTCCTCCGACAATACTTCTTGAAGCTTCAGTACATCCCAATGCCCTTCCTTTATCAAATCATTTACTCTCTGATAACTATTATAAAATTCCCTGCTTACCTCTACAATTGAATATAAATCACCTAGTCTAGTCCAGTTATCATACCAAACATGTGTATTGCCTCCCTTTATTCTCCAAAAAATTAAATGAACAATTAGATCCCTTGCCTGTAGCATCTTCCTCCAAACTTGGGTACCACATCTAGTTTTCCACATAGCTTCTTTAGGATGTAATTTTCTACAATACTTATTCATTATGTACATTGTTGCATCTTATTTTGATGATGAGCAGATGACTATAAGGGACCGAATCTCTGTATGTTCAAGCAATATTACAGCTGGAATGCGTCTGCACAGTTTTGTCCTCTTGTGTAACAAACTACGCAGGTGTTACTTGTACTTTTGAGCATACCTGGTCCAAGTGGTTTTTGCAAATTCAAAAAGAGAGTTATAGAGAAAAAAAAAGGCAAAAACTCAATTTTAGCTCAAATTCCTAGTCTTTATATGCTGATAGTGTAAATGTTCTTAAGTTAGATATTAGTTTGTAATTTAATTACTCATACTATAAGAGTAATGCTCTATTCTTGTTTTGAGAGTACTTAGATAGAGTTGTCTAAGCTTGATACTGATTAAAGTTAATCAGTGTTGAGGATTCTTGGCAGAGTTGTCAAGTTCAGCTTGTAGCAGAGTTATTATTAATAGGAGGAACCTAGAGTTAGGTTCAATTCAAGTCTATAATCAAGAGGTTGATTATAGTTGATTTTTAAGAGCTTGAGAGGGCAAACCGTGTGTTTTCCTCTTGGAGTAAGGGGTTTCCACATTAAATTAGTTTTTCTCTTATTTTCAGCAAATTTTTATCTTTCTTTGTGCTTTATTGATTTATTTCATATGACTAACTTTGACGGACCATGTCCCTCACAGTGTGGTGCAACCCCTAAGGTTTTAATAAACCACTGCAGCGATATTGCTACAGTGGTAAGCTCTGGTATAGTGGTACTGCTGATATGGTTAATTAATCATTTTTGTAGTACTGGTAGAAACTTTCCAATTTTTGTATTTTTCTAAAATTTGAATACTCTTTTCCTTCCTTGATATCCTATCTTAGTTTCTAAACTAGTTTTTTTGTATTGTTCAAGTTCATTATGGCCTAACAAAAATCCCATTGTCAAAGGTTTTCTAACGATGCTAGCCACAATTGGTATGAAGAGGGGTGCACAATAAGTATTTTCTATGAGAGAGAGGTTTAGTGATGGATGATATCGAGAATGAGTTGTCTGGGTTCATCAACCAGCTGAAGGTGCTTGGATGGGAGATATTAACTGAGCCAATTTTGGATTGCATCCTAGTTTTGGTCTAAGAATTTTATGCTCTACTCCTTACAATGGAGTGGTTTGTACCCCTCCTACCATAAAAATTTGAGGAAAGAATGTTCTTATGGATGCCACCACCATAATTAAGGTCTTGAGGGTTCTCAAACCCTTCAATGCATCCTTTGAGGCAAAGATTTGGGAGTCAAACTTGAAGTGGGGGACTTAGTATTTAGCGCTAGAGGGTAAGGCTCATGAGTTAAAGTGGTCCAATCAGAGGGTATCAAGAGTGCATACTTCTTGGCTGACGCTAATATTTGGCTACAACTGGTGTCTTAGAGGATTCGCTCTTCGAGAACTATTTTGGATGTAGTGTTTCATTAGGCTATGATGGTGGCACATATTTTGGAAGGGATTGAGATGCGCAATCGAGTGGAGGTCCCCAAGAAGGACCATGATACCTTGGAGAAGTGATACATACCATATAATTCTCTAACAGGTAGGAGTACCTGAGATAGAGGCAAGAAGAAGAGAAAGGTGGGGAGAGGGTGAGAAAGAAAGGCTGAAGGGAGTGGGACTCCGATAACCGTTTTCCCTCGTGATTGGGTAATTGACATTACTGCTAGGTGGGGTTACATGCCCCTATAGGGTCTGGCTCCTTCAAGTTCGACTTGTTCTTACATAGAGCTTCGATCAGAGAAAGACGAGGAGAAGAAGAAACGCACCTTGGGACTGCATGCTAGTGAGGATGTGGAAGGCCATGTAGGTCATGTTTGCGTGTACCTTACCTAATAAGAATCTCCCAAAGCTAACTTGAAAGTATGATGAGGAGTTCCTATTCCTTAGCATTATAGAGGAGGAGGTCTCTAACGCCTCAAGCCTTGGAAATAATGTCACTAGCTAAATGTTTCCCCCTTCTTGATTGCAATTATTGTTTTTGGATTTAGGTTGCCCCTATTTAGGGCTTGTAACAAAAAATATTCTCTTTTCTTTCTCCAATTTCCTTGTATTTTAGAACATCTCTCCCCATTGTATTTTTTTAATAATAATCGTTTTCACTTATTGTACGTGCCAAATTAATCTCTACCATTTTATTACTTTGAATATAGGGTTGCCTTGCAAAGCTTGAAAAATCAGAAAACAAGGGACAATTAACTTGCAGGCTACTGCTTGGATCCACTATAGTGATAGCCTTTAGTGGCTCCACTTTTTGTTTCCTTACTAGTCCCACGCCCTACACAACTCTGTTTTATGCCTATTCTAGTAATGTGATAACCTCTTTTACGAGTAATATAAATCAAACCCACATTTTCTATTTCTTTTGGACTACCACAAATATAATTTTCGTCTATCAAACTAACGATGCTACACCTTCATCGATCTTTTTACTTACTCAATTTACTGTCTTCAATAGTGTTCCACCAACAGCCAGACACCTGGGTGGTTTGCACAGAATTAGACAAAAGTCAAGTAGTACTCAAAATCATAGAGAGATGAGTCGTATCTCAAGTCATGGAAATAAGGACTCTCTCGATATCACCTCTGGTCCTTACATCGACCGGTCTGCTTGGCTTTGTCATACAACCACACACTGCCAACTAATTATATCTGGAAGTTTTAAGCATCTTAAGCAAGTTATCATACGTTAACAAAACAATTAAATATATAACACATTGTAATGTAGCATTACATCACCACAAGTACCTAAAGCTATTTTCAACAGGTCATAACAGTCTGCTTCTATATTTCTTATTAGCCTCTATTCATTGAACATTTAGGTTCGACCTTTTGTGTTAAGAGACACCAATTGGGACCAATCAATCTGTATTGTAACAACTTAGATACCAATTGGAATATACTAGATACCAATTAGACTCAATTTGGGGAGATAACACTAACATAGAACAAACAAAGAAACAAGGTGGAATTAATTCCTAGATGCCTTGTAGACTTCTACTGATTTGATGTGGACATCAACACACCAATTCATGGGACTCAGCTCAATATTTTCTCTTGTATTGGGAGACCAGTAACCTACGCTCTGATATCATTTTAATCATGGCCTAACCTATCAGATCATGCTGGGCATCTGCCTACACCTACCCCGAATAGGAAAATCCAAAATAACCCACCATTCAGCCAAATGCGTAAGTTACTACAACATTCACTTAGTCAATTTGTTTCTACAATATGAATAACTAATAAACGGCTCAAATATTGATTGTTTGACTCATTCATCTCATACTTGTTTTAATACATCTGATGCATAAAATAAATAAAAAAATAACTATAAGTGACTCCCCAAAATGTAGCCTAAACCATTACGCAAACACTAGACAAGGAGTAGGGACATCCACGTGGAATCCATAATCCTAGATGTCGACACTCTAAACTTAGAGATTGATGAGAGTGATGTTAAGGAAATGGGTAGATATTTAGAGCCCTAAAAAGGAGGAGGGTGATGATACAAAGAAGGATGGTAAGAAGAGGTCGGATAAGAAAAAAGAAGAAGAAGAGGAAGAAGAGAAGAACGAAGAAGGTGACTGAGCAGACCTACGAGGCAGAAATTTTGGTGAGTAGACCTACGAGGCAGAAATTTTAGAGGAGGTTGAGACCATTAGAGGAGTTACGGAGATCACCACCTGACCTACTACTACTTTTGGTGAATTGGCCGTTATCGGTTCTATTGCATCTGCGAGTGCCACAACTATAACTGAAGCCATTAGATAGGTAAATACAATGTTCATGTAGAATAGAACTAGTGTGAGGTACTACTGGGTGATCGATATTGCTGCTACAGAAACTCCAACTAACATGTACCATGGCTTTACCCCTAAGTGGAGGTATAGTAAGTGTAGCATCAGTATAACCACATGTATTGGTAAGCATTATTGGCTGATTAGGGTGATAAACAACTACCATTAGTAATAAATACAGAGAGATAATAATCAAGTAAAATTTTGATACTAAACCCCCAATTATAAACTCCGTCATACCCACTTTAGTATCTCTGTGACCTACCTGTCATTTAACATTTTTGTATATCTTTATCCTTTGACTAACCATTCCATCCTATACCCCTTCTTACTATTCCAACTTATTCTTAT